>NW_019416511.1:140873-238209 GCF_000390285.2 Anoplophora glabripennis
TTGCTGCAGCAACTGATATAGCTCGGACGCCTTCCCTTTGTCCGCTCTTTTCTTACCCGTCCGACTCGAAGGGCGACTAACTTTCTTCGTCGCCATCTTGACGGAGGCTGGTGGCGGCTTGGATTGGAAGACGTCTTCCTCGTCGTCGTCGCTGATGGGCGACAGAACCATTGAGGGAAGGCCTCCCAGGTCTGCTAATGCCCTTGCGAGGAGGTCATTCTCGGAAACATCAATTTAGACACCACCCCGGTTGCTTGTTGGCAACGCCGTCGTGGTGAAGTAGCCTGGGTGGTTCACTGGAGCACACTGCTTCGGCTGTTCAAAATACTCTTGAATATGACGTCGCTCGTCCGGCGTCATCGGCTTTCCCACACTAGCCGACTTCTTTTTGGTTGATCCATTGACAACCTTTCGCGGCACAGTGCTTGTACGACCCATCGTTAAAACACAACACAATGACAAAATGAAATAATCGGATGCACGGCACGGCACGTCTTCACTCTACTCAAGTACGAAGCGAAAGAGGACGCTCCCAATGATACAGTCCTTTTTGTCTCCGAGACTGCCACCTCCGCATTCCATCACACTGCGCATGCTTCACCGAGTGCGCACTCGTATCCAAGCTGTTTGGCTTGGCGTCACCTGTTACTGCGCAGACTCTTGCTTGGTCCCTATTGGCTAACAGATTAGCGTCCTTCTAATAGTTTCGCGTCCCTTCAAACACGCATGCGCCAATGTAGTTTATGACAAGGTGCGGCAGACGCGCTAGCTTGACATTGTTACCAACTTCAAATTAACAAGTACTGTTACCAACACATATATTATTAATGCTCCCAACTGTGTAATACCTTAATGATTGTTGACCATCACCACAATGTTACCAATTTATAATCTGCTACATTTTGTTGTCCATTGTGTAATTACAACTTTATTCGTCCAATTTGTTTTATTGTATAGGTTTTAAGACATGTCGTCATCTACATATGTAGGTTCTCAATCAAGTTAATAATAAAACACAAGTATTTGAAATATCTTTAATTTCAGATTAAAATTATTTAATAATAAAATTTGTCACTATTTTTTCTTCTTACAATACATACAAGTTCCATCACAATATTATAATACATTTTTCTGTAATGTAGATATGAATTTTCCAGTTCTTCCAGTTTCTTTATAAACATTTTCATCATCTTCGTTATTAAAAAATAATTGTTTGCAAATATTTGCAATCTTTAGAGTTTCTTCTCTGAATTTCTTTATATCACTAACCAAAGGCAGTAGTAACGGTTTATTCCAACGTTTTTTCTGCAAATCTTTATTTGCAAGTGATCTTAGTTCCGTATTCCACCGGGATTCGACCAATCTTTTGAAATTTTTTACATTTTCTACCCATTGTTTGCTCTCTACAGCAGAATGGCATTTAAAACCTCTACTTTCTTTTAAAATAAGATGGTGCAGTTCATCTCATACTAATTTTAATGACGTACCCAAATGCATCGCAAGACTTCGAGCTTTAAATGTTTTTTTTAAAGGATCATACCCTGTAATAATTCGTACGGCCGCTATAACTTCATCAAAATATCTTGGATGAAGTACATCTTTAAGATTCAATTTTTCATCATTCACAATTTTCCTGAAACTAATTAACAATCGAGACAGCTCTCGCATGCGTGTACAACATGCATATGCCATGCGTTCCCGTTTATGCTTTTTCAAATATGAGTTACCAAAATTTGCTATGAGTAAATCTTTTTTTGAGTAAAAACCCAAATAATCTTCAGTACCATTTTGGAAGTGCAATGAGGACACCCTGTATAATCAATATTAGAATTAACTCAATCGAATAATGAATATACAGTAGAGTGTAGCGTACCTGTTCTTTTACATTTAATTGTGAAATTACATTAGTAATATCAGCTGCACAAGCTGTAAGTGTGTGAGAACGTGAAGTATGATTTTTCTTTTTTCCTTTCATTAAAGTTTCATTAGCAGTGAAAATAGTACATGTTTTTATATGACGTTTCAAATAGAATCTATGAAATAGTCCTTTACTATAAGCACACGGAATAAATTCACTATTTTCCTCTGGATTTTTATAACGTTGTCGATTTGGCCTTACTGTTCCTTGAATATACAAATTAAAACTGGTATCATTCCTTAATTGACCGAAAGCTTGCCTCCTTTCTTTACTATTTTTTGGATATTGAAGAATATTTTTTACCTCAGTTTCATCTGCATGTCTTCGAATTAAATGTCGCATGAAATTCTTTGTGGCTATATCTTGCACACAAAACTTACAATGCATATTTTTTTCCAGCAGTTCTTTGAATCTAAAATTGACCAAATTTTGAAGAAATAATGTTATTTTGATACATGTGTCTGGAATAACTAAGTTCGACAACATTTATTTGCTAAAAACAATTTGTTAATAAAAAAAATCTAGACATTTCATTAAGGGTAGTTTAGAAAATACTTTTTTTTAAAGGTGAAAGAAATACTTTTTATCACTGAGTAATTTAAACACTTAATATGTACTATTATAAATTATAACTACGTAATTGTATTCAATAGATTTTCCATTTCAAATATTTTAACATTTTGTTCAAACAATAACGTCTTATTTTTCTAATTGAATATTTACATTTTATTACATTATTAGAATCAGCAAACCTACGTAGGTAACATAAGTGTATGTATATAAAATAAAAATTTGCTGACATTCCTGAGAATGTGGATGACAAAAAATATTTATTTATAATTAGTCACAATTTAAAAATAGGTCCTCACAGACGTATCACCAAATTATCTAACGCTGAATAGCAATTTCTACCACAGCACTGAGGTACCCAATGACTAATTTTTTCAAGGGTATCGAATTGATCGTCTAAACATTAATATCCACATTTTGCATAAATAACATTTCTGAACAGAGTTTATGGTTTGCTAGTTTGCTGGGCGAATTACAGAAGTCAAGCGGTGTTGAATGTTTTAAAAATAGTTTATTTTAATTCCAACACTTTACAATAAATGGAGTACAAATTCGGGCAGAGTAATGCCCGGCAAGTGATCTTATATAATGTAAATGGGTTTGTAATTTATATGTATATCTTATCAGAGTTCGGTGACATTTGTGGTTGCGACAGATCCTGGTGTGCTTCTATAACTCCTCCCTCCTTAAAGGGAACTTCGACGATCTGGAGTGGTTTGGTATTTCCAGAGGACCGCAAGAATCGTTGGAGGATCGTAACTTTTGATCTGAATCTAAAACGTAGGAATATAATTGTGCAAGTAAATATAATAGTGAGTAAGGTCCATAATAGGTAAGAATGCAGGTTTGGATTTGCCGGCAATTCTTCTAACTGTTTTATTTGAAGTTGATTAATTTGTTCATGTAGGTGGTCCAAGTTGTGTAGGTGGTTGTCGATAATTTTATTTTTATCCATCGTATAAGTTATATTTGGTAACAGGATAATATTTGAGTTTAGCATGGTTTGGGGATAGTATGGCTCGTTGTCTATGAGGAGGGTACACTCCGATTTAGTAATTATAGTTGGTACCTCGGCGTAATATACGGGGTGATTGTCGCAGTTTTCCTCTATCTTGATTGGTTGGGTTGGTAGGATTAGGATTGATCCATCTAGTACCTCTTGGACAATGTTTTTCTTCAGAATCATCTTGATAGCAACACATTTCGTGCTGTTTTGGTGTAATATGTATTCGGTAAAGCAATTTGGTTCCTTTGGCAAGATGAGGGTGCTAGTAGTATATACACTTCCTAGTTTCTGGGGTATTACATTAATCCAATGAAATTCCTCTGGTGTAGTACCAAGTATCAGGTAGGGTGATTTAGGTAGTAGTAGGGATGTTAAGGATGTCGGTATAATCGTAAACAATCGGTATTTATTTATTCTGAAAATAGGAATCCGATTCTCGATATACAATTTATCATTTAAGTGTATTTTAACATGAAACAGAGAGTAAAGTTGGTTATTGTCTAGCTGAGGTAATTTTTCTTTTTCGTTCTAAAAGATCTAACATAATGAAAGCGTTATTAATGATTGATTGTTCGTGTTGGATTATTTCGAAGTTTGACATAGTCTTAGTGACTAGGGCAAGAGTGGAGTTGATTTCTTTCGAGAAGCTTTTCATTAAAGTTAATTGTTCTTGTTGTTGATGCTGCAGTGTATGCGCATTTTTATTTAATGTTTCTATTTTTGCATCAATAATTTTTCGATCGTCGTCCGACATTGTTCCGAATAAAGCGATTTGAATATCGCCGACGTAGTTAAATAAAGCTTTTTTTGGTCGTGTGGGCTTGTGAAACAATTCTATTTTATTGGATATTTTCGTCTTTAGGTAGTTGAGTTGTATAGCGAGATTACGCGACTTGAAGTTATCTGTTTTAACTGTATAAATTTTATAAGCTTTATTTATTATTTCCTCTATGTCTATAACATGTACGAATGAGTGATAATGAGATATACTTTTTACATCTCCTAAGTCTATTGGTAGGATTGGGCTGCTTATTTTAGTTAATTGGAGGGCTGGTATTGGTGTTAGGTTGATTGTCAGCATCAGGTGGATCTTTATTAGTTCCATATTCTTTTTTCTTTTTCTTGATATATCTTTTGTGATATTTTCCTCTGTTAGTGGTTACTGTAATCCCGTGATCGCCTACAACAAAAGCAGTGTCAAAAGGATTGTCTAGTTTTTTAGCTCGTGCGCGTCGTGATTGTATGGTAACTTTATTCTCAGCTTTATCAGGTTCACTTCGCGACTGGTTTAGGTGTTGTGTTCGTTTAGTCTTTTCGTTTTCGATTCGTTCAGGTATGGTTTTGGATAGCTGTTCTTTAATGACGCGATCATGAGTAAGGTATTTATTGAGTATTAATTTTTCGTTGTCTTGATTTAGCATTCGTTGGGGAAATATTATTGAATTTGGGGTTAATTTGGTGACAGAATGGATTGAATTGTTGTAGTTTATTATGGCTAAGTGTAACAGGTTTTCTTTAGGTTGTTTCGGGTCTTTTCCTTTTAAGATTCTTAGTTGTTCAGTTTAGGTAAAGTGGAAACGTTCGATCGGGGAATTGCCTGTCGAGCTTGCGGTGGCCGTTTCATGGTGAGTGATCTTGTAGGTGTCAAATAGTTCCGTGATACAATTGTTTTTGAATTCTCTGCCGGGATCATGGATAATTGCATTCGGAGTCCCAAAAATGGAGAAATAGTGTAGTAGTCTGTTCTTTACCTCTATTGCATTCTTGTGATCAAGCAGGTAAGCTTGCGCGTGTTTGGAGAACGTGTCGATTATGGTTAAGATAGGGGTCTCTTTGTTTAGCATGAATACGTCAATGTGGATTATTTCGAAAGGGTTTGAAGGTGTAGGTGTCTTTTGAAAGGTTGGTTTTTGTGGATTCCTATCGATCTTTGTCTTGTTGCATATCTCACATTGGTTAACATGGATTTTTACGTCGTTCGTAAGGTTAGGCCAAAAGTAATGCATTTGTGCTATTTGTATCGTTTCATTTTGTCCCCTGTGATTTAGGCTGTGTATTTCATTTATTAGGTCTTTTTGCAAGTCTAAGCTTTGAATGTCTCTGAGGTATGTACTGCTTTTTACTAACTTTAGTTTGGCGAAATTAGTTGTCAATAGGTTAGTCAATCTAGGTAGTATAGCTTCGTTATAGAAAAAGAAGCAATTCTGTTTATAAGGTAATAGGGCATCTTTCAGAGCGGGTATTAGTTGTTCGCCAGGTGTTTCGGGGTGGAAAGAGAGTGTAGTCCTTTTATAGTTCGGAAAAGGGTGGTATGTATGTGAAGCTACTTGTAGGGGGGATGATAAGGAGGCGTTAACTATGATTTGATTGTGGTAGGAATTAATGGATTTGAATGTGATGTCTAAAGTGTTTATTGGGTTTTCGTAGGAGGAGTGTACCGTTTCCAGATCTGTTGCGTTTTGATTTGCAGGGTTGAGTTTTAAGATTTCCGTTATAGTATCATTACAGATTTGTTCAATTTCGTCGTTTCTAGATTTTTCCGGAGGGTTGTTATAAAGTGAAAGTGTTTCATCGTCTATAGCATTTACTTCTGTTGGGAGCCGCGATAATGCGTCCGCAACGACGTTATCTGAACCTTTTTTGTATCGGACTTCGTAGTCGTACTCACTTAATTTGAGTCGCCATCTAATGAGTCGTGAAGATGGATCTTTCAACGAGAAAATCCATTGGAGAGGTTTATGATCCGTATAGATGATAAACCTTTGGCCGTACAGGTAGGGTCTAAAATATTTCGTTCCAAAAACTACAGCTAGAAGTTCTTTTTCTATGGTGCTGTATCTTGTTTCAGCGGGATTTAGGGTCCTTGAGGCGAATGGAATTGGTCTATTATTTTGGCTCAATACGGCGCCTATAGCGTAGTCGCTGGCATCTGTGGTTAGTTCGAAAGTTTTATTAAAGTCTGGGTATTGTAGTACAGGGGCATTAGTAATTAAATCTTTACAGGTTTGGAAGGCTTTTTTAAATTTGTCGTCGTGAATTATCGATTTTCCTTTCTTAAGGCATGCGGTTAGAGGTTTCGTAATAGCTGCGAAAGAGTCAATAAATTTTCGATAATAACCGACAAGTCCCAAAAAGCTTTTAACTTCCTTAGGGGTAGATGGTAGTTTGAAGTTTTGAATGGCTCCAATCTTTTTAGGGTTTGGCTTAATGCCTTGAGGTGTAACTACATGACCTAAAAATTCGGTTTCCTTCCTTAAAAACTCGGATTTATCAATCTGGATACGGAGATTAGCTGGTCTAATTTTTTTAGTACTCGTTCTAGGTGAATAATGTGTTCGTCAAGTGTAGGAGAAAAAATAATTATATCATCCATATACACGACGCAATTGCGGTTCTTTTCCTCGCGTAAAATGTTGTCCATAAGTCTCTGAAACGTCGCGGGGGCATTCTTTAGACCGAAGGGCATTCGTATATACTCAAAATGTCCGTTATTGGTAGAGAAAGCGGTTTTATGTATAGAGTTGGGGTGGACTTTAATCTGGTGAAAGCCGCTGGCGAGGTCCAAAGTAGAAAAATACTGGCATCTGCCGAGTTTATCTAATAATTCGGTGATATTTGGTAATGGATAACGGTCATCGATCGTCTCGGCATTTAAGTTACGATAATCAATACACATACGATATTTTCGTTTGCCGGAGGCGTCTAATTTTTTATCTACGATTAATACGTGGGCTGCCCATGGGGAATTGCTCGGTCGTATAATTTTCTTTTCTAACAGATCATTAATTTGACGAGAGACTTCTTCCTGGTGTATTTTCGGAAGTCTATATAATTTTGCGTGTGTTGCTTGGTCGGATTTCGTTTTAATTTCGTGTTGTACTGCTGTGGTACAATCTAGAGGTTTCGGATCGACGTGAAATAAATGCTTATATTTTTTTATTAATTGGGTGATTTTAAATTTCTCTTCCTTATTCATATGAACATCACGAATTTTTAGCGTTTGTTTTTCTTGTTCTGTGTAATTAATAAAAGGTTTTTCGATAAAGAATTGTTCGAGAGTAACAGCTGGTACAGGTTTTAAAAATTCTTCGCTCACGGGTTGTTCATTGTAGTTGTGAAGCTCTACTAAGGCTAAACCGTTTTTTGCTTGCGTTAGTGTTGATGGGATAAAGACTTTATCGTTTCTAAATTGCGGTATTAAAATGTCTCCGTTTAATTGATTTACTGGAACGATAGTTTTTATGATCTCGAGGGCGTTTATATGAACCGATTTTAGTTCTTTATGAGGCTCTCGGTTTAATAATGGTAAGCAAGTCTTGTCGTTATACAGCGTGTTATTTGCATAGTCGATTACTAAATTTAGTTTTTTAATAGCATCTAGTCCGAGGAGACCATCAAAGAAGTTGTGGAAGTTATATAATACTACTTCTATGTCTCTTTGTTCTTTGAATTCGTTAAAGACAGGAATGTTAGCAAGGTATTGGGTTTTATGTTCGCCCATGCAGGTTTTTAAGACGGTTTCTTGTCGGAATATACAGTTAGGATAATAATGTTCTATAATCTCGGGTTTAATTATGGTTTTTGCAGAGCCGGAGTCAATCAACAATTTAATGGGTGGGTTATTAATTTGTATATAAGATAACGGTGATGTATTATATGAATTTATTTCAGTGAAGTTTCTTCCGAGGCTATTATAGGAAAATCCCGGGCGTCTTAGCTATACTGATAAACGTTATCTTGTTCGGTCTGCGATTCAACGTGCGGCATGTTATACATGTCTTCTGAAGAGTTGTTTTCGTGTTCGAGGTTATCGCTGTCGGGGGTTATCTCGTTAGTGTAACTGTCGTATTCGTTTGGAAATTCTAAATGATTTAGATATCCTGGTTGGGTCTGAGGTCTTGCATTGTTATAATTTTGGTAATGAGTTCGATTACTTATGTGAGTAGTGGTACTCATCCTGTTTGGGTCATTTTGTTGCTTGTTTTGATTGTTATCAGCGCGCGGGAATATGTTGGGTGGATAGTTGCGAACAGGCGGTTTTTGTTTTCTGAGTACCGGTGGTGGTCTGTTTTGAACGGGGTAATTTTGCGGAATGGTTACATACGGGTTTTTAGGGAAGTTTGAATTATTTTGCTGAAATTTATTGAAATTAGGATGATTAGTTCGGTTAACTGGGATGTTTAGGGTATTATTTGTAATTTTATTTAGGGGCTTAGGCGGGGGTCTAGGAAGGTAGTATGGTTTTTGAGAAGCATACTCGTGTTCTAATCGCGTAACTTCTTGTATGGTTAAATCCAGCGTTGTTAACGAGGTATGTTGAGCTCGTACTGTGGCTGCTGTGTATGGTGGTAAACTAACCATTAATTTTGATTTTAAAAGCAGAGAAATAGAATTTAAATTAGCTATGCGATTAGGTTCGTCTGAATATGCTAGTTGAATTTTCTGTGCCACTTTCGAACGGATAGAAGTTATCCTATTACAGAAATCAAGCATACGTTCATTCGGTTTAATGTGTAAGTTGCAAATTTCCTGTTGCCATGTTTCGAGGGATTTATCGTCCGAAAAGTTACTTATTAAAAGTGTACGGATAGGTTCCCATGTAATTAATTCTCGTCGTGCACTTATTAAAGTTTTTGCTGTGCCTTTTAATTTTTGCTTTATTACGCGTAAAATTCTACGCCATTGTGATGCATTTGGGTTTGTTAGTTCCAAATCTACTAATAAGTCATCTACAGCTTCTATAAAAGAAATCAAGTCGTCTTCCAGTCCGTCAAATTCCGGGACTGAGGTTATTAGTTTATTTAATTTTTCTAAATCGAGAGACATATTTATGAAATCTCTATCTAAACTTCTTCGTTCGATAAAATTATTTGTTTCTGTTTCTGAATCACTATTATGTTCGAGAGAAAGATTTGCTAATATGCTACTAATTGAGCTCTTGCTTTCTGACATTAATTATATATATTTTTTTTCTCTTTTTTTTTAAAAAAAAAACTAAAATTAATGATTTGGCATCTATATCGTCAATTCAACGCAAATCAGGTGAGTTCTTAGACAATCAAATTACTTTACATTACTTAGTTATACAGACCGACGGGTTAAGCAAGGGAAATTGATGGGAGGATCGCTTGGCACTTACCCAATTATTTCTTCTGTGTGTAGAACGTGTTCTTGCCTGGTTTACCAACCTCCAGGAGTTCTTGACCGATGAATTTCGAAGAGCACTGGTTCTGTTTGCGGATACACTCTCAGGGATTCTACAACACAGTGTTGGTTACTAAATTCGCCAAGCTATCTTGAATGCGAATTAACGACTTAAATCAAGTATAGGTGTATTGCAACTTAGCTACTCAATTCACTAGAGTTGGCGTCTTTCGAGTGAAATTCGTACCAGCTGTTTTCTCTAATAGCACGTATAGCGTTTGCCACGAGCCTAGATGCAACGAACAGCTTTAAAGTACCTTTTTCTGCTCAATAAGACACTAGAATATACAGGGTGTATCCTACCGACTGCGCCAATTACAGAAGTCAAGCGGTGTTGAATGTTTTAAAAATAGTTTATTTTAATTCCAACACTTTACAATAAATGGAGTACAAATTTGGGCAGAGTAATGCCCGGCAAGTGATCTTAATTAGAACTGCATATAATGTAAATGGGTTTGTAATTTATATGTATATCTTATCAGAGTTCGGTGACATTTGTGGTTGCGACAGATCCTGGTGTGCTTCTATAACTTGTGCTTCTATAACTTATGTATATAAAATAAAAATTTGCTGACATTCCTGAGAATGTGGATGACAAAAAATATTTATTTATAATTAAAGTCACACAATTTAAAAATAGGTCCTCACAGACGTATCACCAAATTATCTAACGCTGAATAGCAATTTCTACCACAGCACTGAGGTACCCAATGACTAATTTTTTCAAGGATATCGAATTGATCGTCTAAACATTAATATCCACATTTTGCATAAATAACATTTCTGAACAGAGTTTATGGTTTGCTAGTTTGCTGGGCGTTTAACAGAAAATGTCAATTTTAAGTAAACTTCAAATTGATAAACAAGCACCTAGCTACTTTTTTAAGCAACTGTTTATGTAAAATTTAGTAAAAAATCAGCTCATTTTTTAGTTTTAGTCCATTACATGTTTTAACGTACATGGTGATCGATTTAACTGAAGAAATGAGTTTTTCTAGGAAACGGCTGAGAATAATATTTTTTTTTTAAAAGGATAGTTTTTATTTACTTTTACTAGAAGATGGAGTACTTTTCGGCACTGGGCGTCGAGACGCTTCAAAACTTTTTTTCAGCAACATACATATTTTATTATGGCACTATAAAGATATTTTAATTTTGAAGATTTTTATGAAAACTGTCGTTTTTATTTATATTTAACTCCCTGTCTTTTTCAACCGCGTCTTCACTGGGTATAGGGGCCGATACGTCCGTATCATTGTCAACTAAAAAATGTGAGTTTACTTTTAACAATGTATATACTTAAAATAAATTAAAAAACATTTCAGAGACCTTGACGTGAGACTTGATTCAATTTGAGATCTTTTAATTTACAAAACGCTAAATACTTACAGGCTGTTTCAAGACGACCGTCAGTTAGCCGGATCTCAAAAACTACTTGGACTTTATTTATGAAAATTTGTATGCAGGGGTTTTCGGGTAATCTGAATTTAATAATTGTTTTTAAATACAACTACCTGTATATTATTGCAATTTCGGATACTATGTTTAAAAGAAAATAGATGATGCAATGTTGGTTTGGATTATTTACACTTAAGAAACAGTTGGGTTTTGAAAGTGGACATATCATAAAGTCTGTCACAGTGTTTTAAAAATTAGTCAATTATTTACAAAGTTCTCAGAATTAATTAACTAATTTTGTCAATGTGGAACATGAATAAGTCATTTTATAAATAGACATCCTATATATTTTTGGGTTTTGGGTTTTTGAATTCTCCAGAAAAATCTACGTCAGTACATATAAAGCTTGCCAGTTATTCTTGTCAGTTTTTAAATTATCAGCACTTTTCTACTTAAAATGCTGAAAATCACCTTTTCTTGTATACATTCAAAGTTAACTGTGAAAACAAAAAAGCCAAGCTTGAGTATACAATAGATGTTGAGTCAAATTGAATTTTTTGAGTTTATGAAAAATGCATTAGCTGTTAATTTAATACTTTGTGGACAGTAAGTGAAATATTATTTAATAATCAATAATGTTTTGGTTCAACTGTTAAAAAACAGGACATTTTTAATCAGTACAGATACGCAAATTAACCATTTTTTACGCAAAAAATTTGTTTTCACGATCGCGTCCTTTTGTTTACCTTTTTCACGATCGTTTATTTATAAATATGCTAATACGGTAAGTTATATAGGGTGTCCCATAAGCAGCACAGGATCAAAAAGATACTGCGACATTCTTTGACACAAAACAATACCATCTGACGTAACTTTTATTAAGAAAAAATAAAAGTTCTCGTCTCGAAAAGAATTATGGTTTTTGTAATATCTGGAGAATGTTACTATATGGATTTTAATGAAACCTGTTCCCCATGCAATTAATTGTTAAAATGTTCACCGTCGGACAGTGGAATATATTCGTTTGGAATAGCATTCTCTAATGAAGAAATGACCGATATATTTTTCCTAAGAACGTTTTTACATTAAGTTGATATCATCGTTTACTAGGATATTCGCAGTTATTGTTAAAATTGTTAAATAGCAAGGAAACAAAAGATTTTTTTGCGTAAAAACTATGAAAGCTAAAATATTTTACAAAGAGGACGAAAAATCTCAAATAATGTTTAATGCATAGACTTATAAATAGATTCTAGCGACGAAATAAAAAGTTCTCGTCATTTCTATACCAAGACACTCAAGAATTTACCACTTTCCCAACGCGGATGGATGCCGTAACTTCATTAAAATATGAGTTTTACTTAGGAATAAGGCCACAGCAGGTTTCATTAAAATCCATATTAATACATTCTCCAGATATTACAAAAAACTTTTTTTTTCAAGAACTTTGACCATGAACAGCAGAGGAGTCAGACATTTTTTATTAATAAAAGTTTGGTCAGATCGTGTTCTTTTAAGCCAAAGAATGTTGTAGTGCCCTTTTGGTCATGTGCTTACGGGACACCCTGTATAGTATGAAATTGGCTGACCAGTTCTTATCTTCACTAAGCCGCTTCAACAGATCAATATAGATAGCTTAGAGGGTTGAACAAAAAAAGTTTATATTTGGTGTGCGAAATTAGTGTTCAAATAAATTTTTTGTCTCGACCAAAAACTGACATTCTCAGATGTCATTAAAAAATTGATTTTGTGAACTTAATATAAAAATAATTATTAATTATCATAGGTGGTTTTTTTAATTTTTAAATAATATAGAAGTGAGTTATACAACAATTTAATATACACAATAACTGATAAGTAAGTTTCTGTGTATATAATATTAAAAAGTAAGATACAGATAGAGAAAAAAATATAAAACTAAACATACCTTTTTGAATTAAACTTACCTGTTCCAAACAGCATATTTAAAATTTTACGACCTCTCGAACACATTTTGAGAAAGGAAGTAACAACGCCGCTACAACAACCCACAACTCACATAAGAATATATTGAAAAATTAATAGACTTGCGAATTTATAGATACTGCATAATACGCTGCGATGTTGTCAAATCGCATAGCATTAATAACACGCGAGTACTATGGAAGTCACTTCATTCAGCTCGTAACCACGTTGTAGACGACACTAGCGCCGATCATATATCATGGAACTAAAATAAAATTCTACGGATATATTGGGATCAAAATCACTTCCACCTTCATTTTTAATATGATATGCTTGGTGTACTTTCAGTTCCTGCACAAAACAATGCAATACGTAGTGACTTCCGAAAACGGAAGTCACTCCGGCATATATGAAGTGGCAAGGTATATTGAGTCTCCGATTTGGAAGTGACAACGTACCTATGATATATATATATCGGTTAAATCTGACTAAACGCTGTACAAAAACTTTTGTTACATCTTTCCCTCTGTAAAATACAAATTTTGATAGTGAATCGTTGAAAGAGCACTTTATCAAATACGCAAACGAATATGGCTCGTGGTTGAAAGTCTTACATGTATAAGATTTTTCAGGGTTGGGTTCGCATGTGTCCATAGGTTTCAAAATAGATTCGAAGTCGGCATACACTACGAAAGGCACTTTCAGTTGTTTTTCGAAATTTTCGAATTTTAATATATTCTCGGGAACGCTTTTTCCAAATTTATCTTCGCGTAGTTGCAAACTAGGCACAGTTGTGTAAATATGATTGCAGTCCTGCCTTTGATGTTTTACTAACAAGTCTTCACGACCGAAGTACGATAAACAACCGTCACAAAAATACTTTTTATGCTCATTGCTAGAAATTTGACTAGAAACCAACCTCGAGAAATCCTAAATCCAACAATAATGACTTTTAACGCATTCTTTAGTACAATGATGATTTTGACCGCACTCCTTAGTGACTAGTAATAAATTCACGTGATATCTTAATTTTTTTGGTGAATAACGCAAAGGCCCGACTACTTCATATTTTAACTTATTCTTTTCAAATGTACTTTCCAAACCGTATACGTTAACAGATATATCATTCATTGCTTCAAATTTAGAAATATCCTTCAATTTAACTGGAAAATCCATACCTACCAAATTCAAAACTGATGAGAAATGTGGATACGAAGACATCTCGTGCACTGGACCCCTTGGTGGATACATTGCCGAAGTTATTGCCCACGCAAAACAGCACTCGTCCTGATTCTTTACATTCACTACCGCTTTCTTGTCTTCCACAAACTTAGGTAATTTCATGTAAGAGGATCCACACAAAGGACTGTTTTTATTCACGTTTACCTCGACATACAATATTTCCTCAATAGCCCAACCTGTAATAATATATTCATGTAAGCGGACGATCTTCATTTTTCAACTTTTAGATATTACTTACCGGAATCTTTCTCCTCAAATTCAGATGTTTGAGATGTCATCGTATCTACAAAGTCTTGGTAGATACCACTAATATCCACAGACTCGTCGATAATCCTATTGCAGCTGTTAAATGCTTTAATGTCAGATGTCTCGCGAGTTTGTAATATATAATTGGTAAAAGTTTCCATATTCACCTTCACCGACTTGTGAACACTTATGACATCTTCCAATAAACTTATTATCTTCCCCTTTACTTCATCAAAAAATTTAATGTAGTCTGTATGCTTAGTCTCACTCTGCACTCTGTAGCTTATTATTCTACATTTGAACGCACTATTAATAATTTGTACGCCATCACATTTTGGAGTACAGGAAACGGTTCTATGTTCCAGTGTCCTACGATACGCATAAACTTGACTCCTGGGTATTTCCATACCACAACAGTTAATTGTTTCAACCACAGGCGATTGATTGTCATGATGTAATTTCACTCGTTTTGCTTCCGGTTCACTAACATTTACGGGTCTACAAGACTCCCTTTCATGGCGACGTAAATTATCACTACGCGTAAAGGTTTTACTACATACATTGCACAAATACATTTTTTGTTAGTAAAAACTCAATCTCGATCGGAAATTTATTCACAAATGAAATTCAAACCGTCTACTCCTGCCTTTTTTATAAAAATAGAAACCCATGATGAGCATGCGCTGTTTAACACATTCAATTTAGAGTTTCTGTTAGAGGGAATTACAAAGGTTAATGAAGGTGACCAATATAGTATTCGGCAGAGGTCAAATAAAGGTTACCAACTAATGTGGTTTTCAATGTTATTAACAAATCAATAGGACATCCTCAAACTTCAAGTAATGTCCAACATCGCAGAGGTCATTCAAGGTCAACTAATATGAATTTCAACACGTCACCGCAGGGGTCATTGAAGGTCAACTAATATGAATTTCAACGCGTCACCGCAGGGGTCATTTAAGGTCGCGAAGGGGGTGAGGGGTGAGACGAGGGGGAGATTGAGAATCGGTTAAAATACCCTACTGATGTTGAAATGATACATTTACTTGTTTAATTAAAGCGGGATATGAGATCAACAGTGCTTTTTATCTTCTTTTTTATGCTGCTGTTCATTTTTCCGTCCACACGCTGACAGAATTCTGCCCTCCGCTGTAACTCTTCGTTTATAATTTCCAACCAATCTTCGGAGTCGTCTGAGGTGATAAATGACGAAGAGGCCTGATATTCTTCCTTGCTAAATGCATATTTTTGCCTCTGCAACAAAAGGATTTTCGCTTGGCCGCCTTGGATGAACTTGGCACCGGAGCCTCCATATCTATTATGGTATCGTTGGCCAAGTTGAGTTCATCAGATATTCTATAAGAAAAAATGAAAAAATGGTTTTAAAAAAACGTTGAAAAACATTAGAAAAAACTTTCGCTTCATTTATGGCGGCGTCGATTACAGGACCACTTTCCTCGCACATCTCTTGCAGCTCCAGACGGGCCTCTTCAGATAGAGATGAGCACATGATGATATTAAAAAATTGACTTTAGTACAAGACGTTGTTGTTACTCAGCTTGTAGAAGACTGAATAATATTTAACGAATTCATTAAGCTTATATGTCAAATTGTTGCAACTTACACAGTAATACGAACATTCCGTTGAACTCTACAGGTCACTTAACTCTTTGATGTCAGCTAAAATATTGTTACATGGTTCTTCTTTGAGAATTGGAATCTGACACAATTTCCTGCTGAGTAAGCAAAAATTGTAATTTGACACCCTTGTTTTGAAATTTGACACCGTGTTTTGTAATTTGACACTACGATTTATAATTTGACACCATGTTTTGTAATTTGATACCATTGTAATCCGACTCCTTAATTTTTTGTCGCTTATTTTTTTTATTCCATTTTTGGAAGTTACTTTTGTAAAAACTATTTTTTAGTTATTTCCTCAACCATTTCCTCGATCTGCGTTACCATCCCTTTTATACGCTTTCTCCTGTCCAGAGACAGTTCTCGCTCCTCAAGAAGCCACAATTGCTCACTTTTAATATTATCTCCAGATGTAGAGCTAGTTGGTGCTAGTCTCTTATCTTGTTTTGGAGAAAATACTTCCCTGACTAGGCATTTCGAGTAAAAAACGTTAGATTAAGTTAACCAAAAAATTGGTGTTTGGAGGCGCCGAAGGCTATCCATATTTTTCCCACTGCAATAGAAAATAAAGGATATTAATACATATATCTTTTCTAGAGATTTTCAGATTTTTTTTTTAATTTATTTAAAAAAATTATATTTACTCAGTTGAAACCGAAGGTATATTTCTAAGATCGGAATCATCCGCGCTAACTGGTTCCACCCTTTTTCTTTTTGAAGTGGTAGCCTTCGAGATCCTCTGCTGTAAATGTCGAGTAAGTCAAGTAAGTGACTCTCATACCCCGATAAATTGTGAAAAACTACGGGAACAATGTAGGTATTTTTATAATTCACGTTGCAGTTATTGTAACTCCAGTCCCTAAAAGTTACTAAAAGCTGGTAATGATCGCTACAGGGTTTATCATCTTTATTAAACGGACTCGTACAAATGTGACAATTTGTTTCTTCTAATTATTCATTTTGAGCTTCAACGGAGCAAGGTTCCATGGTTCCAAATTTTAATTTTTAGTCTGACTTAAGATTAACAAAAAATTCTCTGATGTTTTTAACTATGTCATCGCTTAAAATGTCCATATTCCATTTACGTTTTATCGTCTTAAAATGTATACTAATTATTTTTTACAGATCCCATGGCGATGGTTGCGTTTTTAACGTTTCCTGTATCAATATTTATATTACCTTTGCTGATGAGTTAGTACTGTCCAAATTCTTTCAAATGTTTCTCTAGTGGCTCAAACAGTCTTTTTGGTAGAAACACCTGGATTCATCCAACAACTCTGACATTAAATTGTTTCCATGCATTGTAGATACCTTTTTAATTTTCCAGACTGGATATTTTCATCCAATTTCTAATTCTTTTAGCGACTTTGTTGGTTTACAAACTAAAAGCGACTTTTCATTAATTTCGTTTAAATCAATCTCAAACACAAATAAAAACTTTTAGAAGCTAGATTTAAGATAAAAAGGTTAAACTTACCGGTGCGATTTGCATAGAACTTGCGTTGTTTTGTAGAAAATAATACAGCATGTCACTAGTACCTCCGACGTTTTTTTTATATTGGAAAATAAGTGAAAGGTGTACGAAAAGAACTTCATTATTACATCACATTTACAATAATGTCCAAACCACAACGAGACCCTGTTTCAAATATCTATAGTGCATTGTGTAATGTTCTTTATCATGTAAAGTGGTCATTAACTTAGGTAATTATGAATTTGGTGGAATTCTATGCTCGGGGCATAGGGGTAAATCTCCATGCAAATTGTGAAGGTTATTTGGATAACTTAAATCGACTTCCAATATTTGACCAATACTCGAGTCATCAGCCGTCGAACGTACATAGAAATTTTCAACATTCGAATTCCCCAGACGATAAATACTGTGACATCGACCAAGCATAAAGCCCATTTACATAGAAATAAAGTAAATAATTGGAAAGTTCGTATGGATCGTAATTAGACACATTTATTACAACATTGACTTACGCCCCCACGAATCGTCTTTTCTAAAAACAATAACGTCTTGCAAAAATTCTAATTTAATATTCGTGTGTTTTAACATATAATCCTACCAGCGTATAGTAATGTGCTGATCCCTAAAATTTTCAAAAATATATCAGCTAATAGCTAAACGTCCATCTTTAAATACAACTGAGTATATTCGTGAAGATTACCAATTTTAAAAACTCTCCAAACGTCTTGTTCATGAATATAGTCATCCCCAGAAACATCTTCATCGTTTAACTTGTTATAAAAATTGGCTGAACTAGGAAGCAATGATGTTTCTCTTTAAACATCTATCGAATTTATGTAATCATACGGATAAATTCCTTTTCGAGTAAGCATACTAAAATAATTGTTTAATTGGGAAAATTCCGTTTTTAGAATTTTCAAATCTACGTAATATGGACGCTAATTTATCTAACGCCGATGCTAAAAATTTAAAAGAATCTAGAAACCTAAATTTAACCGAAGAATTCGGAAGGTGTTTGGTAAACGAAGTGTATTCTCTATTTTTCGCTAAGGTACCCAGAGATAGCTGAGCTACATCTTTAATCAACAAGTGACTGTCATACCTCGATAAATTGTGAAAAACTACGGGAACAATGAAAGTATTTTTATAATTCAAGTTGCAGTTATTGTCAATAATTGGGAGATTATTGCTGTAGATCGTGTAGAAAATATAATTTTAAACAATAAAAAAAATACAACAGACAAAAGTAAATTGTTATATTGTTTGAGAACAGTCGTACATTAACGTATATAGCTCGAGAGTGAAAAATGAATGGTCCCTTTTTACTTAGGGACCTGTATATATAAGTTCTAGCTAAACTGTTTATAATGTCAGCACATTCCAAATCTAAGGCGGTCGGGCCTCGATGTTTGGGATGACGCAACCGCAGCGTAGCTAACAATCGTCATATTTTTCTTCGAAACACTGTTGACAGCAATATGTTGAAACACGTTGAAATGCCTCTCTAAAAATTATAATACTCTAAAATAGAAAGTGTGACACTAAACTACTGATTAACATATATGAAAATTCACATAGTTTACATATTGTTTCAAAAACTGAACGCCTCTTTTAGTACTTATATTAATAACTCTATGAGCGATTTAAAGAGTTAGTAATTATTATATTTCTCTATCACTGGGTCATTTCGTATATAATCAGGTAATATATGCCATCCGTCTTCAAGATCACATACTATAATTGTTTTGATGTAGTTCTAAGGTAACTAATTTATTTGTTGCAAATCCATTTTTAATAAACACTTTAACATATTTTAATCATCCGAAATAGCACAAATGGGAGAGCATTTGACTGAAGATCTAGAGGTTTCTGGTTCGAATCCAGATTATGGCACACTTTTTCGCAAGATATATCCATAAAATATAATATCTTGACTTTATTGCAATAATAAACGTATAATAATTAATTCTACTTACATAATATCGTTTATCATTAGAGTTTATATTTATTTTTTCAATAATAAACCCCAATTTAATTTCAATAGACGATTGGAAGAAAAAAATGTTTATTATTAAATTATCAATTTTATTTTTATTATTTTCTAATTTATTCAGCCGCAACCTTTCTTCTTTTTTAAATATTCTCTTTTCTGATTTTGATTTCCCCGATGGTGGACTTCTAATAATAATTTTATTTGCCATCACATATGGCATGGGATGGTAAGTTGGGTAATCATCATCATCCCATCATTCCTCTCCTAGTGACGGCGACGGAGTAGATTGGCTTTTAGGAATTTCTTCAGAAAAATTCTGTGACGTTTTAAAAATACTGAAACAAAATTTGATTAAATTATTAATTAATATTTCAATTATATAAAATGTAAACTTCTGCATCAAGTAAACAGTGAAAGGGTGAAATTATGAAATTTGTTTGGATGAGGACTTGTTTGGAGGACGAAGAAAGACGAGATGCTATTGAAGAGGTGGGTCCTGTACGTGGAATTTGATATATCTTTTTGAAGGACGCGCCAAACTTTTTTGCTTCAGTAGAAGATTTTAGTTTTTCTATGAAATTCTGTCCGAATAGCAAAGAATCTATTGGACAATTTTCCAAAACACCCTTTACAGAATCGTCTAAGGGTGGAGCAATTAGGTAGCGTCGATGATTCGAGAGTGAATAAAAGACGTCTGCCACCAGCTTCAAAGGGTCAATCAGTTTTTCTAATTCTTCGTGAGGAGGCGGCGTTTTTTATTTTTATTAATATTTACGCGTAACCCGATAATTTCCAACAGTCCGGCCGCTATTACGATGTTCAAAGCTCTCGCGTTGTACAGTATAGGTTGAAAGATATTATCTTCCCACTATTGTTTTATATCCGTATTCAGATGTAATTTCGTTTTTAGTCCCGAATGATTTTAAATCTACCTCCCCGTCATTTAATTTTATGAAATATTCCTAGAAAAAAAAACCTAAATTTACTTTAATTTATGAATCCTTCAAGGCATTTTTCGCTTTTACGGAGAAACTTCGAAATAATTTTTTTAAAACTGTTTAAGACATTTGAGGTCAACGTTCACGATGATTCATCTTGCCACACCAAATTCTTGTTGGGCACTAACGAACCCCCACACTTTATTTTTAAGTGTTAATTGTTTTAAATGTTCACGATAATATTTTAATACTGCCAAATTATTTTCCAAACGGAATATATTATCATCCTTATAATTCGAAGTTACGGAAGTTAACCGCACAATTTTGAGGTGGACTGTATTTCCGCGAATGTCTAAAGCGAACACCCAAACATACCATAATTATGGCTAATATGGCTAATACTTTTTATTTTTACTTTTAAAGAGTAAATTGTATTGAAAAGCAATTCAGCTTAGGTCTATGATAAGAAAACCAAGTCTGCGAATAATAGTTTATACATTAAAAAATCGCAAACCAGCAGACATAATAATTAAGCAGATACATCTTTTCAATCTAAGTGTTGTCATGTGATCGCTTCTTTACCATTCTGCATGTAGTTGCTTCTGAAGTGGCCTGAACATCCGGAAGATGTAGGCACGGAATGAGAAAAAATCTCGGTATGTGTACTAATTATGGGGTGGAGGCAATTCAGGCAACAACTTTCCACGACTTGGAATGGATAGTACTTGTCAGATAATCACTATCGAAACAGTATTTGCGAAATAAGCGATAACGCAGATTTTAGAAATTGTATGTGGTGGTGGTACACACAATCAACAAAGATCACAAGACAGTACGATAGAGAGAGAGAATAACGTTGATAAGAGGTTTTGATATTGGAGAAATTAAGAGTCGAACTAGAGGGCTGGATATCGAAGGGATAAAAGCCCGCCGATTTCAGATGTTTAGAAAATAAAAAGGTCCGCATTCAAACAGAGAAGATAGACAAGAGCAACAAGACGAGAGACACAAGAGCAAAAACAAGTTAGTGAAAAACAGAGACACAGAGGTCTAAATGAAAAGCAAAAAAACATTTAGCCTCTACTCCAAAGGGGTTGGTTACCGCAATCCCTTAGAGGCTAATGCAGGATTAACACGAGAATATTCGCCCTAGGGAGGGAATCTGTAACTCTTAAAGTGTTTTTTATATGAAATTATCGTCAAAGGTTACCATTTGACTTGTTGAAAAATTGCATGTGGGAACCGTTCTTACTGGTTTGAGACCGACGAAGAGCACTTAAACTATGAGCGGCAAGCAACAAATACTTTTTCTTGCTTGAACGTGAGTTAATAAAAGTGTGAAAGCGAATCCTATGCCTCAATGGCATTTTTGCTATCTACTTTTTATGCCTGACCTATCTTGGAAAAAGGATCTAATACCGTCATATAATTTTCTTTCTCTATGAAAAATAAATCAATATGTATATGATCTAAAGGTTTTAACGGGTTCGGAGTTAATTGTAATTTTATATTCTGAGGGTGCCTGTCATATTTGGCAGTTTGACAAGTTATATATCTTTTTACGTCATTACTCAAATTAGGCCAGTAATACTTTTTTGTTAATTGTTTTATCACATCATTAATCCCACGATGTGTTGTTTTCGTTTCGTGACAGTATTTCATCAATCTAATTTTCTCGTTGTCTTGTCACGTCTTCTAATCTTGTTTAATTAATGCGGGATATGAGATCAACAGTGCTTTTTATCTTCTTTTTATGCTGCTGTTCATTTTTCCGTCCACACGCTGACAGAATTCTGCCCTCCGCTGTAACTCTTCGTTTATAATTTCCAACCAATCCTCGGAGTCGTCTGAGGTGATAAATGACGAAGAGGCCTGATATTCTTCCTTGCTAAATGCATATTTTTGCCTCTGCTACAAAAGGATTTTCGCTTGGCCGCCTTGGATGAACTTGGCACCGGAGCCTCCATATCTATTATGGTATCGTTGACCAAGTTGAGTTCATCAGATATTCTGTAAGAAAAAATGAAAAAATGGTTTTAAAAAAACGTTGAAAAACATTAGAAAAAACTTTCGCTTCATTTATGGCGGCGTCGATTACAGGACCACTTTCCTCGCACATCTCTTGCAGCTCCAGACGGGCCTCTTCAGATAGAGATGAGCACATGATGATATTAAAAAATTGACTTTAGTACAAGACGTTGTTGTTACTCAGCTTGTAGAAGACTGAATAATATTTAACGAATTCAGTAAGCTTATATATCAAATTGTTGNTAATTGTAATTTTATATTCTGAGGGTGCCTGTCATATTTGGCAGTTTGACAAGTTATATATCTTTTTACGTCATTACTCAAATTAGGCCAGTAATACTTTTTTGTTAATTGTTTTATCACATCATTAATCCCACGATGTGTTGTTTTCGTTTCGTGACAGTATTTCATCAATCTAATTTTCTCATTGTCTTCTGTCACGGCTTCTAATAAAGTTTTTGATATCACTAATTTAATTTTTGCTTCAATTTATATTGTAATATCCGTACAATTTTTCTTTCTAATTCATCTGACTTAACTCCTATCGCATAGTTCGAAGCATCTGTTGTTACTTCAAAAGGTAAATTGAAGTCTGGATAAGCTAAAATGCATAACAAATTTTTACAAGTACCAAAGCATTCTTTAAATTCTGTTGTATGTACTATTTTTCACCTTTCTTTAAGCATTTAGTTAAAGGTTTTGCAATCTTAGAAAAATATTTTATGAACCTTCTATAATATCCTACAAGTCCTAAGAATTATTTTATTTCTCGCGCCGTTTTTGGAATTTGATAATTTTTAATTGCAACTAAATTTTTCGGATTAGGTTTTATACCATCTGGCGTCACTATTTGACCCAAAAATTCAACTTCTTTATGTAGAAATGCTGATTTATCGGGTTGTACCTTTAGTTTCGCGTCTGTAAATTTATCAAATGTCATTTTTAAATTCTGGATATGTTCCTGGAGTGACGTAGAAAATATTATGACGTCATCCGTATATATAGAAAAATTTGTTCTGTAATTCAGCGAGTACATTGTGCATAACTCGCTGGAAGGTCGCAGGTGCGTTTTTTAAACCGAATGTCATTCGAACGTATTCGTAATGACCATTTTTAACATTGAAGGCCGTTTTAGGGATTGATTCCTCGTCTAGCTATATTTAATAAAATCACTGTGCTAAATCAAGCGTTGAAGTAATTGCAACGTCCTAATTTGTCTAGAATGTCATTAATATTTGGTAGTGGATATCTATCATCAATTAATTGTCTTTATTTAATTTTCTGAAATCGGTTACTATTCTCCATTTTTTCTCTCTTTGGGAAGGTCTAATTATACCGTTTTCGAACTTTATACTTGAACTTATTTGTCTCTTTACTTCTTGTTTATGCACATAAGGATATCTATATGATTTCGTATATACCGGTTCTTCATCTTTAGTAAGAATTTTATTAGTGAAACTTGAAACCCTCCGTCCATTTCCAAGCAGTCACGACATCTTCGTCTCAACGATATTCGAACTCATTCGAAAACACCCTCCTTGGTTTGGATTTCTTGACACTTTTGATTAATCCGTAGCTGCAGCTNTCCTTATAATTAGAAGTTACGGAAGTTAACCGCACAATTTTGATGTGGACTGTATTTCCGCGAATGTCTAAAGCGAACACCCAAACAAACAATAATTATGCCACAACTTACCACTTATATATATTGTCATGTTTAATACTTATATATCTTAGGATTCTCAATAATATCGTGATAAAGCCCATATGGTTAATACTTTTTATTTTTACTTTTAAAGAGTAAATTGTATTGAAAAGCAATTCAGCTTAGGTCTATGATAAGAAAACCAAGTCTGCGAATAATAGTTATACATTAAAAAATCGCAAACCAGCAGACAGAATAATTAAGCAGATACCTCTTTTCAATCTAAGTGTTGTCATGTGGTCGCTTCTTTACCATTCTGCATGTAGTTGCTTCTGAAGTGGCCTGAACGTCCGGAAGATGTAGGCACGTAATGAGAACAAATCTCGGTATGTGTACTAATTATGGGGTGGAGGCAATTCAGGCAACAACTTTCCACGACTTGGAATCGATAGTATTTCTCAGATAAACACTATCGAAACAGTATTTGCGAAATAAGCGATAACGCAGATTTTAGAAATTGTATGTGGTGGTGGTACACACAATCAACAAAGACCACAAGACAGTACGATAGAGAGAGAGAATAACGTTGATAAGAGGTTTTGATATTGGAGAAATTAAGAGTCGAACTAGAGGGCTGGATATCGAAGGGATAAAAGCCGGCCGATTTCAGATGTTTAGAAAATAAAAAGGTCCGCATTCAAACAGAGAAGATAGACAAGAGCAACAAGACGAGAGACACAAGAGCAAAAACAAGTTAGTGAAAAACAGAGACACAGAGGTCTAAATGAAAAGCAAAAAAACATTTAGCCTCTACTCCAAAGGGGTTGGTTACCGCAATCCCTTAGAGGCTAATGCAGGATTAACACGAGAATATTCGCCCTAGGGAGGGAATCTGTAACTCTTAAAGTGTTTTTTATATGAAATTATCGTCAAAGGTTACCATTTGACTTGTTGAAAAATTGCATGTGGGAACCGTTCTTACTGGTTTGAGACCGACGAAGAGCACTTAAACTATGAGCGGCAAGCAACAAATACTTTTTCTTGCTTGAACGTGAGTTAATAAAAGTGTGAAAGCGAATCCTATGCCTCAATGGCATTTTTGCTATCTACTTTTTATGCCTGACCTATCTTGGAAAAAGGATCTAATATCGTCATATAATTTTCTTTCTCTATGAAAAATAAATCAATATGTATATGATCTAAAGGTTTTAACGGGTTCGGAGTTAATTGTAATTTTATATTCTGAGGGTGCCTGTCATATTTGGCAGTTTGACAAGTTATATATCTTTTTACGTCATTACTCAAATTAGGCCAGTAATACTTTTTTGTTAATTGTTTTATCACATCATTAATCCCACGATGTGTTGTTTTCGTTTCGTGACAGTATTTCATCAATCTAATTTTCTCGTTGTCTTCTGTCACGGCTTCTAATAAAGTTTTTGATATCNACGTCGCGCTTCGGTGGCGTTCCCATTAGCACGACCATACATGAAATGCATGTCTGTTAATTCTGCGTTAGAGTAACCAGCCATAGCGAAAGAAAACTTGTGCACTGAGAACAACTGTCAAATACGTACTGTTTATTTCACTAAACATCAACCAACTATTATAAGAAAATACACAACGTTTTTGCAAAATAAAAAAAAGGGGCTAAAAACATAAAACATTCCATATCTCCGCAACCGTTACTTTGCGGGCCCATGTTTATTGAGACTTTGCTGCTTATTTTGGTTCATACTATTACCTCCTTAAATATTTTACACTCTTTTTTAACACCCTGTATATAACTTTTACATAATTCTTAATATACTAATGCCACTACCTGTAACTATCAAAAATTTTAAAGAGGGATTTCTTATTTCTATGTAAGGCCGGCTATTATGATGCATGGTACTTAATTCAATTAAGTGGGTAGATCTTCTTTTGGATCCTGATGAAAATTTGGCTTTACATTTTCATCGTTTCTTTCTGTGTTTTGTAGAACATGTAACTCTTCAACATGATGCGTTGAGGGTATATTTGGATTCATCTTAAAGTGATTATAATTTATTTGCTTACTAAAAGCATTATTTTTTACCGTTGACACGCCTGACATCGGTCTTGGTCTATTATTAGTTTGTATATTTTCTCTATGATAAAAATGATTTCTTAATTGATTATTATTCCAACGGTTATTATTAAAATTAGGTCTTTGTATAAAATTATTACTTTGATTAAAATTGGAATAATTGAATGTTCTATTTTGACTATTTTGATTATGATTATTATTATAATTATTATAGTATTATTTACAGGATAAATCGTTTTATTTGTGTAAAAAGTCCTATTTTTTATAAAATTTAGGTTTAATTCTCAACTGTTCGTACAGAGAGAATTGCACCTCTGTATGCATAAGCTTAATTGCATCTTCTAAACTTTCTATGTTCTTGATTCGTATCATTATTCTATTTTCAGAAGTCATATTTGCTGTATAAGCATCTAAACAAATCTTAGTGTAAATATTCGTAAGGGCCGTTTTTTCTAGAGCAGTTTTATTGGAAAGTTTTAACTTTGTTGACGAGAGACTGCATCTCAAGCACGCGATGACTGAGTTCTTGGAAGGGCTCTCCTTTTTTTTATTTTTGTATGCATTACATCCAATGTTATTTTCGTTATCCCGAGGGTCTCCGAAATTCTGGATAACTTTGTTTTTTTTGAGAGGCCAAGTGTTTAGTTCAGATCTAGCGCATATTCTAGTCTGTGCGTCTCCCCTAAGTTTTGAGATGATGGCTTGAGTAAGGACTTCTTGGTCCGCCTCAGTGTTGCCAAATTTTGTATACATCGCTTCGCAAGTTGATAAAAAAAGATTTAGAGCAAAGGTATTCCCATCGAACGGGGGAATAATATCTAGATATAGTTTTAGCTGACTTTCGGCAATTTTATTTTCTTGATTACTAAGGTGATGAGGTGACTAAGGTGTGGTGTTGATGCATACGTCTTTTATAAGTATAAAATTTATAAAACCGTACTTTGCACGCCACACAATATCGATGTTTGCGTATACGTTTTTTAAAGTCTTTTGATGAAGAAACATGGCAGCAGTAGGAGCACACTTTAACTGTTTCTACGCGAACCACACTCTGAAGGGTGGAACATCTCTGCTTATCAAAACAGGATACACGAGCAGCTCTACTACCTCCGCGAAAATAGTTACTTGCAAATAGATAATACTTCCGTAATGCTGATATAAAAGCAATTTTCTCAAACCCATAATTCAAAATGTACTACTGTGGGACGTACAACAGCTCGTTCTGCTTCTGTGCCGAAACTATAGAGGAAGCATTTGAAATTTAAAAAAATCGGTCTAATCGAAGCTGTCTCAGGCACTGTCAAAAATACAGAAAAATCCCTGGAAATCTGTAATTTTTTAAATAAAACTTATATTCCAAACAATTCAATTTTAGTTATGACGGAACGGTTATATTGAACACTCCCGTGACCTGCAGTAAATATTACAAAAAAGATTAAAATTGCAGATAATTTAGTATTATTTTTAAGCTGTAACGAGGAAATGATCCTCGAGACGTGAGTATATATATAACTTGTAAATCCTAAAGAAATACTCGCTATAAGCCCTAGCGCAACCCTCGAACGACAAAAGTAGCGGGAGGTAAATGAGAAGGAACAGGAGCGAACTTACCTTCAGGGTGGTGTGGAAATAGCACATAAGGAAAACATGTTAGGTAGTAGCGTTCGACGCGTTTAAAGTACGCGATATCATTACATCCCACTCATCTCTGATATCATCCTCTACTATCACGCAATCTTCTTAAAACAGATAAAAATGCACCACTAAATCCAAATCACCGGCTTGATCGTAAAAATGTCTTTCTTCGTCACTTATACATCTGTTCTCCGCGGGTGCAACAGAGAACAAACATGAGCTTGTTGTTCATCTTGGCGGGAGCACCGGGTGGTAAAGATCTCGAGGGGGTAGGATTTTGCGTTTAATAACCCCGTTCGTTTCTTGTAATGCAGGCTGGTTGCATTCTTCACCGGTATACACACTGGGATGTCCTACGGGGAACTTGCCATACTTGCAGACCCAGGGGTATTACGTATTTGATTTTCTCCCCTGTGCCGCACTTGTAATATTCCCTCGCGTTGCCTGTTGGACCACCATAAAAAGCGTCTCGAGCGCTTAAGTGTCAGCGTGACTAAGGGGTGGTTTTCAGCGTAGGCGTGAAGCTTTTCATTCTTCTAAAGATTCCGCCTAAACGTACACTCCCACGTCTCATTTACGCCGAGAAAGAAACAGATCCAGTTTAACTGTTTATTTTGCTAATAATGCAAAATTATTATTACCCACATTCTATTGTATAACTAATAAGCAGGACAAATTTATTTGGTGCAATTGTTTCGTAGTTATAACTAGGAAATATTTTGAAAGTAACCTGTTTCTTTTTCTAAACTAGATTTTATATTTGTGACAATATTTAGTTGAAATTTTGAAATCTCGGGTTTTGAGCATAATAAGGATTCATTTGTCTTTACACTGGTACTAATGATTTGTTTATTATTTTAGCAATATGGTTAATAATAATTTTCAATTTGTAAATCTCTAATTGTGGATTTGGTAAATCATCAGCAATTTTTGTGATAAGTGTCGCTCTTAATTTTTGTAATCTTAACCTTAATCTGGTTTTCAATAGGTGTTTTGCCAATCGGACAAATGGGATTAATTTATAGTGTTTAATTCAGAGTCAGCACCTGCTCGTTAAACTCGTTAAATTCATAAAAAAGGTCTTCCATAAAAAAAATACAAATTTCCAATAGTATATCTAAAAACACCGTTAAAACCTACTGGTATCCCCGGGAACAGTTCAGTAATCATACTGTGAGTTCATATTTGAAATGTACACTCATCAATTTTGGCATAGTAATAATTGTTATAAAAAAATGTATGTTCTTCCTGAGTATGTGTTAACTATACCTTGTACCTTAACGTTTTTTTAGTCATAATGTTACGTGGATCTTTCTGTAACCATGTTCGATGCCGAAGCTGGGAAATTGTACTATACCCTGTATAATAATAATAAACTCCTGAAGTAACGACAAGTTCTTCACAAGGTCTTTGATAAATAAAATTAATGGGTATTATATCTGTATATGACGAAACTCTAACTGCTTGTCCATAACTATAGTTTTTTCACTCAACGTCCCATAATACCTCCCCTTTGAAGATATAAAAATGGTGGTTAGATGTTATCAAATTTGTTCAGTGTTCTTAACGTCACACAATCTAGATGACGGAGTTACTGTTGGTGTAGTATGGGGAAGGGGTTGAACAGGATTTTGGAATGCGTTCTTGGTATAGGGGTGGTCGGGATATGCGTTGTGCGCCACATAAATACTGAATACCCTTTATGTCGTCTTTTCCAAGAGAATGGACCGGCATTATAGCCTTATCATCGGTAGAATGTGATAAGCCTAAACTGTGTCCGATATCATGAACAAGAACGGAAAATAAAGCTATCCCGTCATCTTGGCTCGGATCTAAACCTTCATACCACCGTTCCTCATTATCCAAATGAATTTCTCTACATATGCTAGTGGCTGCAGGAGAATATCCACGTGTCAGTTTTCCTCCATGGCTGTCAAATCGGAAAGGACAGTTTTCTTTCATACACTTCCAGTGTCTATTGTGAGAACGAGGGTTGTATAATACTCGTATAAGAATATCCGCTACGACAATAATAACCGTTCTTTTGAACGATAAAGTTGACACATCAGACCATATCTCCTGTCCGCTAACTGAATGCCTACCGCAAAATAGCAAGTTATACTAAGAAATCAATTAAATCGAGAGTCTTTTAATTGTGCAGGGTGTTGTTAATAATTAACTGTATCCGTAGAAATAATGTCAGTTTTTCTAATAGCATGTTCAACTGTATTTACCTTATATTTAAAATAAATTTATGTCTTTAATTTTTGTACTTTCATCCCCTTCTATTTGATGCTCTTTATATACCCTGTAACTTGTTAATGCTGTTAGTTAAAAAGCAATAATGCAATAATCTTTTAAATTGCGTCTAATTCATAAAGCACCCATCCTAAAACATTGTCACATAAATAATGAAAATCTTTTTTGCTAATGGATTATTTTGTTAAACCCTTTTAAGTGCCCAAGTTATGCGTTAAAAAAAGAAAGTAAATGGTAATCAAATATTTTAATAATTTACTTGTAATACAGGTATATACATATTTACAAAACTATATTAAATTAAATTTAACTAACAATGTCTATCACATTCAGTCACTCCGAGGGGGACGGGGTCGGGGAGCATCTGTAACAGAAATAAATAAATTTAAAAATATGTATACATACAAAACTATATACATATAAAAGCTATTACTAGCAAAAATTCCTTAAAATGACTTTAAATTTACATAGAGATCAATCTTACGTTTAACAATTAAAAATTAATGAATCAAATTAAGTTTGATTATCTATCTAAAATTTACTTGTTCACCTTACCTGGTAAGTTAAACATCTTCTCTGGTAACCCTTCCGCAAAACCATCCATATATGCCATGGTGGCATTCATATGGTTAATATCTACCGTCAATTCCTCGGCGATTTCATCCAGTACTTTGCGATAGTCGTTAATTTGATCTAAATTTTGAATGGCTGTTTGTCATCGAAATATTACTTCGTTATTAAATTCGGCTTCTTTTCGCCTCACGTACTGTTTAAAATCGCAGTACCAGACGCTTTTGAATTCTTCAAGCTGGATGTGTTGTTGGGCCGACGGATGTTTGTAACGACGATGCGGATATTTCCTGGCGTATGGTTCAGTCGTTTAAAATGATCTCCTGCACCGCTTGGCTGGCCCGGTTGCTAATAAAATTTTGGTCTACTTTCCTATCGAACGATGGCACCCATTCATCATCGGTTAACTCGTCGTCACTATCGCGGTGTTTCAAACGTAAAACGTTTTTTGAATTTTCTGCCATGTTTGTTCTGCGTATGTATAAACTTGTAGATATAAACTGAACAGTAAAGGCGAGGTATGATATTTATACTAACAGGCAATGTGGAACTGGTACCCACCCCGACTAACAGATGGAAGTGGTAACCCACGCTACTTTACCTGTTTCTTTGTTTGAATGGAATGCTGCATTGATAAACTACATCGCCATGTGCTATAAGACCGGTTTCTTTGTTTCGCTGCAAGTTGCTTTTGCAGACATAGAAATATGTGTGGAATGTGGTCTCAATGCTCTCCAGCAAATTACATTGTACAATGGCTGCAGTAGAGGTGGGAATCAAAAATTAGTTTCTGCATTATATAAACTGTTGTAAAATAATCATTGTCGAATAGTTAGGCACGAGTGTCCTTTTGTAAAAAGTGTCTTTTATGCCATGTATAAGCTGTTGTTTTAAAACCCGACGCTACATCCGGTAAGTCACACCGAGGTTTCAATATTGAGAATATTGGTTCTTCTTGGATTGTGTGAACAGTTTGGTTATCTGGAGTGTTCTCTGGTNCCGACGCTACATCCGGTAAGTCACACCGAGGTTTCAACATCATAGACTCTATTTCATTATTTAAAGTACCATTACCGTCAATATGGGCATATTTTTGAAACGCTAATAAGACCTCCGAATAATCTAAGTTTGTTATATCTGTTGTGTTATCTGATATACACCCATATGCTGTTAAATAGTCTGTAAGAGCAGTGGGGAGTATCGTGTGCACCACCCTTACCACAAGTAACAAAAACGCTACACACATATTATTATCTCGGGCTATTCGCTTGGCTGCTGAGGGAAAAATAGACAAATACCAGATGGGTTAGTTTTGGGCTTCAACAGGTGTCATTTTAATTGTGGAATGTATTGAATCTTTATATAATAGTCATGAGGTATTTAATTGATTTTTGATGTTCTTGTTTAACACATCTTATTGAGTCTATCAAACTCGAATGAATTATTTCAACGGGAAAATTGGAACTCGAATGATAAGGGGTGTAATATTTTATGTAGGATGCAAGTCTTTTATAATTTGATTGTTGAACTCAGTACCGTTATCTGCAGTGATTTTGTGTGGTATACCCATGTGAGATGAATAATAGTAAAGCTTCCATGATATTAATGCAATTTTTTGTTTTCAGGCAATATGCTTGTCCATATTTAGAGAAAGGGTCGAGTATTGTTAGGAAGCGATTTTTATCTATAATGAATGTGTCAATGTGAATGTGTTCAAAAGGAAATGAGGGCGTTTCGGATATTTTTTATTTTATTTTTTTTTGGATTCTGTCATATTTAGTTACTAAGCATGTTTGGCAAGTATTTATGTAGTTAGTGACATCGGTTTGTATATTAGGCCAATAATAATTTCTACTGATTGATTTAATGGTTTCTTTAATTCCTCTGTGTCAAGTTTTACCTTGATGGTGATATCGAATAATTTGCTATTGTTCTGGTTCGTTAATGATATCATCTAAGACTTTGTTAGGTATTAAAAGTTTTGAATTACGGTTGTGTCTAAGGGATGTTCTTAATATTCGCGTTATTTTTCTCAATTGAAGGAGTGGAAAATTTAAAACAAATGATATCAAGTGAAATTATTGATTTTAAAAATCGAAAGGTTTCTTCATCAATTTATTGAATATGCATTTTGAATCGCAAATATTGCTAGGGGCTGTGTTTGATTCTGTTATTATAATTTGAGTTTTGTATTGATGAAGGGGATTTTCAGTATTAGGTATTGAGAATATTGGTTCTTCTTGGATTGTGTGAACAGTTTGGTTATCTGGAGTGTTCTCTGGTGGTATTAAGTCGTTTAGTTCTTCGTTAGTAATATGTGGTATTTGATTGTCTGTGTCTTCTCTTAATATACTTTCGACTATCGTATCGACATCATCGTCAATTTGCAGTTGTGTACTAATGTTGTTAATAATTGTCATTTACGCTCTATTTTTATGCCACTTAGTGCATCTGCTACTTTATTTTGTGTACCCTTTTTATATCTGATTGTTTTAATCTCCATCTTACAAGTTTTGAATTTGGTTCTTTTAATGAGAATAGCTATTGTAATTGTTTGTGATCAGTATATAGTGAATTTAGTACCATAAATATATGGTCTAAATGTGTTACATGCTCAAACGATTGAAAGTAGTTCCTTTTATATCGTTGAATAATTAATTTCTGCTGGATTCAAGGTTCTGGAGGCATAGCTTATTGGTTTATTATTTTGAGAGAGTACTACGCCTATTGCAAAATTTGAAGCATCAGTAGTAACTTCGAATGGTTTTGTGAAATCAGGAAATGCTAATGTGGGGTCGTTTGTTAATAAAGTTTTACAAAGTTCTTAAACAATTACAGTAGTTTTTAGTTAATTCAATTTTTTCATTCTTTTTTAAACAGTTTGTTAAGGGTTTTCGCAAAATTCTCTATAAATTTTCTATAATAGCCTAATAGTCCTAAAAATGATTTAATTTCCTTAGTGGTTTTGGATATGGGAAAATTTTGAATATCCTTGATTTTTCTGGATTGGGTTTATTCAATTGAGTGTTATTACATGTCCTAAAAAGGTTACTTCTTTTCTAAGGAACTCAGATTTATCTAATTGAATATTTTAATTATGTTTGCCGAAGGTTTTAAATACTAATTCAAGGTTTTGCAGGTGTTCCTGTAAATCGTTAGAAAATACAATTACGTCATCTATGTATGCCATACAGATCTTATTCTGCAAGTCTTTTAAAATGTTGTCCATGCATCTTTGAAAAGTTGCTGGGACGTTTTTCAAACCGAAAGGCATTCTAACGAATTCGCAATGACCATTATCGACTGAAAAAGCGGTTTTTTCAATAGAGTTCGGGTGCATTTCAATCTGGTGGAAACCTGATGCTGTCAATGGTTGAGAAGTAAGAACATCGTCCTAATCTGTCTAGAATGTTAGGTAGTGGGTATTTATCGTCTGTCGTTTTTTCGTCAACCTTCCTATAATCAATCACAAGTCTCCATTTTCGTTTACCACTTGCGTCTAGTTTTTTCGATAAAATCCAAATTGGGGAACACCAGGGACTTTGAAAGGGTTGTATTATATGGTTTTTTCATTTCAGAGATTTGCTTAGAGACTTCTTTACGAACGTATGGATATCGGTAACTTTTTGAATACATGGGAGTGTCGTCTTTTATCAAAATTCCATGTTTCACTACATTACTAAAACTTAATTTCTCATTTGGTTTTTGAAAAATATGAGCGTATTTATCGCATAATTGAAATAGTTTTGTTCTTTCTTCATTGTTCAGGTGTGAGGTTCTTAGTAACTTTTTATTTGGATTCTCATTCTCTTCAATAATTTTGTAATGTTTGAAATTCTGATATAGGGGTAAATTTTAGTTTGGTGGGGAGTTATAGACTGTCAAAGGTCAGATGGGCATTTCCCACTATTCGAATTAAGTGATATTTACGCACTGCGGCTTCCCACAAACTACTTTGTGGCGAAAAAAAAGGCGTAGTGCTATTTTATAGAATTTTTTGTCCAAAGGTTATGAATGTCAGTGGTCTGTATGGCCCTAACAAAATTAAGAGTCGCGAACTTTTTTACTATGAGATTTTTGTTATAGAAGTGTAGGTGTTGAGGTCAGAAAATAGGTGTCAGATTTGATAGAAGTAGTAAGACGCGGATCATGAAAATTTGATACTGAGTGCACAGATCAGTTGCCTTTCTATTTTACTACACAAACATCTTGGTTGCTTGTGTATTAGTCGTAATCCCCTCTTTTCATAGTCTTATCAGACATAAAACTAGGCAAATGTTTCCTGTTTTTATTTTCAGTTGCACATGCATGGATATTCAGTTTCCTTTAACTCTACCATCAGTTTGACTATTAAAAAAATATCAAAATACAGTTTATGATGTTTATCTTCCAGCCCTTCGCAAGGATCTTTAACAACACGCGCCCTTAGTTCCTTTTCAACCGTACCTTTCCTATTGCCAGTATAAAATAGAATTTTTTTTTATAACCCGAGGTATCTGCCAAAGACCAGATTGTATACGTTCTCTTGATTTTTTTTAGGAAGGTACTGCTTGAAGCTACTTCGCCCTTTTAATCTGATCATAGACTCGTCGATGGTAATGTGCTCAGATACCAAAAAACATTTATCAAAATTTGTTGCAAGAACATTCAAGCAAGGTCTCTTCTTTTCAGTTCTTTATTTCAACGTCTTCTACCACCCATCACACATCAGTCTAAGGCTTAGTACACAAAGTCGAGCCATTGTCTATAGACATGTTGAGGGATTGTCTATAGACATGTAGATAGACAGTCTAGAGACTTTGTGGCGTGTACACACTTGAATGCCTTGTTTTTCGTTAGTTGCTAAATATGGCTGACCTGATTTATTTCATTGTCACTTGTATCCTCATAAATGTTTTCAGCCAAAATACAAAATTGTTTTTTGGTCAAAACTCTCTCCATCTTAAGAATTTGTATGTAATTCTCTTACACAAAGTCTATGTGGGGTGTTTCAGCACCCCACACGCGATTTAATTGTCTTTGCAAAATTTTCTACACACTATATTATAAAGGTTCTCATGCTAGAAGATTACCTGAAAAAACAGAAATTTCATATACGGCTGGTCGCAAGCATTGTTAATATAAAGACAACACCGTAGTACTCTGAACGTTTTATGAACAAATATTTGAGAAACACACCCAACTGTTTCGGGAATATTAACGAACAAGTAACTGAAATAAATAATTCCAAACGTATGAAGACAGAACATAGTTTCGTCGTTAATATATTCGGACCTTTTCCACGCGCCTGTCACTGAAGAAAGGCGAAAGGGGGTTCGTTAGTTTTAAGGAATCTCCAAATATACGAATATTGTAAAGTGTATTTAACACACAAAGACATTTAATTTCAAGGGCATGTTTTTGTTTATATTAGGCACAGGCTATGTGATATCTCAATAACCACAGAATAATAACCATGCACTTATATGTTTTGACTCATGTTTATTTTAAAAAGTTCTGCAGTTTTGCAATAAAAACATTCTCGTCGTATCACTATGAAACTAGTGCATTTATACCTTACATTTTCTCCCAGTACTAAATACCAGTTAAATCAACTTATATTTATACAGGTTATCAGCTCTATAAGTTTCAATAATCAAACAGCTGTGTGAGTACCAACAATAGTTGGTTATACAGGTTGTGTAAATGGGCAATGTGGAAAGATTCGACTAGGTTTCTAAACAGTCGAAATATCGTTGTTGAAGTCGTACTATAAGTTACAAACATAGGCCTCATTCATAGCATGAGAATTTAATAAGATTCTGATAGAGTATTATCATCTGACTGAACTATTGTTACTAAATTATCGGCATGGTCGTCAATGTAATGTCTTTATAAGATCTGTAACTTGTTGCACTATATCATAGGGGTAGTTGATACCGAAAACACTTAAATCAAAAGGACCTGCTCGTATAAGGGTTCCTTTAAACTCGTTAAATTCATAAATAAGGTATTCCATAAAAAAAATAAATACAAATTTCCATTGGTATATCTAAAAACACCGTTAAAACCTACTGGTATCCCCGGGAACAGTTCAGTAATCATACTGTGAGTTCATATTTGAAATGTACACTCATCAATTTCGGCATAGTAATAACTGTTAAAAAATGTATGTTCTTCCTGTACTTTAACAACGTTTTTTAACAAATTTTCTCAGTGTTCTTAACGTCACACAATCTAGGTGACGGAGTTACTATTGGTGTAGTATGGGGAAGTAGTTGAACAGAATTTTTGAATCCGTTCTTGGTATTGGCTTGGTCGGTATATGCGTACTAATATTTACCGGGGCGCCATATAAATACTGAATACCCTGTATGTCGTCTTCTCCAAGAGAATAGACCGCCTTGAACCAAGGGTGCATTATAGCCTTATCATCGGTAGAATGTGATAAGCCTAAACTATGTCCGATTTCATGAACAAGAACAGGAAGTAAAGCTATTGCGCCATCTTATCTTGTCAATGGCTGCAGGAAAATATCCATGTGACGGCTTCCTTTCATACACTTCCAATGTCTATTGTGGGAATGAGAATATCCGCTGCGACAATAATAACCGTTTTTTTGAACCATAAAGTTGACACATCATACCACACCCCCAGTCCGCTAACTGAATGCCTACCNAATTAAGTTTGATTATCTATCTAAAATTTACTTGTTCACCTTACCTGGTAAGTTAAACATCTTCTCTGGTAACCCTTCCGCAAAACCATCCATATATGCCATGGTGGCATTCATATGGTTAATCCTCGGCGATTTCATCCAGTACTTTGCGATAGTCGTTAATTTGATCTAAATTTTGAATGGCTGTTTGTCATCGAAATATTACTTCGTTATTAAATTCGGCTTCTTTTCGCCTCACGTACTGTTTAAAATCGCAGTACCAGACGCTTTTGAATTCTTCAAGCTGGATGTGTTGTTGGGCCGACGGATGTTTGTAACGACGATGCGGATATTTCCTGGCGTATGGTTCAGTCGTTTAAAATGATCTCCTGCACCGCTTGGCTGGCCCGGTTGCTAATAAAATTTTGGTCTACTTTCCTATCGAACGATGGCACCCATTCATCATCGGTTAACTCGTCGTCACTATCGCGGTGTTTCAAACGTAAAACGTTTTTTGAATTTTCTGCCATGTTTGTTCTGCGTATGTATAAACTTGTAGATATAAACTGAACAGTAAAGGCGAGGTATGATATTTATACTAACAGGCAATGTGGAACTGGTACCCACCCCGACTAACAGATGGAAGTGGTAACCCACGCTACTTTACCTGTTTCTTTGTTTGAATGGAATGCTGCATTGATAAACTACATCGCCATGTGCTATAAGACCGGTTTCTTTGTTTCGCTGCAAGTTGCTTTTGCAGACATAGAAATATGTGTGGAATGTGGTCTCAATGCTCTCCAGCAAATTACATTGTACAATGGCTGCAGTAGAGGTGGGAATCAAAAATTAGTTTCTGCATTATATAAACTGTTGTAAAATAATCATTGTCGAATAGTTAGGCACGAGTGTCCTTTTGTAAAAAGTGTCTTTTATGCCATGTATAAGCTGTTGTTTTAAAACCCGACGCTACATCCGGTAAGTCACACCGAGGTTTCAACATCATAGACTCTATTTCATTATTTAAAGTACCATTACCGTCAATATGGGCATATTTTTGAAACGCTAATAAGACCTCCGAATAATCTAAGTTTGTTATATCTGTTGTGTTATCTGATATACACCCATATGTTGTTAAATAGTCTGTCAGAGCTGTGGGCACTGTCGTATACACCACCCTTACCACAAGTAACAAAAACACTACACACAATATTTCTTATATATTTTACAGAAAATTGGGAACAACTACTGTTTAAGTGTTAGCTATAACTTGTGTTTATATAGGAAAATGACAGTTTAAATATTTCAACACCTTTTCTATTAGATAAGTACTTTGTTGCACCTGCAAGTGTTTTTTACTTATTTATACGAGATCGATAAATTTCCATAGCTACACCTATATTTAGATCACTTTGGCTCCTGATAAAGGTATGACGTTTTGTATTTATTTTCGAAAACTGTATATTGTGGACATAATAAGAACTGTCTTGCTCCTCAAAATAGCCATTAACCGCCGACATCACTTTATCATCGTTGAAAAGTCTTTGACCATCGAGTAATTTTTTCAAGTTTGGGAACAGAAAATAATCCGAGGGGGCTAAATCTGGCGAATAGAGTGCATGACGTAGCAATTCAAACTTTTGTTCATTAATTTTGGTCAGTGCAATAACGGATGTGTGAGCTGGTGCATTGTTCTACATTTTCACAAATTCACTGAAAACGTTCACTACTAATAGCTGTCAAACAAATACTAAACAACATGGCGTCTTGAAACTTGAAACATATGCTTTATAGATTGTGTACTTTCTAATACTGTGATATATTTCAAACAATTACCACCATCTCTAGGTCAAGCCGGGTACTTCTGGGACCACCCTCGTATATAAAGATTAAGTAAATAGTTATTTTTAATTCAAATGGAAAATAAACAGGTTAAAAACACTTACCCTTATAGATTTTTTATTGCGTCCTAATACGTACACACTTTCCACGTACCTACGCAGAATTATTATGAAACCACTACACTTTTTTATAAATTGTAACTAATTATAAATTTAATTTTTTATTTTCAAGCGTAACACTTAAATATAGTACCATCCCCAGAGACACTTCTAATGAAGTGGTACTGTGGGATCATATGGTCTAATATTTGAAATACAGAAAACAAAAGAAAATGTTAGCACAGCTGTTGATTAAATAAAACATGGTTTTACTTACACGGGCCCTCGTGTCTGAAATGTAGAAAGACTATGTTAATAGTACATTTAAAATAAAAATCTAGATTACTTACCAATTGGGCCACGTAGCCGAAGGCATCATCTGCGGTGATGTCTCTTATTCTAAAAATATAAAAAAATATTTAGGTAATGTCGCTATGCTAAAAAATAATACTTTCAAATAAAAATCTAGATTACTTACGGTATTGGCTGATAATCCTGGGCCCCGCAGCCGAAGGCATCACCTGCGGCGATGTCTCTTATTCTAAAAAAATATTTAATAGTTTAAAATAAAAATTTAGATTACTTACGATATTGGTTGCGACTCCCTGCTCTCGGAGCTAAAAAACAAGAATTGATTTATGGAGTTTAAATTAAAATGTATATCAATATCAGTTTTATATGAAAATTAACTTACTAAATCATTTAAGCTGAAACATAATTTTCATTTTTAGAAAGGTACTATTATATTATTAATTAATTATTTATTTTTGTTATGTTTTGAATGCTTATATGACTCTTTTTAATTTTTGGGTGTGGGTTCAGATGTTATATTGACTATATATTTTATATGTATAGAGAATTAAAAGCCCTTTCCAATGTCCCCCCACTTGACCCCCATTCCCATTTAAAAAAATTTGGAGGATGGCACACCCCCACTTAGGGGGTTGAAGATTTTGCTATGCTTTTTGCGCCAAAAGTTGTCCCCCTCAGAAGTAAACTTTACCNATTTTGAAGAAAATGTTCAGTACTAATTAAAAGTTGAGAAGTTCAGCAAATTATTATCCATACATATTTTCTCAATATTTTGAAATGTAATTATTTTGTGTACATTTTAAAAAATGTAATTTTTTACATATTATAATAATATGTAGTTTTAAGTAAAAATTGTCAAATAAAATTATTAAATAAATAGTATTATCTATATTCTTTGCTTCTAAAAAAATGTAATTCTTTTATGTAAAAGCAGAATTTAAAATTTATATAAATAATACATGTTTTATATTTTGTATTTGTGAATGGCTGCATTTTTTATGATGAAATAAATCGAATTATACTGAATATATTTAATAAAATGTAACTATAAAACTATAAACTATATAAATTAATTGTTTTATTAAATACATCAATGATTACAAGTTTTAGTAGTTACAAAAATTACTTACCAATAAAAAAGTGTCTTTTATTAGACGCACTGTAAAACATCACATTAATATATAACAAACTGACAATACTAGCGTTATGTCTATTTATAGAAATATTCAAATCTGCAACTGTATTCCATTAGTTTCCTTTAACATAGTATAGGCAACAGCTTATACAAAGATAAGAAATATAACGGTGTATATAAATTATATAGTTAAATGAACTAAAGGAATATTTTATCCTTTTATTATAATATTTTTACTGTCTCGAATATTTAATTCAAAATATACCTATTTAACCAAATTTAACATTCAAATTCGTTTGATTTGTAAACATTAAGTGCTAATATATGCGCGCTAATTGAAAGGGAAATGATCTCGCTATAGAAGCAAGAGTACAACGCCGGGACATCTAACATTTATAAACTTAAATGTAAATTAAACCATTACAGTCTACCGCAGTGTGTATTATATGGCTATAATGAAAGCGAACTACTGACACCATCTGTGACAACTTTTATTTACTACAATATTTGAATGGACAATTACAGGGGCAATTCAATTACTTTACAAACTGCATGAAGTAGTACACCTTGCTAAATAAAATAAAATGTCCAAATACAGAGAAATTAAAAAATATGTAAGCAAAAGTAAACATTTATTGATATAAAATATAAAGTACAATAGAAGTAAAACCTTAAGTTTTAGGATTACTTTCCGCAATTCTTGCCCTTCTCTCATTTTCCAATTTTTGTAGTCGTTTTCTTTCATCCATCTTAAATTCCCTTTTGACCTTTTTTCATTTTCCAGTGACACAATGTGAAGTTCTGATTATTAATTTACTATCAATATTTTGATAGGGGTCATATGTTTGACAGTTATAATGATCCCAGTTTTCTTCAGATTCAAGAACGAAGTTTGAACAATTAGCCATCACTTTCAATTAAATATTTGAGTTAGACAGCAGACAAAGAATGAAGGATTCGAACAAAATCGCAATATTTAATGTGAAATCCCCCTCCGTTGTGAAAAATATATGAGAACGAAATGGTAGCTGTTTTCCCATCGAAAAAGCATATGGCATCATTTCCAAAAATGGAAAGCACATCTGTTGATAACATTATTTCTAAAAATGGTCTATTACATCATAATTAAAAAAAATGCCACATATGTTTGCCAAATATTTATGACATATTGTCCAAAAATAGAACACATCTGGTGAACAACCAGTCATAACCCAAGTTTATTACATCTTACACAACTATGTTAAGCATAAAGGTGGAAGGGGTAATAACATGGTCATTGTCGGGTTAGTGATTGACAATATATTCCAGCACATAACTCAAATATTGCAGTGTTTTAAAATGGCAAGAAGCTGTTTCTACGAGACTGCCGAAAAGTTAGTCATTATTAACACGCGAAAATTTCAACTTAACAAATCCAATACTAAATCAGTGTGTAGGGCTGTGTCAAAACTTGAACTATGAACCGTGTGTGATCATTTCTGGAAAAAAAGTTGTTCAATTTAAAAGAGTGGGAGAACTTTTTGTCACACCAAGAAGTTATTACAAATTACTTATACTCCTTTGACGAAACAATGCCTGTGAAAACTGACATTTAATATATATTTTTCAAAGTTTTCTACCAATCGAGTAATTTCCATAGAGAAAAACTAGAAAACAATATTTTTAGCCTCTGAAACTCTGTTGAAACTGTGGGAGTTGTTACCGCTTATAAAATACAGGATCAACCTATTAAAAAAATTACAGTTTGGAAATTATTTCGACGTGTTAAAAACTGGATTGCGAAAACAGACTGGTAATGTTTTCTCCAATGCTTTAAATATTCTCAGACCTGAAGATAATCCGAACACTAAAAATTTCACCGAATCGCATCTGTGATATTTCGATCTTTGTGTCTTGTCCAATACTGGAGCATCTGATCGTCCCAGTGGTATTCAAAAAACGAAATACGGATTTATCCATCGGCAGCAATTCATGCGTCGTGTTGCTTGGTAAGCAATAGAGCACAATATCATGTCTTTCGGCTACATCAACGATCGTATGGTCCAGATGGTATTTGGCACCATCAAAAATCAAAAGACATTTTCCTGCGGGCTTATATTTAGCTAAATGCTCAATCCAGCTGCAAAATGTGGTAATGTTCATGCTACTTTTAGGCGTCATAAGGACCAGTGATCCTGGTGGTAATGTGTCCTTCTATTCTGGTTTCAGTCTTTTCCCTTTAAACAAAATTGCCGCTGGAATGGAAATACCAGAGGCATTGCCACAGGAGACAACTGTAACGTTTTCCCCATGCTCTGGTGCTACCAGGTGTACACGTTTCGCCCCTTTTTTTGCTAGAACACTTTGCTAATGGTGTAAACTTAGCCTGCAACCTTTTTCATCAACGTTAAAAATTCTCTCTGGGCTATCCATGGGATCCATTTCCAAAAGAATTTCTTTCAATTTTGTGAAATGGTCATTTACGATAAATCTATTCAGTTTTTGGGCACGAGCTGGGTTCATACCTTGTGCTTTTCTTTGTCCTATTATAGGTTTTCGCCTTAAAAATCCGTTAAGCCAATACCTGCCAGCCATTTTAGACATGGTAGAAAATTTATTTGGTATACCACTTTCGGTACAGAAATTGTACACACACCTTCGAAGTGCCTTTGATGTAAGCGGGTAACCAACATCTGCCAGTCGAAATATTCTTGAAGACAGTTCTCTTTCTTGATCAGTAGTAAGTACTGGTTTTCGCCCCATTGCGGACTTTCTAGTTTCGTTATTGTCCACATATCTGCTCAGAGTTCTTCTAAGTATTGAAAATGTTTTTGAAGCTCCTTCACGTGACATTCGACCTTCCCGTACAGCTGCGACTGCATTTTGTAAGTCTTCTCTGGTCCACTTACTCCGAATGCCCCGATTTCTCGCCTTATCAGTCATACCTGTAACAATTTACACTGTAAATAAATTGTATACAAAGAGCTAGCAATAAGCCCATGTGCATATTGCCGACCCTTCGTGGTGGGCATATTGCTACACATGAAGTAAAATTAGGTTAGGTTGTGTTTTTGTCTATGGTCTTGCCTTAAATCGATTACTTTTCACCACAATCTAAGCTTTAGTATCTATGTATTAAACACAAGATATTGCAGGGTAATTGAAAGTTTCTTTCACAACCTTATAATATAAAAATGAAGCCGTGAAGCGTCTCACAAATACGATTTTTCGCAACACTAGTCGAATGGCGCTTGCTACTGGCGATATCACCGACTGAAATCTTACAGTAGGTTATCAAGAAACCACGGTTATTGTGTGTGCTGCCATCTTTCATAAAACCATCAAACTACGGCCCGTGCGCATATTGCAAACATGGGCATATTGTATTCACCTACCTTATAATAAATTAATAGCCTGGTTGTTTAAAAGGGTGGTGCGGAAAAAGATTCAAACAGTTTTAATCAGTCGAAATATGTGTTTAAGATGAACTATAAGCGCAAACATAGACCACATAGTATGGAATTTAATAAGATTCTGGTACGGTATTATCGGCTTACTGAATTACTGGTGTGGTTAACCTTGGTCGTCAATGTATTGTTTTTATAAGGTCTCTAATTTGCTGCAGGATATCGGAGGTACAGTTGATACCAAAAAGGCTTAAATCAAAAGGACCTGCTCGTATAAGGGCCCCTTTAAACTCGTTAAAATCGTATAAAAGGTCTTCCATAAAGAAATACAAATTTCCATTGGTGTATCTAAAAACACCATTGATGCCTATTGGTATCCCCGGAAACAGCTCGGTAATTATACCATAATTTTTCTGCTGAAATGTACACTCTTCGATTTCGGCATAGTAATTATTATTATAAAAAATATATGGTCTACCTGAATATGTATTAACTATACCCTGTACCTTAACAACGTCTTTTAGCCCTAACGATGTGAGGGGGACCTTTTTGTATCCGTGTTTGATGCGGAAGCCGGGAAACTCTACTATATAGTAATAAACCCCCGAAATAACGACAAACTCCTCGTTTGGCCTTTGATAAATGAAATCGATAGGTGCTATATCCGTATATGATGAGACTCTAACTGCTGGTCCATAGCTATAGTTTTTTAACTCAACAATCCATAATACCTCCCCGTTGAAAATACAAAAATGGTGATTAGACATTATCAACATTTTTTCAGGTTTCTTAACGTCACACAATCTAGGGAACGGACCTGTTGTTGTAGTAGGCGGGTTTATTGACTTCACTCTTGGTATTGAGGTGGTCGAAGTATGCGTAGTAGTACTTAACGGGGCGCCATATAAAAATTGAATGCCATGTACATCGTCTTCTCCAAGAGAATAGACCGTTTTGAACCAGGAATACACTATAGCATTAACGTCGGTAGTATGCGACAAGCCTAAAGTATGCCCGATTTCATGCATAAGAACAGGAAGTAAAGCTACTGTACCAGCAGGGCCCGGTTCTAAACCTTCATACCAATGTTCCTCCGAATCCAAATGAATTTCTCTACACTTATCATCGGTTATAGGAAAATATGCATGAGCCAGTCTTACTCCGGGGCCATCAAAAGGAAACTGACAAACTCCTTTCATACACGTCCAATAGTTACTGTAGGACCGTGGGGTGTAATGTATAAGAATATCCGCCTCGTCAATAATAGGTGTTTTCTTGAACGTTAAAGTTGACACATCAGACCACATGCTAAAAGCCCTCTCCGCTAACCGAATACCTGTCGCGGATCATCGAAAATACCAATTTTAACGTCTTTTTTCCCATGCATGAGAAGCTGCCACAAAATCTGATACTATGTCCGGTAAGCCACACCGAGGTTTTAACATCATAAATTCCGTTTCATTGTTTAAAGTTCCGTTAGCGACTATATGAGCATATTTTTGAAATGTTGATAAGGCGTCAGAATAGTCTAAGATCTGTTGTGCTGTTAGATAAATGTTGTTAAATATTGTGTCACATTAGTGGGGACTGTTGTTAAATAATCTGTCACATTAGTGGGGACTATTGTGTACACCACCCTTACCACAAATAGCAAAAACACTACACACAACATTTTATATATTTTTACAGAAATTGAGAACAACCACTGTTTAAGAGTTGGCTATAACACTGTGTTTATATAGGAAATAGACAGTGTTTAAATATTTCATCACCCCTCCTACTAGATAAATACTTTGTTGCACCTGGCAAGTGTTTTGTACTTATCTATACGAGGTTTGTAAATTTCCAAAAGCTTACACGTGTAGGTCATGTAGGTCGTGGGGTATTTAGATCACTTTGGCTCCTGATAAATGTATGACGTTTTATATTTACTCTCGAAAACTGCATATTTGGGAGTATTTTTAACCTTCGTTTTAATAAGTAACCGCTTTGTTGCATTCTGGCAACATATCTTGTGTTTATTATGTTTGTTAATTTCCATTAGTATAATTAGCTACACGTGTTTTGGCGATGTTCAAACATTTCAACAGTTTCATAGATAGGCGTTTATTGTGCCATGTCTGCTATAAGGGTCTATGTTTATTTATGCAAAACATGTAAATTAGTTCCAGGGTGTAGTAGTTGCTATTGCTATATATGGCGTTCATAAAATACCCTCATAGAAGTAATAAAAACTGACAAGAGTATATACAATATATTTATTATAGATATTTACAAGTCGAATAAACTTAAATCAAAATCCCAATCTTTTTCATCCTGTTCCTGTTTATCCTCACTAAACAACAGTTTTGCTGCCTCCAGCAAAGCATTCAAATTTCTTTATTTTATTCTGAAATCTGTTTTGATGAAAATAGTTATTCTGGGGAAAATTTGGTTTTCTACTGATTTCTTATATTTATTAAATTGTTCTTCTTTACTTAGAACGTAATAATTGCTTCGTCTAGGTCATCAATTTCTTTAGATCTGACCATTTGTTGATATTGAAAAGGTAAATTTCTAACAAACGTGTCGAGACTTAATTTTTGAAATACAGTGCTCAGTGCTCTTTTTACTTCTCTTGTTTCATGAGATTGTTTTAGTTTCGTCGTTAATAACGATTGACTCTGTAATATCCTATTGCTAAAATTGATTAATGATTCTTGTCGGGGATCATATGTGAGATATATCAAATCTTGTTGTAGCGCATCAATTTCGCGAGGGACTCCGAAAGTTTTAATTACAGGTTTATTTCTATTTAGTGAATTGGAATGCTGCGATACGGAAGGTTGAGAGAAAAGTGAAGGTGAAGATAACTCATACCAGCTCGATTGAGTTGAAGAAGCAGGTGATGGTTCTGATTGAGGAGTAGTATTAGTAGAATATGAAGCGTGGACCCCGGAAAATCTATTTGGGAGAATTACGTGACCTGATGGCTGACTTTTGTAGGATGTTATCTCGTTCAGAAGAACTTGTTGCAGCTGTAACTGTACATGGAGCTTTCTTTCATCTTTTACATTTGAAAATCAGTTAGTAAACTCATTAAAAAATGGTAGTCATAATATTTGTGTATATCTGCTTCCACTTTTCTTTGTTTAAAAAAATTTAGTTTTTCTTCTTCTAAAGCAAGCATCCTCTTTTGGACATCATTTCCGCGTTTTGCAAATTTCGGTGGCAGAGTTTGTTGTTTCTTGCTTGAGGATTCCTGCTGTTTACGTAATGGCTCCTGCTGTTGTGTTTCAGGCAATAAATTTTGGTCTTCCCTAGGTCGTTTAGATTGGTTGGCAGTACTTGTAGATTGTATAACCTGTATTGCGTCTAGTCTGTTATTTGATTCCTCGTTTACTGGTAATAATGAATCTCTCTACGTAACGAAATATTTCCCGAAGTTTCCCGTGGCGTCATTTGATCTGCCAAAAAATACAAACTCTCGAAGTATGGCCAAGAAGAACCACTTTTTTTCCCTCCTGCTGCACCGGACTGTTTGTATTTAATAGTTTTCTCATACTCTTTTCGAAAGGTATCTCGTAATCCTTTCAATTTGGTTTTTGCTACTTCACCTAAAAGTGTAAACAAGAAATATAGGTATAGGAAATGCATAAGTAGATACTAAGATAAGAATATTTATTTTGTAAAATATACAGGGCGATTCAGTCATTAGTTTTTCAAAAATAATGTACTGATGACTGAGTCACCCTGTATAGCTATAGGTTTTTTTTTTATTTTGTTACAGATTCCTCTCCACTGGACTTGGATTTCGTTCTTTAGCCTATTCATTCAGAATGTCACATAGTACAATAAGAAGAGTCATATATGAAACTTGTACAGCCATATGGGAAATATTACAGACACGGCATTTACCTCAGCCCACAAAGGAATTACTATTAAAAAGTTCTGCAACATTTTATGACAAGTGGAATTTCCCTAACTGTGTTGGTTGTATTGACGGAAAACATATTCGTATTAAATGCCCAAAAAACTCGGGTACTATGTTCTATAAATACAAACAGTACTTTTCCGTAGTACTACAAGCTGTAGCTGATGCAAATTATAAATTGCTGTGCATTGATATGGGTGGATATGGCAAGCAAAGCGATGGCGGAACATTCGCATCTTCCACTTTATATGAGCAATTAGAAAACGGACGTTTTCTTCCAGAAGATAAGAAACTACCTAATTCCGAAGTAATCCTTCCGCACGTTTTACTAGGTGATGATGCATATCCTCTAAAATCATATTTAAGGAAACCATATTCTAAACGAAATCTTTCACGCGAAGAAGAAATTTTTAATTACAGACTGTCACGAAGTCGAAGAACGGTAGAATGTTCATTTGGAATAATGGCAGCAAAGTGAAGACTGCTTAACAAACCTATAGAATGTCATCCTGACAAGGTGGATATAATAGTAAAATGTACTTGCGTATTACATTATTATAGACAGAGAAGGTATCAATCAGTCCAATGTATTACACTCCGAGCTATTCATTCACAGAGAAATTACAATTTCACACCACATCACGTTTAAACAACAGATCTGCCAATAGAGCATACGACGTACGAGACACATTTAAACAATATTTTAATAGCGAAATCGGTGCAATACCACAGCAGTATAATAATATATAAGTAATTATATAAATTGTACTGTACTTATATTTACAATTATTTACATGTATATGCCTATGCTCTGTGATGTACAACAAAATAAAAACGACTACAAAATAAAACGAAAAAAGATATACTTAACTGCTAACATTTAATTCTGTTGCCACATCTTCCCACAATTTCCGTGATATATCACGGTTGTGATAGCCCTTACTCTTTTGGTCCCACAATAGCCTTCTATCAAACACCAAGAAAATAAGTTTTTCACTGTCCATTTTGAAAATATCTGTGATAATTACTGTGAGACAATTGAACAAGACTTAAAACAATCGCGCGATCGCATTCAGTTCGCGCGAAAAAAACAAACCTGTTTGAACTTCTAGCGAAAAGCAGCGATTAGCGCTACTAATTCGCATGTACTGTAACCACCTGCATTTGATTGTGTAGGTTTGATAGTTCGCGCAAATTCGCGCGAAATCGCTTGCACTGTAACCGTAGCCTTAAACAAATCACCTGCTAGAGCATTTCCTAATGTGGAGAAAATCAATCGATAGAAAGGGAAGGGTAGGAGGTAGGGAACCGTCTTTAAAAAAGCACTCAAATATTTTGAAAATTTTCTTTCTGTGAAAAATACATCTTACGTTTCAAACTATTGTGCCGCCATCTATCGCTTAGAAGCTAAACTAAACTGCGGGAGAATTCTTAAGCAGGTGGCCAATTGTAACAGCATGGCGGACACTGGTTAATTATTTTAACCATAGACACATAGACGGCGCCGCTGTCTCCACTAATGTAGAGGCACTATTCGACCAAACGGCATTAATGAATTCAAATTTGGTTCTACGAAATTCTATGCAGCTTTAAAATAGATCTCAATTTTTAGGACATTTTTGAAAATGACGAACTTATTCAATTTATTAATCGAGATAATTTAAAATGAAGTCGAAACTTGTTGAATATCTATGACTTTATCTGGGCTAACCCTTCGGGATCTGTTGTAAAAACATCTGTGCAAATTCTTTAATAACTACGCCGAATCTGATAATTGTCGCGCAAGTCGAAATCGGTTAAAAGACCAGACCTGAGCTAAACATTTGGAAAGTTTTGGAAAATTAAATTACATTATATTTGTCAATTAGGAAAATAATTGTGCTGATTACGATACCTATTTTGATTAGAGTAGTTATTAAGATATCAATTTTGATTAAAGTAGTTACATATTTCCAGGATAACGATTCTGAAATTGCGGATTGTTTCTTGGTGGCAAAAATGAATTATATTGGTTTTTAAACTTGGGATTTTCTATAGATTTCTTATATTTATTAAATTGTTCTTCTTTGCTTGCAAACGTAATTACTTCTTCTGGGTCGCCAATATCTTTTGTTTTGACCATTTGTTGGTAATGGAAAGGTAAATTCCTAACATACATATATAAACTTTTGGAAGACGGTGCTACATTCCCGTTTTTCTAGTCTCTTGAGATTTCTTTAATTTCGCCATTAATAAAGATTGATTCTGTAATATCCTATTTCTAAAATTGACTAGTGATTCTTGTCGGGGATCATAAGTGAGACGTATTAAATCTTGTTGCAACGTATCAATATTGCGAGGATCTCCGAAAGTCCTAATCAAAATTTGTTTGACTTCGATCCATGATTCTACTTCTAACCTGGTCTAAATATTAACTTGTGCTTGACCATTTAATTTATTTTTTATAGTACTTAATAGAAATTTATTTTGTTCTTCATTATTCTCATTTTAAAAATTCACAAAAATCATTTAAAAGCGATGGGTTACCATGCCTGAATACGCTGCCAAACTGACCAGATTTATAAAAACATTGATAATGAAGTAAGGGTTCATGGTCCGCAACTTTTTATTGCCTTTTTTGTTCCCTAAGTACATGTACCTTTTTGCTATAGTATAAAAAACAAGTCGGTTTTAACGAATCATATACGTTTATATATTTGAGGTTCAGTGTATTTCTCTCTATTTCTATTTCTAATACTTTCTATTAAATTGTGCATTCTCTTAAATCTTTTTATTTTGACTTATACTGCAGGTCTTCCACTAATAATTCTTTTACGAAACAGCACATCAAAGCATCTAATGCTAGCTGATCACTATTTATTTTACTTAAGTCTGTTCAGATATTTTAGGTATTTGTAAAACTGTGTTGGGTCAAATATTACTTATTTTATTTAAATTTTCTTGTACTAAAATAATATTAGATTTTTCTTCATCATTACTATTAACTGTATATCCCTTATCTGTAAAATTATCTATACTGATGTCGCGATTAAACTTATCTTCCGAGATAGACAAGTTCTTTTTTTCAAAATCAATATTTGAATCCTTTAATCCTGAATAGAATGATACATCAAGAGAGATTGTTCATCACCTAAAGCTAATTAGAAACAGCATACTTTTCAATTGTAGATAAAGGAGAACTTTTTTTGAAAATGTTTGTTAATTAAATATTGTTGTTTACAAAATGCATCTTGTAATCCATAAGGATAAGTACAAATTCCTAGATCAGAATTGACTTCACAGTTTGTGGAAATATCATTTAAACTGGGCACCAAAAATATACAGTTATCGAGTTCATTTATTGGATTTTCATTAAAATTTTTGGTCTTGTTCTCTAAAAGATTAAGCTTAGAAAAAGCATTCTTGCATCCATCAGCAAAATTTAACAATCTAACTATACATCACTGTTCCCACACTGAACAACAATAATCAACTAAAGCAACTGCATTGAATAGTTTTGTTCTATGAGAAACAAAATCTTTAATGATTCGTATTTGTTCAGAATAGTTATTTGTATTATGACCTCTAGTTATATATTTTTTAAAATAAAGATTATTTATTCTAAACTTTTTTTATCACACAATACTCCAAAAGCATAGCTAAATCTCAACCATTATTAAATATGCCAAAATAAAGAATTCGGAAACTGCAATTCTACTTCCAAATTTTCGCTTTCCACTGGATTCTTTACTTCTTCAAAAGAAACATTGAAAAATTAGTGATGTGACGTAATAAATCTTATGATTACTTGGTCTTAGAAAACCTATAGGTTTTCTAAACAAAATTATTCTGTGGATATTATGATGTATCAAATTTATGAATGTCTTGTTTAATGTTTATCAATACCATCAACAAAAAAATTATTTAAGAATCTGTATCTGTGTACAGTAATTTTGCCTTATCGTTCATAATTGTTATTAAACTATCTAATGTAGGAAATCCTACATATGTAGGTTTATTAAAAGTAATATTTACTCATTTCATTTCAGTTATAACCAGGTCAAAAATTATACAACTGAAAATTAGATTTTGAAATATAATAGTTTGCACCATTTCTACCTGACCATAATTTAGCTTCACATCTTTACATTTTCTAAAATTTTCCGTGGTCTTCCCGAAAACAGCACTATTCATTAATTTATAAAAAAAATCAAAATCATTTTTGCTCAATTTTCTACAATCTCTGTAGGTATTATAATTTGTGTTTTCATCTAGCAGCTTTGCTTAAATTTTAGAATTTCATGAATGTTTTCAACTTTTATTTCTAAGGCCTATTTTGAAATTTTAGATTATTGTATTGGAGGTACTAAATGTCAGGTAAAAGAGGCAGATCCTTATGTTTTTGTGGAAATCTTTAGGATAGTGTGTATTAACTTCAAAAATGTATCCATAGTCATAATCGTTAGGAATTTGATCAATATTATCTACTAAATATGTTATTTAAATTATTTTGTAGTAAAGCAAAACACATTGCTGAACTATTTAAACTGTAGTTGATATAAATTTTTACGAGGCATAAAATTATTTTGGTCAAGGCATAGAGGAACCACCGTTACGTTAAGTGTTCGGTTACTGGACCAACAGCGTAGGCATATTTGGAAAAAAACGTCAATGATAGTAATAAACTTTTGATTATTAATTGAAAGTGTGTCGATATTTAGGAGCCCGAATGGAAAAGGAGTATACGTGCGTTGAAATTTTGGATTGGGTGGATGACGATGGGTTTTTCATGGTAATACATGTTTAACATTTAGAGATATACCGAATATGTTGGAATATATGGTGTCAACAGTATTTTCGTAAAAGGGTCTGGTAAGTTATTGTTTCTCCACGGTGGTGTTTATTTGCTTCACGATTATATTTAATTTTTTGTTCAGTTAAGTGTCAGTCATTGGCCGTTAGCTTATTCCATCACCATGTATCCACCTATATGCGACTGTGTTAGTCTATGGATCGAATGTAGTAGTCCCCGTCCGCAACTGTGATGCTGATCTTGTTCCGCATCAGATACAGTTTACATGCGAGAAACCACCCTGTCGCGAGTTCGTCCACCTCATACTTGTCAGCCAAGTCCTCTATTAGGGCTGGTAAAGTCGCCTGCGTCGGCAGTATTAAAACACTTTTAATTTATTCAAATTTATTTTATATTCTTGAATTATTTTCTAATATTAAATCTCCAATGACATTATTCCGATATGGCAGATGTAACATTTGAATATAATATTCACCCTCATTAATAATAATGGTATTTTTTGATAAGTTAAATATAACAACNAATATTATCTACTAAATATGTTATTTAAATTATTTTGTAGTAAAGCAAAACACATTGCTGAACTATTTAAACTGTAGTTGATATAAATTTTTACGAGACATAAAATTATTTTGGTTATCCACCTATATGCGACGGTGTTAGTCTATGGATAGAATGTAGTAGTCCCCGTCCGCAACTGTGATGCTGATCTTGTTCCGCATCAGATACAGTTTGCATGCGAGAAACCACCCTGTCGCGAGTTCGTCCACCTCATACTTGTCAGCCAAGTCCTCTATTAGGGCTGGTAAAGGAGTCGCCTGCGTCGGCAGTATTAAAACACTTTGAATTTATTCAAATTTATTTTATATTCTTGAATTATTTTCTAATATTAAATCTCCAATGACATTATTCCGATATGGCAGATGTAACATTTGAATATAATATTCACCCTCATTAATAATAATGGTATTTTTTGATAAGTTAAATGTAACAACAAATATTTCATTATTATTATCTTCATCGACTACACCTACACAAGTAATTCCTTTCCTGGCGTGTCCACTTCTTTCCTTCAGTAAAATAAACCACCCAGGATGTGGTTTGACTTTAATATTTGTTGGAATAATGGCTTTCTTTCCCGGTTGAATTCGTACAGTCTCCAAAGCTGCAATGTCCAGATCTGCAGCCCTTACCGTTTTCTTACGAGGTCTAATGTAGACCATACATTAATATCATATCTCTCGACAGTATACCACACTTGGAAATATTGTTCTTCCTCAACATTCGGGTCTAATGCATACAAGTACAATTAGCGCCATTTCAAACCATAAATAATAAATTACCAGTTGTTTTCAACACAGTATTATCAAACTCGATATCCATTGTAAGCATTCTTACTTATCACTACTCTCTTCCAATTACTGGTGGTGCGTTATTATATAGTCGTTCAAACGACCGTGTGCAGAATCGACAACAATACGTTTAGAAACAGTTCAAATTATAATAACTTGATATCTTATTATGGACAGGAAAAGGAAAAAAGGCTACATTTAATGATGATCCTAAAGTAAAATACATGTTTGTCTGGACCTATGCTTACAGGTTTTGTAGAAAAAGAATACTGACAGTTCTTCTTTCCGTCCATTGTCATAAGCTCGTTCTTGGCCAGACAGTGAAGATGTTCTACCAGGTCCTGTAGGAGGTACTTGATATCGGATTAGATAACTTTGAGCAATTTCTCTAAATTGCAACTGAGACATTTTGAGTGCAAGTATCTAATAGCCAGGTGACTGACTATTCACCACTAGGCCACCACCATTTTTTATCCCAATTCTATATACATTAGTATTAGCATCCATTTGGTCAGTGCCTCCCGTAAAACTGTTATATTTCGTAATATTGTTGGGGCGAGGAATGCCAATTTTTTCTTTTCTGAACAGGAATACCCATTGCAATTGTCAGAGGATAAATAAACTGCATGGGTATTTGACAGAACTGTTACTACCGAATTATCTTTCCATCTCACAATTACCATGGAGTTATCATCTGTACAAGCGAAGTCAAATGTACCTCGAGTAAATTTTTTCAATTGCTTTACCGATCTAATAGGGCAGTTCTTAGGAACACGATTTTCTCTGATTGTTCCTGTAACACCATAATTCTGTTCTGACATGTACATCAGCAAATTTGGCGAGGTAAATAAAGTAATAAGTGGTACAGTAGCTTTTCCATAAGTTTTTTGATTTTCAGGATTGGCGTTCGACGTTGCACCTTGATACACCTCGAAATTTATGAGGTATCCTGATTTAATATTCATGCACCATACTTACATATATCCGAATCGTATTGGTTTTCCACGAATGTATTGTTTACACCCATGGTGACCAAAATATTCAACCATACTTTCATCGTAGTCAATTTCCCTTTCGGGTATAAAATTGCTAATAAATTTCTGTTTCACATTACTTATGAAAGGTCTAAGTTTACTCATTTTTATCGATTTTATCTAGCATTGTGTTGTCAGCACAATGAATAAATCTCATAATTTGTTCGAAACCATCACGCCGCTTAGTCTTATGCACCAATATATTACGTACATCTTCACCGGTATCCCAAAACAATCTTGATGGATGCGGGAAATAACCAGATAAAATAAGAATTGCTAGAAAATATTTCATTTCACCATATGTAATTTTTGGGTCAGGGCAATTGATATACAACGCATATTTTGTACTTTCCTCAATAGAGAATTTTATCATTGTGTCATCTACAAACAGTTCAAATATTTCGACCACTCTCTGAGATATTTGCAAACACGCTCAGTGGCAGTTAAATTATACAGTTGTAATGATAGAGCAGCTGCCGACGTTTTGGACAAAAACCTCGCTTTTATGTCAGCAACAAGAGCTTCGTTTGAAGGGTAAACATCTTGTAATTTTAATTTAGCACTTGCTGGCAATCTTGTTTTAAGAACATATTTTGTTAATATTTGTTTACTCTCATTCTCTAATAGACTATCGTACATTTATATGGCATCAGTTGATTGCAAAACCGAATCTCTAGTATTCGTCATTATTAGAATTGTAGTTACAGCAGTTTTTCAGCCATTTTGACTTCTACCTGTACTAACTTACATTCACAAACTTATTTCAGTAAACTACTACAATTACCACTAGTTACATCTAAACTGTCCAACCTACGCCTTAGAATATCATCACTATTAGTACTGCTCTAAAGTGAAGCGCTTATTATATCTACTTATTAGTTGAATACTATAAACAATCTGAAAATGTTCGGGTTTTAATTCCACTAGCATAGAATTTATGTTATAAATTTCTTGTAGTTGAACTAAAAGCTTTCCCATTTCACGAATTTTGTTGCTAACTAACTACACTATGTGTGGTCTCTTGTGCTTTTTTAAGTAGTCTTCGGCGTATTGGCAATTGATCTGATTTGTCTAGTAATTCTATCTGCACGCATTTTACCAAACACTTCTGTTTTCAGACGCAACTTGTTTAAAAATGGTATTTTGAATTGTGAAAGAGCTAATAGTGCTTGACCTTTACTTCCATATAGACGATTCGATTCCTTTTTATTCCGATTAAGAGTACATCTTTTAATAAATAATATGTTGCTTAAGTGATGGTTTCTTATACAAACCATTACAATCTATACAGGATAAAAGTACCAAGTAACTTTCCTCATTAGATAAAGTTGGTCGAATCTCTTCTCTTTCACTGACTGTCGGCCATTTTATAACCGAAATAAAGAACACTAGACTTGGCATACCTTCTTTGAAGGGTTCTTTTTATTTCCAGACGATTCGTTTCTTGTGATGGCGAAGTCGTAGTGGTGTGGATTTATTCCAACTAATCCCAAGGAAATGGAATGATTTGGTACCAAAATGTCCCAACGTACATACACACACAGCACGTAAAACTATTCAACAAATCACTATTTTTCTTATTCTAGATTAATCCCTGACAAGGATGATTGAAAATACAAATCAAAATCTCTAGAACAGACGCTCGAATCCAACTCCACATTTTTGGAAAAAAACCTAGCATTCGCTACTTTGGCGACAAAAAAAGAATTTGAACTTGAATTCTGTCGTCGATGAGGATCACTATGCTACCAATCACTTTCAGACATAATGTCATTGGTAGATTTCCCGAAATCTTTCAGTTTTCTTAAATAGCGCTAGTTTGAATAATTTTCCTTTTCATAATTAAATGAATCATCCGAGGATGAATTATTCTCTAATACTATACCTCCTGATACATATGTATACAGGGCCTTAGATGTCGATTTTGGTTCTGAACCGATGTTGATACCGCCGTTGGTGAAAAATTGTTGGTCTGAATGATCTTTGTTGGTGCTGGTATCGACGTTGAAGAACTGTTTTTTCTCTGAGAGTTTATTGGTTTTAAATCAGTTAAGCATCCCGATACAATTTTAATTCCCGAGCTAACAATATCCATTGAGTTATTTATCACCTTCATGAAGTTCTTTCCATTGGCCAGACATATTTCCCTCTTTAGATGAGACAATAGGTTGACACTCTTTTTTTTTACATTGGTATTCATATTTGTTACACTGGTCTTCATTTTAAATGATGAAATAAATTGAGTTATTCCGAACATTTTACATACATCCAACCAATCAGAACAGCTTACGCTTATTTTTATAAAAAATGAAATTTCCCATGTTCTAAGGATTCTAAATATATTAATTATTTTGTTCTATATTTCTAATAGACATATGCATTAAATCCTATCGTGAGTGAAATAGAATGACATTTTTTTGGAATTTTGCAATCATCTTGTTCCATATTTCTTGAAAATAGTCTTGAGTTAACAATTGCTAGCAGAAACAGTATATCGTCATCTCGGAAGAAAAGTGACAACTCAAAATTCATAGTTTTGAGAAAAACACGTTTGAAGATTACGTTTGATTTCAGAATGATATTGGCCACAACGCACGCAAGTTTGTATTATGCTTTTGTTTCATGAAATGACAATTTGCTAAAAATATTTTTGGTTTAATTTATAAAAACCATACTAATTAATAATTTCTAAATATTACTTACTAATATCTGGTCTTTGAGAACAGGCCACGTTTCATAAAATTCAGTACCACCACGCTGTGTATTTTGTCTATACTTAAACGTTTTTCTCCATTTATCTATTGCCTCATTCCATGGTTCATCGTTCCCTAAAGCACACAGATATGTGTTACTGCTATACAAATTATTACTACTGTTAAGACAATCAAAAAGTTTATCCATGAACATAATAAAATTTGCGGTGGCTGGTCGTGAACAGCTGTTTAATTCACCGGTGTCTATGACTATTTATATAGTTATAGCCACAGTTTTACTCATCAGTTGAGCAGCTCGTTTTACAGAGAGTTTCTGAAAAGGATTAGGATGAAGATGCCTGTAGTTCTTAAGTGGGCTCGACCCGTATCAGATTTCTTGTAAATTTCATAAGTTGCAACTCGTGACTGTTCGAGACTTGGAAGACTTTAACACATTTATTTGTTAGATACACTTTATTGTCTACTGTAGATGTTCAGTACAAGCTGTAAATACTAATACTAACGATGGATTTATATAAAGGAGGCCCTAGACTTTAGTGCCGTATCACATGAGGCGTGGAAATTTCATAAGTTGCAACTCGTGACTGTTCGAGACTTGGAAGACTTTAACACATTTATTTGTTAGATACACTTTATTGACTACCATATATGTTCAGTACAAGCTGTAACTACTAATACTACCGATGAGAGATCTCGTATGGATTTATATAAAGGAGGCCCTAGATCAGGGGTCTCCAAAGTATCCGGCCCGCAACAGCTAATGGCTAAAGCCTTGGTTTCCTAGGAGAAAGGTAGCTGTCACATGTTTGTATCTTGACGATGCATAGAAACGGCTGCATTACGACCGCTAGTGAACGGCGTTCTAGGAAACCATAGCTTTAGTGCCGTATCACATGAGGCGTGGAGCGCGCAAGGCATTCCTACTTATGCTAACCTAAAAATATAATATTACATAATTGATCTTCCTAATCCTTAATAAAAATGCTCCTTGTTCCTAATTTTCGTTGTCTAGAACATGACTTAATATGGTTCCTCAGTGTTCGGCGGGGAATCCCATACAATATGGGGGCTTGATTTACAGATGTACCATTTGAAATACTATCTAGAGCTCCTTGCAAATATAAACGTAATTTTATATTATGGTCCTCATAAGGCCAACGTATTGGCTTTATTAGGTACACCTAACCTTAATATTAAAAGTGCAGTAATAAGAAAAATTGCAAACACAGGAATGGTAATACATACCGGTACCTTTTGTCAAACACTTAATTATTACTATCAGCACAGATGTTTAAAAATAATACTTCTCCACACAAAAATATAAGATTTTGCAGACGTGAAAAGTTACATCGAATAACCGGGAAACCAGAGACTGCCGGTGGTGCATCTTGGAAACTGACGTATGTACTAGCAAGGACATCTTGATAGAGCTGTTAAATTACATTCTGTTTCGCGGCAAAGTTACCTGCTTTAACAGAAAAAGTCTCTGGCCTTATTAGAAGCTTGGCATTATTTGGTACAGATGCCTTATATATAAACATTACAATATATAAAATACTAATGAGATTTATGTAGTTGTGATTTTCCACTGACAATAGTTTGTAGTTGTGGACCAATTTTACTTGTACTAATTACTAAGAGAGATTTAAGATGCTCGTCCGTTAACTTAGATCTGCAAACATTCTTTACGTACTTCATTTTGGAGAATGTTTTCTCACACACAAGTAGTACCAAAAACAGAAAACAGTCCACGAGCAAATTTTTGCAAATTATCAAATTGTGCCAGTGGAAGACTTATAAAATTCCAACAAAGATGAGTTTTGATGTGTTTTTGAATATATCACTGCACTGTAGATCAGTAATTTCCATTTGCAGTTCTGGGGCTAGGTTTCAATATCGGTATCAAAAGGATTTTGAAAAATCTTAATTGTATTCGCAGTGACATCAATGTCTGAGAAACTGGTTCAGACCTGTTTTTAAGCATAAACTGTAACCTGATATATTATTTCCTTTATAATTGCAGTGTTAGCAAAAATTCTAACCTAATATGAAGGCTTGCTAGTAAACCTAGCATGAGCCTCTTTAGCTCAATGGTAGAGCACTGGTCTTGTCAATCAGGGGTCGTGAGTTCAAATCTCACAGGAGGCAATTACATTTTTTCCTTTCAGAAACCATATGTTAAACTAGGTGTCTTGTGGTTTGAAATATAATTTTTAACGTTCAGTATAATATGTAAACGACTAGTTAAGTTGTTATTAGCTTATTGGAATGCAGGAAGTTACCAAGGTTATCAAATATAAAAGACATGTTAGACTTAACATTTTAATTTATTACTTATATCAGACAGTACATTAGTTTGAGAAAAGTAATGATATTCACGTAGAGCGTTACTTAATATACTGTCATTAGATACATCACAAAAAGAATTTATAACTTCATTTATATTTAGAGAAATGTTTTTAGACTTTATCCAATCATTTACAATATTTAATACATTATAATAGTACATACAAAATTCCAACGAATAACCATAGTTATTCTATGAGAAATCACACAAGTATCGAGTTTTAACAGTACTTCCACATCATGAAGGAAAAAATCGATGCATATGTTGTATTTTATGATCTGCACCATTTTCATATTTTCATAGACTACTTGGGTAACTGTAGTGTAATCTCCACAACGATGAGTCACAAGTTCATACTCATCGGGCCAACCTTGCCAACCTGTGTTTGGAAGAAATCTTTTTTCAAACGTTCCAGTAGCTCCAAGAGAGTTTGCCATTCATAATTTGAAAATGATAATTTATTGCCATTACCATTCCTTATAATTATTGCGAATCTGAAGGATCTAGCTGGACTTAATCCACACTGTATTTGAATGTTGACGTTAGGTATTAGTGGAAAAATTACTAGTTAGCAAGTAAATCTGCTCCCGCAGCTTCTTTAAACAATTTGCAGTGTTAGTAAAAATTGTAACTTGAGAGTCTATTTCCATTAATACTAACATGACGGATACCTGCGTTTCATTCTTATTAATGTTATAACTGGTTCTTTGCGTTGTAAGATGGCTCTGACAATCAACAGGTAGAATATTTACCGGAAGCTTTTTCAAATAACACAACTCTTTTAGCTTAATAGAGATTGTCTAATTGGCGCTGAATGTGTAATATAACAAAAGGGATATCAATAAAAAAAATGTTATTTTTAATTATGTTAACATTATTGAATCTTGTTATGAGGAATTAAAATTTATAGGTGATGTCAACATTTTGATTGTAATAATTTTTATAAAAGAAATTGTGCTAAGTGCTGTCCCTAAAAATATAATTTATAAAATTAGGTACTTACCTTGCAATCTTCATGCTGCAATTTTATCAGTTTTCTCGTACTAACATATGAAAAGAATAATAAAAACAAAATAAAACTATTGTTTAATTGAACAAGTATGAAACTGCTGTTAAATATACAACATATTTGTTTAAATGGTATATGGAACAGTTGTTAACTAAAAAGACAGATAACTGGTTTAACATCATTTTTATTCTGAAGAAAAGAGGTGAGTATCATATATAGGGAGATATTTCATCAATAAAGTCAGTTCAACGATCCGTGTAATAACATGAAACAAATTACATAGCTACAGTATATATATATATATATGCGTGTGTGTGTGTTTACATACCAACCCACAATATTATATATTGTGCTCTTTTACACTCTGTCTCGAGGATTATTCCCGAAAGTGTACAAACGTTATCGATGAATATCGCCTCTGCTGGCGCAGCATGTTTAACAACGAGGAAGCCATCCTAAAATTTTAAATAAGTAAATAATTAGAAAATAAAATTTATATATAACTTACAACTTACAACATATATATTCCTGCACCCAGCAGGTGATGTAAGCTGCATCTACTGAAGGAGGAAAAATTTTTAAATCATTACCAGTATATAAAAAAATGATGTAGTATATTACCTGCCCAGCTCATAGCGAAATCCACAGACTGAAGTGTGTGTGAATCCTTAAGGATAATTTTTTCTTTAACCATAGTCGGCAAAATCATAGTACACCGCATTATAACTATAGATTAGACTACCTTTTGCAGACTGTAATTTTTTAATCTCAAAAAAAAAAACAAAGATGTTTTTTTAGTATAGCACTAATGCTTATAAGAAATTTATTAATTCATGGCAGAATAGTATTCTCAGATTAAAAATTATAACAGAATGTAAAAGTATATGTAAATGTCAAACACCTGTCATCGGATGCTCTCTGGACATCAGCCGGTTACTTGATGTCCGGCGTCTAGAATAGAATTGCTATTGTCTGTGAGAAAACTGTATCTAAAAAAATATGTAAAGTAAAATAAAAATGCTTTAATAGGGAAAATAAAAATGTTTTTAGTTATTGAATCTAAGCAATTTAAATTTAGAGGTGTTGCCATTTTGATGTTAATAATTTTTATCTAAGAAATTATGCTGAGGACCAGGGTGGCCAAATGAAAACGAAACGGTCATTTTCAGGAACTGCGTCAAGATTGTAGAAAAACGCTCAGACACGTCGATTTTAGATTAAAGGGGGACATCTTTGCTGGTATTCTTTTCAAACTCGTTGATAGACTGGGCGCGTAAATTTGTGTTTAAATCGATGTAAGCTTTAAGCCAATTGGATTGTTTAAATTTTAGTACGCTATGAATGCGTGTAAGTTTAATTCCTAAAGAGACGGGATTGTTTTAAATTTCGATAATTTAACGCGTTTTTTAATGTAACATGGTCATGAGTTTCGGTAATTTTGACCCGGGAGGGGCGAGGTGTTCGGGACATAGAGGTAAATCTTTATGCGTATCATGCAGCTGTTCGAGATATTCCAAGTCAACTTCGAGGAGGTATCCTTTAGACGACGTGTCAGATACCGTTGTTACGTCGATGTTGGGATCTACTCACTCGAACCTATCATATGGAAGGTATTGGCTCATGGCCCAACCGTAAAAGTTATTTACGTCAAAGTACAGTAAATACTTTGATAGCTTTGAGTAGTCATAAGAAGACATAAACTTGTTTGGTTCAACATAGCGGTTACAGCATTGACTAACGCCGCCTCCGATGCCGCGATCCATAAACAGCAACATATCGACGTGTTTTAAGTAATCCAGCTCGATTTTAGTATATTTTAACATACAGTCCCACGTATATCCTGGCAGTGTATAGTAATGGCCAGGTGTGATAAATATTCAAACATTTTTGTCTAAAATTTTCAGACATCTGCCAAAAGTAAAATGTCCGTTTTCATATATAAATCGGAATATTGACCTAAGGTTGATATATTAAATTTAGCCCAGACCATCTTAGCATGTTCATAATCGTCATTGGATATGTTACTATCGTTTTATTTATTATAAAACTTATCAATGCCGGGCAGTTCTGTTTCGTTTAATTTCTCCTCGCAGTCTATATATTCATACGGAAATACTCCTTTCCTCGTAGGTAAAGTAAATGTTGCCGCATCTAACATGTTATATTCTTTACATAAATTTTGAAGCTCGTTTGGCTTTAAATATGAAGCAAGAGTATTTAGTGATGATGCCATAAACCTAGAGGAGTCGATAAAACGAAACTTTACCGGGGAATCTGATGATGACTGTAAAAGAAATGTATTTTTCCTTATTGATGGGAAGCAAAGTAATATTGCCAGTTTTTGCCAAGTCTCTAATATAAAAATGTGAATCATATCCGGTCAGATTACGAAATACTATAGGTATGGTGAAAGAATTTTTATAATATAGATTGCAGGCCCCCGGTAGGTTCCAGTAAAATGATAATGGTCTCTAACTTTTTTTGTGCCTGCTTCAAATGGTTTTTCACAAATGTAACAGTGTGTTGCAAAAAGAATCTGTAATGACTGTTCCTGTGAAATATTCATGGGTATTACAGTTTTCAATTATCATCAATAACTTTTATCATGTTTCCAAGTTGCTCAGCAACTAGATGCAGCCGAGGCTCCTATTGCTAGCGTAAAACGATAGACATCAGACGAACACTTGAAACAAAAATATTGGCTTTTTAGAAAACGCATTTAAAGATTCAAATGGATCATGTAAATCTGTCAAAATTATGATAAATACTAAACATTGGTTTTATAATATTTATTTTCATTGTTTTAAATACAACATAAGAAAAATGGTTTTTGTTTTTAGTTTAAGAAAAAATGACACATCATATATGGCTCAACCGTTTTTAACAAAAAGAAAATTCTACACACGGACTTATCAACATAATCTAAATGAGTGGATTGCCGTTGTAGCCGTGCTGTTTAACTCTAAGTAATAGAAATTAAAACTAAAGCAAGAATAATAATATTTCAATCGTCAAACTCCTCATAGCTGTCAGTCATACATTCTGATGCCTTTAAATGGATGTGTTTTAATTTCTTGTAAAAATCATAAAGAGAATCAATGAAGGTCTTGAATATTTTTATATTTGAATTGTTTGTCTACCGGTTTTTCGAAAATAAAATTTTGAAAAGAATTTTGCGAAGAAACGGAGGAATCTGTCGAGGAAATTTCGATGTCCTCTTCCACCCGCCCCTCTACCACCAGTTGGTCCTCATTATTTGCTTCGCCATCCGACGCCGAACGGTTTTCCGCATTTTTCCCCTGCACTTCGATCGTTTCCTCGTCATTTTGGGCAGAAATGTCCGAATTGGATAAGGAAATTGCGTCTTCGTCGTTCGGCGACGAAAGGGGCCGCAAAATCCTATGTGAGTTGAATAGCTGTGCCTATTCTGCTCCACAATTCAATATGGCGACTGGAGCAGGATCGACATAGCTTTCAGCCGGCTACGTCACAGCGGCTGACGTCTGCGCGATAGAGGTTGATAACCGTTCGTGCCGACTAGAAGTATTATTTATGTACGGATCTCTTATTAGAAGTAGGGTTGTTGATGATTTTTTAGCATTTCTTCTGATACAATGAGTGGTCAAAAGCTGGTTGTGTTTAACTTGGATAATAATAAAACTTATATACTTATGGATCCTGATGGCTGGTTTGAAAAAGCAAGAAAATCAAATTTGATGGATTTGATCAGTGATAGAGCTCATTAACGACCTACATACCTACCAAACAGAAAATGTTTCCCATGTGAAACAAAGGATTATTTTAAGAGTGCAGATGTATCGAAGCATGTTCCTAGTTCTTACTTTGATAAAAATAAGTCCAAGTAACTGTTGTTGCTAGTACTTTGCTGTGTTAATTAAACAATATCTAACTAGTGCGTCTAATGTTATAGTGTTTTTTAAATCACATAACATTTGTTTTAATCTGGGAATTTCATTACTTTTTGTTATATACAAATTAAACACAGTGAGCTTTTAAAAAATTTTATTTATTAAAACAATACAAAATAATTCAAACATTATTTTGTGATAGATTTAACCACATTTGTAAATGGTGTGATAGCCAATTGCTGACATCATCGTTTGGAACATTATTCCAATTTGATCCCTCTTCCTCCTGTTGAGCATCCCATGGTTCATTGTTAACAGTGCTCTGTTGTTCATCATTGATACTCTCCCGGTTTCTCTGAATTAAATTCCTGAGATCATCATTTGGAGCGTTATTCAAATTTGGTCCCTCTCCCTCTTGTTGAGCAACCCATGGCCCATTGTTAACAGTGCTCTGTTGTTCATCATTGATGCTCTCCCAGTTTCTCTGATTTAAATTTTGTTGCTGATACAGGCTGCATCTACATTTTCTCAAATGTTTTACTAACCCACGTCGTAAGAAACGATTACGGGCAACTAATTGTTGCTGATACTAGGCTGCGTCTACATTTTTTCAAATGTTGTGCCAACCGACGTCGTAAGAGACGATGATGGGGAACTCATGGTCAATTGACAAAATCTGTAACAAATATATATCAGTCAAAAACTAGATAAATACAAAAAGAATGATTTATTATTTCATAGATATTAAAATTTCAATTATTACTTACCACTGTAAACCATATTAATAAGAAAATATATATTTTCAAGTTAAATAATTAAACGTTGAAATAATGATACATTTACTTGTTTAATGCAGGTATATATATCCTGATAGCTAGCCCTTCCACTATAAAAACTAGGAGGGTAAATAACAGAGGGGGTACTGGAAAAATATGGGTGGGTAAGATATATATACATATATGGGACTTATTTGTTTTAACTGTTATAACATTCATTTACATTCAACATGGATCTGCAAAAGTTGAATAAGGCAACTTCATATAAAGAACTGAAGAATATTAAAGACTTACATATAAATCAAAAGTATAAAATAGTGAAGCTGAGGTTTAGTAAAACCAAATTTGGTGACGGTATTGTGGCCGAAACTGAAAATTTTACCTGCTACTTACCAAGAAGATTTTACATACATTTTGAAAAGGAAGGTATTGAAAACTTTAACGATGCTTTAAGAAGTCGACCTGTATAGATGGTTAGTAAAGGAAAAATTGGTACAACAACAAACATTATATTTACCCAAAACGATGCATGAAAATAGATTAATAAAATGATTTTTAATATTTGATATTATGTATTTGAAATAATCTTTTGTCTACAATGTCTTATATTCCATGTGAATGTTTTGCAATAGTTAGAAAATAAAAATATTTGTATTGAATTAACAATTGTTTATTCTACCCCGTACAATATGCTGTAAAATAAATCCCTAAATACTATATTTTCTGTTCCAAGCAAATGATGCAGTGAATGTTTTGTCATAGTTTTTCTCCCGAGACTTGGACATGAAATAGTATGTAAACAATTTTTATCGAGCCTTGTATATACACTGAATCTGAAGACAAATAATTTTGAACATTTTCTTACTGAATAATCCAAAGCTTATCTAATAACATGAATATTATGTCATGCTATCTACAAAGATGTCCGCAGAAAAACATGAAAACAGATACAAAAGAACCTATCAAACCAACAAGGTTTTAGATACTGAAATCTATGAAAATATCTATTTTTGTAAATGTACCTCCACATGTAAGTAATCTTATGACGTATACTTTTATAGTCATACATATAAAATTGTTTATTTTTATTTGTAAGTATGTGAAAAATTTGTTAAAATGTAGGGTTAGGATAACTGAAAATGCATGTTTTAGAAACGCTTTTTCAANAGATATTAAGGTTTCAATTATTACTTACCACTGTAAACCATATTAATAAGAAAATATATATTTTCAAGTTAAATAATTAAACGTTGAAATAATGATACATTTACTTGTTTAACGCAGGTATATATATCCTGATAGCTAGGCCCTTCCACTATAAAAAGTAGGAGGGTAAATAAGACAGAGGGGGGTACTAGAGAAATATGGGTGGGTAAGATATACATACATATATACATATATGGGACTTATTTGAACTGTTATATCATTCATTTACATTCAACATGGATCTGCAAAAGTTGAATGAGGCAGCTTCATATAAAGAACTGAAGAATATTAAAGATTTACATATAAATCAAATGTATAAAATAGTGAAGCTGAGGTTTAGTAAAACCAAATTTGGTGACGGTATTGTGGCCGAAACTGAATATTTTACCTGCTACTCACCAAGAAGATTTTACATACATTTTGAAAAGGAATTGAAAACTTTAACGATGCTTTAAGAAGTCGACCTGTACATATGGTTAGTAAAAATTGGTACAACAACAAACATTAAATTTACCCAAAACGATGCATGAAAATAGATTCATAAAATGATTATTAATATTTGATATTGTTATGTATGTGAAATAAACTTTTGTCTACAATGTCTTATATTCCATGTGAATGTTTTGCAATAGTTAGAAAATAAAAATATTTGTATTGAATGTTGTTTATTCTACCCCGTACATATACTATAAAATAAATCCTTATATACTATATTTTCTGTTCCAAGTAAATTATGCAGTGAATGTTTTGTCATAGTTTTTCTTCTGAAACTTGTAAACAATTTTTATCGAGCCTTGTATATACACTGAATCTGAAGACAAATAATTTTGAACATTTTTTACTGAATAATCCAAAGCTTATCTAATAACATGAATATTATGTCATGCTATCTACAAAGATGTCCGCAGAAAAACATGAAAACAGATACAAAAGAACCTATCAAACCAACAAGGTTTTAGATACTGAAATCTATGAAAATATCTATTTTTGTAAATGTACCTCCACATGTAAGTAATCTTATGACGTATACTTTTATAGTCATACATATAAAATTGTTTATTTTTATTTGTAAGTATGTGAAAAATTTGTTAAAATGTAGGGTTAGGATAACTGAAAATGCATGTTTTACAAACGCTTTTTCAATGAATATACATCAAGGATTTTATTTGTGTGCTTAGTTTTATTCTACATTTCTTGTAACAAAAAATTGTTTATTGTGTCAATAAAAGTAGAAGTAAAAAGTTGTAAGCAAGCACCAAATATTTAACGAAAATATTTTATTGTCTCATAGAAGTTTCGATTGGTAAGAAAAAAACAAATGTTGATAACAATATATTTTTATTTCTAGAAAAATTTATATACAAATAATAATATTAATAAAAATAACCTAAAATATAACAAACTAAAATCTGATTATATTTACATAGAAAAAAGTTACAAAAAGAGTTTTGCTGAACTAAATGACTGAGGAAATAACTATTTTTTTGTTTTGGGTCACCATTCCCCTTATCCGCTTCACTGAAGCGGTATTGGAACACTTTCTTCTTTCCAGATAAAGTTCTCGCTCATCGAGAAGCCGCAATTGCTCCCTGAGCGCCTCCCTCTGCTCACGAAGAAATCATTCCTCACCCTTCAGCGTCACGGTGAGCTCTTCCTCTCTTCGCAACTTTTTTCTTAATTGCTCCATTTCCCTGGCCTTTCGTTGAGCCCATTCAGCCCTCCGTTGGGCTTCCTTCTCCCTCCGTCGCCTCTCTTCCGCCAAGGAAGCCGCCCAGTCATCCTCGACAATGGAATTAGTTGCCGGAGTAGCTGGCTCAGGGGACGGCGATGTTGATGCCCATCGGAGGCTCCTCGATGGCGATTGGAGACGCCGAAGGGTATCTATATTTTTCCCACTGCAATAGAAAATAAAGGATACATAAGTATATCTTTTCTAGAAATTTTTTTCTTAATTTATTTAAAAAAATATTTACCCAGTTGAAGCCGAAGGAACATTTCTAAAATCAGAATCATCCGGTTCCACCCTTTTTCTTTTCTGGGTGGTAGCCTTGTAGAAACTCGGGTGTACCTCCATAACCACCTCTGCGATTTCCGACAGATCCTCCATCTCCCCGGAGATGCTGCAAGGAAAGGAAAAAATGTTAATAAAAACGAATCAAATTTATTAGACTGTTGTACAAAAACAACAGAATGAGATTGCAATTTGTATAGGAATAAAAAAAACTTACGTTTCATTGATCATGGCATCAACACTGAGCGGATGCTTCTGGAGCTCTTTCCTGGCCTCTGGTGATAGCGAGCACATTGTTGGATGCATAGCGACGATGTAGTCTAGCCTGGTATTATCAAATTATTGCAACTTGCAGATTCCAGCAGCATTCTGCGAATTCCCTTGAACTGTACAGGTTGCTTAACTCACGATTGTAATTTCATACCTACAGATTCCAGCAGCAGCAGCAGCATCCGGTGAATTCCCATGAACTGTACAGTCAATATACGCTAGTAGTTTCTTATCAGAATAATGATAAATGTCCCAATAGCGTATTTAACCAAACGTTGTAAAAATTAATTTCTTCCAATAAATGATTTTTACATTTTAAATAATGTTATATCTGGTAACACATTAATTGGACTCCATAATAAATATACATGATTACACGATATATAATCAGAACAGCAATATGATTCGATGAATCTGTCACTTAGGGTTCTTAAGTAGGTTTGATAGGATACAAATACTTCCGAACCATAACATTCGTCGTCTGCATTGAATTCAATGTTGGAAACAGTCGTTACATTCTGCTGTGATCGTGTTGGTAAAAATTTATATCTTGGAGTACTTCAATTACAATTATTATGTACCTTCAGCACTTAAATTCATCTTCGATACAGTTACTCATGTATTGTTATTTTACATCTTTAGTGTTATGCCTATTTGTATATCAATATCCCCGAACATTAATAATTCCCACTCTAATTAAATTGCCAACTATAACCTCTAAAGAGATAGGCGTGGTGGAGTTGCAATTTGAATAAATGAAAGGTATTGGGTTATTAGTTCAGCTGTAATTATAACAAAGGTTTATCTTTTTATAAAAGTTATGCAGGGCTGGACTGTAAAAACAAAACAAAAAAAAACACATGATCACTTGGTATTAATTTACATTTTTATTCAACTAATCTTGTTTTTATTGCTGTTTTTATTTAATAAGAAATTCAATCTTTTCCTCTTCCTCCCTAAACTTCTTTATGGACCTACACTTTTTAATCGGAGGTGTTCTTATTATCAGCTTTTCTAAAATCGCTAGTGTAGGATTGTAGTCTTACTGGATTCGTCACTGTTCTTTTCTGCCCCATTATTAACGTTACCTTCATCCCAGGATTAAACCCACATTCCTCGTCTCAGGAGTTATCATCTAGGATGTTCTTCTCTGTTCAGGACGACGTTAGATTTTTGCCACTATCTTAATTTTTTCGTCCCAGGAATTATCGTCCAGGATGTTCTTCTCTATCGAGGACGACGTTGGATAATCAACAGCCCACGATTCTTTTGTTAAAATGTTCTTATAGGTATTCATTTTCACTGTTTTGTAATTGCAATGTATCCTGCTGTAATTATAATAAAGGTTTATCTTTTTATAAACGTTATGCAGGGCTAGACTAAAAATAAAATAAAAAAAACACATGATCACTTGGTATTAATTTACATTTTTATTCAGCTAATCAATTTTGTTTTTATTGCTGTTTTTTATTTAATAAGAAATTCAATCTTTTCCTCTCTTCCTCCCTAAACTTCTTCTTTATGGACCTACACTTTTTAATCGGAGGTGTTCTTATTATCAGCTTTTCTAAAATCGCTAGTGTAGGATTGTAGTCTTACTGGATTCGTCACTGTTCTTTTCTGCCCCATTATTAACGTTACCTTCATCCCAGGATTAAACCCACATTCCTCGTCTCAGGAGTTATCATCTAGGATGTTCTTCTCTGTTCAGGACGGCGTTAGATTATTGGCACTAACCTTACTTTTTTCGTCTCAGGAATTATCGTCTAGGATGTTCTTCTCTATCGAGAACGACGTTAGATTATTGGCACTAAACTTAATTTCATCGTCCGAGGAATTATCGTCCAGGATGTTCTTCTCTATCGAGGACAACGTTGGATAATCAACAGCCCATGATTCTTTTGTTAAAATGTTCTTATACTCGTAGGTATTTATTTTCACTGTTTTGTAAATGCAATAAATGTATCCTGCATCCCCTGTACTTATATTGGTAATGTTAATTGTAAAAAAAGCAATTTCAATATGCAATAACGGAAAGTGAAATCAAACTCGTTGCATTTAAATAAATGAAGGGCATTACCTTCAAAGCTTTAGCAATTAACCTCGTTTCATTTTTTTAAAAGTATGTTTGACAAAGCAGTCAGAGCAGTCTATTCTAAGTATAGGTATTCATTTTCACTGTTTTGTAATTGCAATAAATGTATCCTGCTGTAATTATAACAAAGCTTTATCTTTTTATAAAAGTTATGCAGACAAAACAAAAAAAAACACATGATCACTTGGTATTAATTTACATTTTTATTCAACTAATCAATTTTGTTTTTATTGCTGTTTTCTATTTAATAAGAAATTCAATCTTTTCCTCTCTTCCTCCCTAAACTTCTTCTTTATGGACCTACACATTTTAATCGGAGGTGTTCTTATTATCAGCTTGTCTAAAATCGCTAGTATAGTATAGATTAACAGGAGATTTAATTATTTAAGATTACATTGTTTAATAGAAGAACAATGTTATATATTAAAGGGTATATTAGGATTAATTTTTTGAGTAATTTTTAGAGGAAGAATATTAATATGATTGATTTTTCCTTCACCATATTTTATTTGTTTACCAATTATTTTAAAAATAATAACTTTACCTATAATTATTTTAGGAATTTATATAGGATATGAATTAGCTAAATTTAAATTAAATTATAATTTAAAATCTTTAAATTATTTAACATTAAGGGGATTTTTAGCTATAATATGAAATATACCAATTATTTCAACTTTAGGTATAAATTATTATCCTATTTATTATGGAAATATTTATTTAAAAGGATTTGATCAAGGTTGAATTGAATATTATGGTGGTCAGAATTTGAGAATAAATATTCAATTAATTACAAAAGTTTTACAATTACTATCAATTAATCATTTAAAAATTTTTTTTATATTAATAATTTTTTGATTAGTATTTGTGATACTTTTATTATACTTAAATAGCTTATATAGAGCATAATATTGAAGATATTAAGGAAATAAAAATATTTTTAGGTAATTTAAATTTATAAGAAAAGTTCTAATTTTACATTGAAAATGTAATGTTTTCATTAAACTATATAAATTAGAAATATAAACGAATTTTCATCGCTTAAGATTTAAGTTAGAAGCTTAATCTTGAGTATCATATTTCTTTAATTGGAGAATTACTCAATTTAATCATTAACAGTGATTTACCTCTTTTTTGGTTTCAATTAAAATAAGGATGAAAATCATCAAACTTTTAGGTCGAAACTAAATGCAAATATTGCTTCTTATTAAAGATAAATTGATAGTTCAANATTTTAGGTAATAATATCACTTTTTTATTATCAGATGTGTAGATGTGAAAGAAATAAGTTAATGTAGAAAGTAAAAGTGAAGGTGAAAGAAAAACACGTCATATAATAACCTGGACCAGTGGTTCCCAAAGTTGACTGGACTCCGACCCATCTAACAAAAACTTAAAAATTTGCGACTCACCTATTGGCTGCGTTAGAGAAAAGGGGGCATAAATACTGGTAATGCTCAGTCATGAGTTGCGGAACTACTTAAATTGTACTGTAGTTCCAAAAACAGTCACTATGGAAAAAGTGTTACCAATATCAATGAGGACTGCTGTTCAAATAAGAAAAAAAAAACTTAAATATATTTATATTTTTTTATTTAATACTTAAATAACCTACAAACAGTTTATTTCAATGGGAAGGATGTATTTGTTTTCTATTTTTTGTCATTACAGTTTTAGCATCATTTTCAATTTTAGTTACTTTTAATCGCAGTGAGTTTGATACGTCCAATTTATTTCGGTATTTAGTTTTAATGTTAACCATAGCCGAAAATCCGGCCTCACATAGGTATGAGGTAGTGAAGGGGAGGAGGACTTTCACAGCTTCATCAAACAGGCAAGGATAGTGCCCAGCAACCGAGAGCCAGAGTTTCGTTAATTGCTTGCGATTGAAAGTATTTTTCAGTGATGTATCTTCTGATAAATCAATGAGCTCTTCACTTGCTTTTGTCGACATATTAGTTGGTAGTTTGTCCTGAAATGGGTTACAAATCCAATTCGACGTTTCGAGCCTTTTCGTCTCTTCCCCGAAATATGTGTCAAAGTTATTTCTTAACAATGATAAATGGTGGACATTGCAGAGAGTACCATCATCTCTGGCTGCACTTGGTTTTCTACAATAAAGGTTTCAAGTGTTTCAAAACAATCATATTTACCATTCTTAATACAACTCTCCCACAAAATAAGCTTTTTCATGAACGCTCGAATTTTATCGTGAACTGCAAAAATGTCGAATCCGTTTGAACCTTGCAGATACAAGTTGAGTTCGTTTAACTTGGAAAAAATATCCGCCAAATATGTTAACTTGAGAACGAATTCTTCATCCAGTACATGCTCAATATATTCTGTTTTCCTTCTAAGTCAATTGTTACTTCATTCCGTAGTTCCACTAATCGTGTCAGTACTTTCCCCCTGGATAACCAACGTACCTCCGTATGGAGAAGAGATGTATGAAGAGTACCCATTTCTTCACACAGCTTTTGAAACCAACGTGCTTGTAAGGGCCTTGTTTTAATATAATTAACAATTTTTACAGCTGCATTTAGCACAGTTTTTAAATCATCGGGTAATGCTTTTGAAACCAGTTCTTCTCTGTGAAGGCTACAATGAGTCCACAAAGCACAGGAACTTCCTTCAAAAACTCTTGTAACCACACTGCAATTTTTCCCGCACATAGTCCGCGCACCGTCAGGGCATATACCGACACAGTTCTTCCATTCTAAACCTTTTCCTTTTATATGGGAATCAATCGAATTGAAAATTTCTTCGCCCGTTCCGCGACTAATTGGCTTGCAGAACAAAATATCTTCACGCACGTCGTCTTGACATATAGAACGCACAAAAACAAGTAGTTGAGACAGTCCTTGAACGTCGGTAGACTCGTCTAGTTGTACAGTATAGTATTTACTACCAACTACTCTTCGCATTAATTCATCTTCTGCCCACTCAGCCATTTCGTCAATTCGTCGTGCAACAGTGTTATTGGATATTGGTATGCGCTCGATTTCCTTTACTTTTTTTTCGCCAAACATGGCTCCAACAGCATCTTTAATCGATGGTAAGACTAAGTCTTCGCCAATGGTATGAGGTTTTTCCGCTCTGGCAATCCTCAAGCTAATGAGGTACGAGGCATATACAGCATTTTCATTAATATTAATGAAATGTGAAACAATATTTTTTGAAGATCCAACAATTTTCTTTGAAAAAAGTCTACTGGCTCGTTTTTAAAATGAGAATGCTTAGTTTCTATATGACGCGTTAACTTACTTGGACGCAAACTTTCGTTCGCTAATATTTCGTAGCAAATCACGCATTGAGGACGCGGATCTAACGTGTCATGATCCCAAATGAATCCTAATTTGAAATATTCGGTCATATTTTCGTACAACTTTCCGACGCTTCGTTTCATATGAACTCGTTGAGGGAACTTGGAAGTCAGATTCAGTGCCACTTTTGTCACGTAACAGAGCATCTTCTGTCTTTTCTTTACTTTGTTCGTAATCAACTGGCGACGGCGACGTAATTTTTGCTCCGCGTTTCAACCACTTGTCCATGATTATCTTCAAATGTTAATAATTGTTTTTAAAAAGATTACAATGGCGTACGGTAAACAATACAACACACACGCGAAACGTAACCTCACAAAAACAAAAGACATCCGACTCGCAATCACGGCGGCAGCACAGCCCCCACCCGCACTCTCCTCTCTCGCACCTCTCCTCTTATTGGCTCTGACAGTCTCTCATCAGTGATGCTAACCGGGAAAGTAAGAGCGGATAGGCTTCCCCACAAAGCTTTAACCTAAGCTTCACCCCTTCTCACAACTTAAATATAACTTTTAACCACAGAATCCTACAGCGGCGATGGCCGAGTGGGTCAAGTCATTTGCGATCGCGGATGTGTGCTGCTGAACAAGGTTCTAATCCGTCCTACATTTCAGGGCCCACTCAATATTTGCTCGCGACCCACCAGTGAGTCGCGACCCATAGTTTGGAAAATACTGGTCTAGGATGTTCTTCTCTGTTCAGGACGACGTTAGATTATTGGCACTAAACTTACTTTTTTCGTCCCAGGAATTATCGTCTAGGATGTTCTTCTCTATCGAGGACGACGTTGGATAATCAACAGCCCACGATTCTTTTGTTAAAATGTTCTTATAGGTATTCATTTTCACTGTTTTGTAATTGCAATAAATGTATCCTGCTGTAATTATAACAAAGGTTTATCTTTTTATAAAGGTTATGCAGGGCTAGACTAAAAATAAAACAAAAAAAACACATGATCACTTGGTATTAATTTACATTTTTATTCAACTAATCAGTTTTATTTTTATTGCTATTTTTTATTTAATAAGAAATTCAATCTTTTCCTCTCTTCCTCCCTAAACTTCTTCTTTATGGACCTACACTTTTTAATCGGAGGTGTTCTTATTATCAGCGTGATTGAATAGATTGATAGTTTTGTGAAGGTTTTTCAGTGCCTTTTACTCAATTTTTGCATATAAAAGCAAGCGTTGACAACACAGGTGACAATGTCTCTTGATCTCATCAAAACGACAGAAGTTTCACTTAAATCGCTTTGGTAAGTTTAAAAATCTTAGCTACTAAAATTATTTATTGTGCAGCGGCCGCCGTCGTTGCCGTCGTCGCCGCCGCCTCCTTTGCCGTCGCCGTTGCCGTAGCCGCTGCTTGTGGAAAAATAAAAATCACTTACAAATTTCACCAAGAAAAACAAAGGCGTGTGGACGTTTGAATTTTCGAAAAGTAAAACGATGCGACAATAAAGGTGGAAAAAGAAACAGAAGAATGCCTCACTCTCCTCGCCGTCGGCCTCTTCTAGGGGATCCTCTTCGAGTGGCATCTCTACTTCTGACATCACAACCATCGCGGACGTCTCGTCCTCGATTGATGACGCCGCCCCATCCATATCCTCCTCCTCCTGCTCTTTTTCCTCGTCGGTCGTCAGCCGATTCTGGAAAAATAAAAATTACTCAAAAATTTTACCTAGAAACGGGAACATGCATTACACTACACAAAAAAAAGCAAAAAAACATGCATTCCAAAAAAAAAAACAGTTTCCTCGGAGAAAAGAAGATGCCCAAGAAAGACAAAAAAATCTCCTTTCTCGTCGTAGAGAATATTAATTCAATATTTCACGGAGTCCTTACCAACCAGGCGTCCAGAATTTAGTAATCGCTTTAATTTTCGGGCGAAAGTCCGACTCGCCGCTTTCCTCCTTCGGCGAGAAATGCGGAACTTTCCGCCTTTGTTTACTGTCTTGATGAAGGACTCGACCTTTCGTCCGAATGTGTCGATAATGGCGTTAATTTCCTCGTCGTCTGATGCGGATTCTTCCCTTACACTCGGCGATTCGTCGGTCGTCCGTCCGGCTTGAGGCGGTATTGGAGGTGCTGGAGGAGTTTATTTCAATTATTTCTGTGACTAATGAACTAAAATGAACCGATTCGCACAGACGTGTTGACACGGATATAACCGCTGTTGGATATAATCGGTTTTGCTCCAAATCCCAAACTTTGCTTGACGATTTGAATAGGATATACCTCGTTCTGGTCGGAAATGAATACATGTACTGATAGATCTCACGACATACAATCAGAGACCAACTAAAAACAATTTTGTGGAAAAATTGGATATAAATAAAGTAGGCAGCATATCATTGAATCGGATCTTTGATGCATTGTCAGCTGCAAAATCAATTAAATTTGTCACTGGTATTTCCTAAATAGTTTACGGTCTAAGGACACTTTCCAGTGTTAATATCAGTGCTCTCATCTATAATGAGAGAAAAAAATTGGTTTGTAATTTTCTTGATATAATTTCGAGCTGTTCTACGGCCAAACAATTTTTAGTTAACCAGTTTGCTTAAGTACAACAACATTTTAATACTTTAGGAACCTAAGAATCTGGAGAAACATGTTCAATGAATTTACTTAAATTGACCATCAATCGAAAAGGTAAGTTGTCTTCGTGAATAAACATGCATAGTCGTAATTCTTCACGATATTCTTCTGTTTCAGTTCATTGGAATTACAAAAAGTTTCAATCAACGGTGTTTATCCATATTTTGACATATTTTTAACATGTAAATTTGTTTTCATGTGCCTTTCAATCATTTTATTACAGCAATTGCAAAATGTGTTATTCGACTGATCACTATTAAGCCATGGAAATTCTTGTTTCCAATCTTCTTTAAACTTTTGATCATAGATTTTTCTTTTCTTTAAATCTGGCCCATCTGCCTTGGTGTTCACAGTTTCAACCTCAGTTATCTTTTAAATAAAATAAGTCCTGATAACTATGTATAAGAATTAAAAACAAATTAGTACTTACTTTTTTTTATTCGACGGTTTTCTCTGTTTCACATTCTTTCTCTGTGGAATTGCCTGCGTGGGCTGGAGCTGGGCGAGTTGTACTAGATTTTATGACTACTATCCCGGTACTCCTCTTTCGACGACCTCCCGACTTCTTCCTGGTCTCTCGCGTAGGTATATTTTACTCTAGCCTTTAACTGATTCAGCATTTATACTCTGTAGGTATACCAGGTGTTACAACAGAGCTAAATAAAGCAGTAAATAAAGCTTATTTAAAGCAGTATAATCACTCAAAGGTTGGAGGAAGGAACAGGCGAAGTTAAAACAAAAACATGTATTACTAACCAATTTTGAAATTAGTTTGCCATAACAATTGAAATGGTTCTTACTACTTGTTGTGATTCTATTAAGTGGACTGTATTTGTTTTCGATTTAAATGCTTTATTTGAATAATTTTACAAAGGGTTTTTCATAGAGTTACAACAAATGAATGCGTCTTGCTCTGAGTCTATTAGCACACTGCCTTGTTTTGTGTTTTTCCAGTCTCCACCTTGCTTCCCCCCAAGCGACCGCACTTGGTGGTCGAGACACTCGCGCGGCGTCACGCCACGTTGCCACGTTTCGCTGCACGCACACCTTGCCAAGTCTACAAAACTAAAACTAAAAATAATACATTAACCCAACCTTTTTCATTTTGGGGAAGAGATGTCTTGCCAGTGTCTCACTTCCAAAAATCTACTGTCTAAGACAGTTCAACGAGCGCGCCACCGCCTTTGGAAAACCGCCGTGTTTGTAGAAAGCTTTAAAACTTTGTTGTTCTTTTTATATAAATTTTAAAATAAATTTTTTCATTTATTTATGTATATCCAATCTGTTCGCACAAAAATGTTACTCTGCCCATACACATGCTGCATACATTATTCCAATAATGTCCTGTTTCTTCACAAACTAGACATCTTTGCTTCATACAGATATTTGTATTGAACTATTTATATACATTTCGAGAAATACCAAAATTCGTATTTTTTAAAACTTCACCAAACTTCATACAGTTTGTCCCCTCACTACTAAAAATTTGTTTGTTGGGTGTCTGCATTTCAATAGGAAGTAGTTTTCTACATCTACTACAGAAGCCAGTAAAGCAACTAAATTCATCTATGAACCATGCCCTCCAGCAATTATGACAAACTCAGACATCGTCTCTTCTAAATGGGAAACCTACAATTTTTATTTTCTTATCCCAAACTTTTGGAAACATTTGCACATGATTCAGTTATTCCAGCGCGTAGTTCTTCTACTGACAGTGATCGTGACGTGGCCACTCAATAAGAAGAGTGTTTCATCTTATCCATCGATTTCCAAAATATTTATTCAGCCATTCTCTCACCACTACTGGTTATGCACTTGAGACTTCAAATTCAGGCGAACCAGAGGCATATATACCAGTCAAGTCTTCAATACACATTTTATTCTGAATTAGATGCCATTTAATGTAATGTTACTTTTTTACTGATACTAGTAACAAATTACAGAATACATAGCTTTAATTTGTTTCTTGAATATTGTTGTTCTTCCTTCAAGCACCAACAAATTTTAAAATGAAATTCTTCGTTAATGTATGTATATCCAGTCCCTTCGGACAAAAATGTTACTCTGCTCATACACGTCCTGTATATATCATTCCAATAATATTGCCCGGTTTCGCCACAAACTAAACTTCTTTGCTTCATACAGATATTTGTATTGAAGCATTTATTACAAACATTCAAAATTCGTATTTTTTTAAGACTTCACCACACTTTACACAGTTTGTCCCCTCATCACTAAGAATTTATTCCTTGGGTGTCTGAATTTCTACAGTATTTAGTTTTCTACATCTACTACACACGGTGGTCTTGAAGGCGAAAAAAGTTTGTCCCCGATAACGTAAAAATCGGGTCAGAGGGTTCGTTTCCTGGACTCTTAACAATGAAAAATCCGTGAAGAGTGAAATCCCAGCTGATCGCCTACTCGAGTTTACCACTATCGAAATTTTTCAAAATGAGGGTGCAGAAAGGCCCATAAGGTGTGTGTGTATGTGCGTATGTGTTTGTGTGTGTGTATTTGTCCGTGTGTGCGTGTGGGTGTTTGAAACATGGAAATATATTTAGAAATTTGAGCACAACATAAACCATCATAATAATGTGGCAAAAATAGAATTTCAAGGATACAAAAACAGCCAAAATTTTGAGGAATTTTTTCCATGTGTGTGTGTGTGCGTCTGTGTATCCGTGTGTGTGTGTGTGTGTGTGCGTGTGCGTGTGTGCATGAAAATAGCAATAAACATAATACAAACCAATGTATATAAACTTGAAGCATGTGTAGTAAGTAGTCTTGCAGTCGGTGTTCCAGGAACATGCACCTAGAGTGTCCTGATTTCGAAATTTATTACTTCTAACAGTGTGAATACCTTTCAGTACCTTCGAGAAGTACTTTTGAGATTATTTTTGCTCACTAGATTATTCTAGTGAGCAAAAATGCCGGATAAATGTAGTCATGATCAAAATCGAGAAAAAGTTTGTGCGCCATGTGGTCGAAAAATAAACGTTCCTATTGATCAATTGAAAAGGTATCGTATAACTCCAAACTCAGAAAATCTGATAAAGAACTCCCTCCAACCGGAGTTTACTTTGTTAGATCCACGATTTCCATCGAGCATCTGTACAACATGTAGGCAGATTCTAACCGAGAATGACAATGATACTGTCACTAAGAGACCATTAAAGCATACGTTTATTTTTCGACCACATGGCGCGCAAACTTTTTCTCGATTTTGATCATGACCACATTTATCCGGCATTTTTGCTCTCAAGATTATTCTTAAAAGTACTTCTCGAAGGTACTGAAAGGTATTCACACAGTTACGAAGTAATAAATTTCGAAATTAGGACACTAGGTGCGTGTTCCTGGAACACCGACTGCAAGACTCCTAACTGACTTGTTTACACATGCTTCAAGTTCATATACATTGGTTTGTATATATTTGCTACTATTTTCACACACACACACGCACACATGTACGCACACACACACATGGAAAAAATTCCTCAAAATTTTGGCAGTTTTTGTATCCTTGAAATTATATTTTTCCACATTATTGTGATGGTTTATGTTGTGCTCAAATTTCTAAATATATTTCCATGTTTCAAACACCCACACGCACACACGGACAAATACACACATACACATACGCACATACACACACGCACATACACACACACACACACATTATGGGCCTTTCTGCTCCTTTCATTTTGAAAAATTTCGATGGTGGAAAACTCGAGTAGGCGATCAGCTGGGATTTCACTCTTCACGGATTTTCCATTGTTAAGAGTCCAGGAAACGAACCGTCTGACCCGATTTTTGCGTTATCGGGGACAAACTTTTTTCGCCTTCAAGACCACCGTGTACACAACCTAGTAAAGCAACTAAATTCATCTATAAACCATGCCCTCCAGCAATTATGACAAACTCTGGCGGCATCTCTTTTAAATGGGAAACCTACAACTTTTATTTTCTTATCCCAAGCTTTTGGAAACGGCTTTGTTAAAACTTGACTAAAGCAAAGTATACAAATCTTACTACTTATATAGGTTCATAAATCTTTACCGCTTGAACTCCATATCCAAGTATACAAAAAATGTCAAAGTGGCTGTTTCAAATATTTTGTTAATTAAACTTGTCTAGGTTGGACATTGACTGGTTGAGATGGAAATCGATTTAGATTTTGATTTTGTATATTATTGTCCATTATCCCTTAGTTCTCTGCATATCGTGGTCAAATGTCCAATCCTGTTACAAATATGACATCTTTCCGCCATGATGCCTGTATTCGGAATTTTTTCAAAAGTCACTTCCAAATTTTGTTAATTGTTACCACCGGGAGTGTCTCGTTGTTTATTTAAAATTTTTCCTAAATTGTGAAGCATTATTAACTCTAGGCATGTAATTGTTGTTGTATATCCAATGTGATAGTGATGGTTAGTCTGGTGTTGTAATTGTCTATTTCTTTACATTATACTGTTGGGTACTGTTAGGGGTGCAATGATAATTGTAACAGTCGAGTTTATTTTGAGAAGTGGTAGCAGAAGATATCTTAGACAGGGATGCGGAATTTTTGCGAAGAAATATCGTCTAGTTTATTTATTATTATTATTATTTTTAACTTCAGTTCATGTTATCGTCAAATAATTTTCAAAAAATTTTAAAAGTCGTCTACTTCAAATAATGGATCGTATTCATAAAATAGTGATTGCAATTCGTAATAATAAGTTGTAATTGATTCATCTGGAAGTTGTTTTCTACCGTATAACTTTCTTTCCAGTGTGCGCTTGGTGTCTCCTCCGTCAAATTCTTGTTAGAAGTCGTTTTTAATATCTTCTATAACACTCACTAATACCTGAAATAAAAGTAAATTAATTATCAAAATAAAATAAATACGTATATGTATAAAACAGAAATCATTTACATGTTCAAATAATGCTTTAGTTTGAACACTTGAAGACCTGTAGGAGAAAAATAATCTATAACAATTAACCTTTCTTCTCGCACCTACAAAAAATTAGGGGTGCTAATTGTGAAAAGTTAACACCTAGGATCGAAACTGGGCGCCTCCACCACGGCGTCACGTCTGCGTTTGGGGGTTTGTTATACGCCCAACAGTAATGGTAAGAGGTTGTGAGAGAAAGAAAACAAATAGTTATAACTTATAACAAACCTGTTTACTCCCAATGGTCCTGGTTGGTTAAACAAATAAAATCATCTACGGCAATTAGGTATTATGTGGAGAAAGGTGTTACTCTAATAGGGCCATCTTTTAAGTGAGGGTCATACCCAGGGTCCTCTAATGACTCGCAGTATCGAGTATCTACTTCCGATACTAAAGAACGACTACCTGCTTCACTTGCACTCTCTTCCCTCGATCCTCCTTAATTGTCAAAACAGAAGAAAAGTGGTGCAAGATGCTTTTATATGGTGCAACTAGATAATATTATGAAAATAACCTGCTCCTTTTTCTAAACTAGATTTTATAATAGTGACAATATTCAGTTTTAAATTTTGAAATCTCGGGTTTTGAGCATAACAAGGATTAATTTTTTGCGCTGCACTGGCTTGTTTATTATTTGTTGCTTATTTTGACATAATTTTGCAAAATTTTGAAATGGTTTCATTTACGATTTCGTTGTTAACATTCTTCTCTGCTTGAATGGTTATATTTATCAATTGTGACGCTTCTATTTCGTCCCATTGCAGTTCATCTGACTGATCTGCGGTTTCCTCTGTCTGATTTATATGTTGGTCAGCGATGGCAAAGGCTTCGTTTAATGCTGCGTCGCTGATATTTTCCCATTCAAGAGTTTCTTCCTTTTTGCCGGATATAGCAACGGCAGCAAGAATTTCGTCCATTCCATCTTCGGGAGAAACGTTCGATTTGTCCATTTTGTTAGTTCGATGTTTATCGCGAACTACACTCAATCGTTATGATAACTCTGTTGGGTTGTTATTCCCTTTTATAACATTTTGTTACATACGTACATTTTTTAATATTTGGGTTAATAATATATTTCTCTAATTACATCGTTCTTAAAAATAATTTCATTTTCCTTACATACTTACAGGGTGATTCACTATATTTTGACCCTCCCTTTAACATTTTTTCGTACATTCTAGTACAGTCACTTTACACAGTCAAAAAAATAACTAATTCTACTTTCACTAGCACGGTACGGTAGTGGTTACAATCGCGTAATCCCTGACGCGGAGGGCTCGTCTCTCGCCTTGGAGCGGCGTGCAATGGAGTGGCTGGGATTGGACTGACCAGCAGTGGTACAGGCGTTACCTGGTCAGGGGTGACCGGCAGTGGCGATACCTATAGCTGCAGGACCTCCGGACTGGGGCCAAACAACTCCATCAAACGAGCTTGGGTCGTGGTTGGTGTTGTCGGTTCCATCTCTAAGAAAAAAATAACTTTGTGCGCGGGTTTAAGATCTTTTATATGAATTCGTCGAAATCGTCGCCCCGTCTGTTCATTTTTTAGGTCGAATACCACCGGCGACCATACTCTTGTAATCAAGTATGGACCTGAATATTTCGGCGCGTCTTCTCGGAAAATACTTTTTGGCATCTTTAATTCTCGTCCGAAATTGAGGTATGCTGGTAAGAATCCTGTGGACTCGTGACGTGTGGTATAAACTAACTCCTGGCTAACAAAATCGGGCAAATGTCGGTCCCATTTCTTGTGGTCATTTTCACAAAACTGGGCTATCATAGTTTCTATAACTTTATTTTCTCTTTGGACGAGATTCGTCTGTGGTGTATACGATGGTGAGAATAGTTGTTGTATTCCCAAATCGGTTAAGAATTTACGCATTCCACGGTTCTTATATTGTACCCCGTTGTCGGAAATTACCACCCTTGGGCATCCAAATCGAACGATAATCCTTTCGTGCAATGCTTTCCTTACTGCAGCGGCGGTAGCTTTTCGTAACGGTTGAAATTCTATCCATTTAGTGAACCGATCCTGAAAAACCACAATATACCTATTTCCAGACGTAGAGCGGGGTAAAGGGCCAATTAAATTGGTACTAATTGTGTGCCAAGGTCCCCCTTGAGGGCGTGACTGCATTTTTCCTGTTGGTCGTAATTGAGAATATTTGTGTTGTTGACATATCTGACATTGTCAAACATATTTAGTGGAACATTCCGGGCCAATAATAGTATCTTGCTATGCGAGCCTAAATGTCCGGCGGTCGGTCGATCATGAACTTCTTGCAGAATTTCTGATCGTCTTGATGTGGGAATACACAGTTTCCAAGGATCAGCCAGTTCGGGTTGTGTGAAGTCATATCCGTCGAAGAAATGTCGGTACAGTTTGCCATCTTTAATACAGTAATCGGATTTTTTATCGGGATCTTGCTCTACCTCTTGAAATTTTCTCGTATACCAAGGACATATAAGATCATGTCATTCATGGCATGAATTTCGGTACTATTGGTTTCGGGAATTGGATGTCTGGATAAAGCATCGGCTACCCCATAAGAAGGGGAAAGTGCGTTACACGAATTAAAGCTTTAGGGGTAAGAGCGCTTTACTTATACGAATTTCAATTTGAATGCTTCTTCCAAAAAAGGAAACATCTCTATTTTACGAAAAGTTGCAAACTCAGAAAGGTAACGATAGGAGACATGATTTTTAGAGACATATTTTACCATTAATAAAATATATGGCTTTAACGCTAAATAAGCTTACTTTAACTTACTAAATGATTACTAATAACATAAATGTACATTTGAGCAAGTTTTAGGTATAAAAAAACAGTTTGAGGCTTAAAATTATTATTTAAAGGAAATAATATGAAAATAATTAAATTTTGCTACTTTCAGTCATTGAATAAACGTCAATTTCTGCAGTTACACGAACATTATGGTTCTGACTGATTTCACCTTCTTAGAGCGGCCGGATCAAATTTTTCTTCGCTTATAACTGTACTATCAAGTGGATAAATTCCTCCTTTTTTAAATTCGCTTTGAATGATGAGGTTAGTTTCATCCCATGTTTCTTTTATAAGCGAGGAAAAGGACTTCTTAATAATTTTTTTGCCAGGATTTTAACGTTGCCACTTCACAAGTTTTCCATCGCTTCTATTAATTCCAAACCTATATGTGTAGCATGCCCATCATATATTAGTAGAATGGGTCTCCTTTCTCCAAAAGATGTACTAAGGTGTTTCCTGAAATAATGAAATAATACTTAAAAATATCTTCCATCCAACCTTTCTTGGTAGCAGTATACACTATAGCACAAATATCCGTATCAGTTTCAGGAGCTGTCCACTCATCATAAACATGTTTCCCTTTGAAAATTATTAATGGGACGGCTTTTTCACCTGCAAAATTACATGCCATTAAAACGGTAGTATTTTCCCGCCCACGTCCACTGGTTGTTCTTGTGGATGACACCCCAATCTGTCCTACTACTTAGATTTAGAAGGATCAAAAGAAAAGCTAGGCTCATCTAGTTTCCATATGTGGTCTCGTTTATGTCGCATGCATAATTCGTTTAGTGTTGTGTCCAAAAGACTGAAATAATTGTAAATAACGAATGGTTATCTTTTAATGGACAGTCTGTGTCTTGATTTTCTGTTTATTTAGTCGCTCGTACACTCCTAATTTTTCTAAAACTTCTGCCTTTGGAAGCCCAAATCCCCACTTCTCCATTGCTTTAAATTCCATGTGCTACTTTCTTTTCATCTTGGAATGAAATATCGGTACTTCTTCCAACACCTTTACTTTTTATTACTCTACTGCCTTTTAAGTGATCCCTCAGTGTTGTCCTTGGGATGTTATACAGGGGGTTAACGAGATTAATATTACTAGTATAATCGAGCAGTAGATGTGTGGCATACCTTTCAATGTCAAACTCTTGGAGAATATTGTGACATATTTTAGTTTCTGATGTATTTCTGGCACATATTTTCTTGTAGAACATTCAAAATCGGCATATTAGCAAAGGGTTTCATAATTAAAGCTTTAAAATTGGTAAATTCTAATATTATTTGTCTCGTCAGGTAATAAAATTTTAACAGGATTAAATAAACAGTTATTTTCATGCTGGAAATTATGTTTACGTAGGTTTCAATAAAACAATTACTTCTTGCAGAACACTTCACTTTTTTTTTCACTAGTTACAGTTAGCCTTGTTTGTTTGAAGATTGATTCGGAACTGGCGTTGGGATCAGTCTGAACTGAATTTATATAAAACTGTTATCTTGATATTTTTTGATACCAGGTTTTATATTATTCATAATATTATTGTTATACATTAAAGGAAGATAAGCGGAAAAAATAATTAACCAAGATAAAGTGTTTTTTCTGTGAATGAAGGTGTTTTTTCATAACTTGGATAAGCTTAGACTCTATTGAGAAATTATTAAGACATGAATCACGAACGAATATTTTTTTATTTATGATTAGTAACGTTTTTCCTAACTAATTTTGATCGATCAGTGAGCAAACAATAATGACCGATAACAAGTTGATATGATATTGTTAGGTTTCTTTTCTATGATATAAAGGACCATTTAGTGTACCAGTTATTTTGTCCACATCAAAAACGTTTATATAAATGCTAGGATTCTGTTTTTCAAATCTGTATGTAAATATCACTCAACTTCACAGGCATTTCAATATTTTTCAAATTAAACATTTCATGGACATTTTGTAAATATGAGTCGACATACTCAGCATTATTTGATGGAAGATATAAATGGAACAAACACTTATAATTGCTATTTTTAATGTTAATAATACCTTTTTTTCTGAAGGGCAGGGGTTAATGGAATGTATGTGGAAATTCCTCCAGTTATTAGTGAAAATTTGTTTATAGAAATAATTAAATATGAAGTAATTCAGATCCGTGATATTCATAATCTTCTATCTATAAATAACAGAATATATTACTACTTACTTTCTTGAGAATGGTTTCTATTAATTCCAAAAGTACATCGATAATATTATTTTCTATGAAAATTTCCTTATTTTCTGTTTATAATCAGTTTCTTCTTTAGATAAGAGTTCGAATTCGCAACAAATTTTCAAATGAATTTTAATCGGTTGAGATTTTTGAAGTACATTTCTTAATTTTATAGTTAATATTTCTATACATTCCTGCAAAAATCAAGTTGGACTTACATTTTTCCATGCAACCCATTTCAGAAGCCTGTTATAATTGATATGTTGTAATCCGCTGGAACCAGCACCTCTTGTAAATCCTCCATGTTCAATTTTGTGTTGACGTATTTGTTTATTGAATGATTTTAATAAACTTAATGCATTTTCAAATTTTAATTTTTCCGGGTAAGTTAAATCTGGTGTTTTAATTTATTTGAACACTTTTCGGATTGAGTTTTTATTAAATTTGAAAAAATTCTGTCGATCACTTTCAGATCTAATGACCAAAAAAAGGGTGTTTAGTATCATTTAATAAATCGTTAGTTATTTATTTTTTTTAAATTCAAAGCAATTGGTCCGACCACCCCTACTTCCAAAGACTTTTTGTCCGTTATATATTATATAATATCCACTCCCGGCGAGCATGTCATCGATAGTGGACTTTGTAAAATACGATACTAGTTTTTTAGGTGAACACAACATTTTGTTCTAGTTCAACCAACACCGTGTCGCCATATGGCGTTTTTAATTTTCTCAAACCAACAATTTTATGTTTAACACTAACACCTATTGCTTCAGGGGATATTATTTCTTTGTATTCGCTACGTCCCACTGCATTCAGTTTTTCCATTTTAATGAAAATTTTAAATTAACGGTCACACACGATCAATAGTCGACAACGTAATAATGTTGAAAATCAGACTTTTATCAGCTTAAGGTTCCTGTTGTGTAAACTGTTAAGTATCGTAATACCTGAGAAGTATTATTTCACTGAAATCATTTAATTTATGAAATGACTTATCTAACTATAAGTTTTGATGCAATATTGCATCATATACAACAATTTCTATAAAAATAAAAATATAATCGATGTTTCAATAAGGAACATCTGGATTTTTTCTCTCATACTCGGGACTAGAAGCAATCAATAAAAACTTATTTGTAAACTCATTAAAATAATCCATTGTGACCTATTAAAATTGCCTTTTCTCGAATTGAAAACTCCTTAGTTGAGACAACCAAACAAAGTGATGATACAACGAAGAGAAGAACTGTAGGTATGTCAAAGTTGTGTTCTTTTTTGAATGTAACTTGTATAATAAGAAAGAAGAAAATATTCCTATACTAGAGATAACAATCAATATTATTTCATCTACATCGTTTCTTTCAGTTACCAGCAATGTTGATTTCTCCTTTCTTGGAGGGAGAAGGTAGCACTAGTTTTGACCTATGCATGAATTCAGAATTCATCAAGGCGATTTGTTTTATACATAAATGGCAATCAATTTTGTTTCCTAGGACTGAGCATTCCCAATTGGCTGGACTACAAGTGACGCGCCGCGGCGGACGCCGCGTCGGTCACTTGCGGCTGAAGCCCGCAGAAGTTGAGAAAAATCCGCATTGAAACGGGCGAAATTTTTTTTAAAAACGACTCAAACTGGATAACCCATGAAAGTAATCTCATCTTTTATTATAAATATAAACGATATTGAATATAGTGAAATGAAAAAAACCAAAAAAAAAAATTAACAAATCAAAAGATGAGACTACCTTTTCGTTCTTACCGGAACTCATCAGATGGTTGCATCCGAATACATCGAAGAGAGAAAGAAAGAAATAAATAAAGAAAACACGAGAAAAAACAGTACGAACCGCGAACCCCAAAAAAAAACAAAAGACATCCTAATCGCTACAATCAGACGAAGAAATACGAAGGACGCGCGGAGGAATCTTTAATCCCGAAGTACCCGGCCTATCGAACCTAGAAACCCAATCGTCAGCCGGAAGATGAACCGTACGCCGTCCGCGTCGACTTCCATCTGAATGTGATCTAAAATATTATCTCAAACGCGAGCGTCTCACGAAGGCCAATCATCAGTAGAGAGAAGAGAAGCATCTGACACCCCGTCATCCGGAGGAAGCAACGGCGGCAAAACCGCATGTCTCACATGGGCACCCAAAACCGTCGTATAAACAACGTTACTGGTATATTTTCTTCCGTCTATAAATCTGAAAAAACCCTGTTTCATAGAGTTTTCAATACAAATTTTAACACGATCGACACTACCGACTCTGGAAAAGGCGACGTACATCTGACCGTGCGAAAAACATGGTAGTTGAAGGTATACACCAACTCTGGAGAAAGTCTGACCCTGAGATTTATTCACGGTCATAGCATAGGCCACCCTCATGGGATACTGAGTTCGTCTGACGGAAATCTCCGCCCAGAAGAAAAACTTTACCGCCCATAGGTACATCAGGCCTACCCATCAGGTCCCTGAGGAATCTATCGACGGCGTGCAAAGCTTCCTTGGGAGTCATAGGTGCCTCATCCCAAACAATGACCGCCGCCTCTCTAATAGCAACACATCTGAAATGATCAATCGACCAACCGGCAACAGTCGTACCTGTTATTTTCAGCGGCAATCGAAACGCCCTATGGCACGTCGTTCCACCGATAAGCAAAGATGCCGCAATACCAGTCCACGCTACAGCCACGGTGCCCTTACGCAGTACCCGGTGAACGGCCGAAATCAACGTATTATATATAAATAAGTTTTTCCGGTGCCACCGGGACCGTCGATGTAGAACATATTGCCATCGAAACGTAATGCTCCGGAATCTCCGCGTATTTCCACTGACGCGCCAGCACGTCGGTTTCGTTGAGAGTAAATCAAGCTTCCAACTTGGTAGGTCTGGCGAGTAATCTATCAATTTGAGCAACATCATCGTTTTCGTCGTAAAGAACCTCATTCTCTCCCGGCAGATGCACCGGCAAAACAACAACCGAATGAGAACGATCATGCATCCGAAACTCAAAAAGTCTCCAGACGGCCTCAGGAGAACTAACCCAACGGCCATCGACGTAATCCCTAATTTCGTCAACAACTCTCCGATCGCGTCCTTCACCAGGCGCAATCTCGACATCGACCATGTCTCCTCCTTTATGAACATACTTATGCAAATATTTGATCGAAGCCAAAGAACCGCAAAGTTCGAAATTAATGTGACTCTGAAACTTACAAAGAGCATAAGGATTATAAGGTACGACCCATCTGTTGTCGTAAACCCTATCGCCAACCTGAATAGTCGTACCGTCCCTGGGTTTTCTATATTCCGCGAATCCCGACGCTCTCCTCAAATTTAAAGCGGTAACGTCCCTATAGGGTTTGGGAAAAAATTTAGAGCAAGATCTTCGTCCTCCCTCGTCTCTCATACATGGAGCGGTTTCATCGTGCGGCCTAGCCGAAGAATGTAAGTGACTGACCGCAACTAAACCGTACATCTCCGGTTGAACGTGTCGATCGGGAATAACGGCAGAAATGACAGCCGCATCGATATCTTCCGCAGCCAGTAATTTATCATCAGGCATGAAAGTTACCGTAATGTGAGCATGAGGACGACCACTCTTCTGAAACTCAATCACATACATATAAGATAAAACAATTCCATATATCTGTTTGTGGACAATGTCGTCAATGAACTCGTCCAATTTTCTCTTGAACACCCTACAGACCAGGTCGGGACGATGTTCCCACTTCTGCTTACCCTCTAAATTGTCTCGAATCTCCCGCCAACGGGGATTGCAAGTAAACGTTACAAATAAATCAGGCTTTCCGTACCTAGCAACGATCGCCCTGCTATCTAAATAACGACGCTGCAAATTTCGCTCGCTACCGAAAAATGTAGCGGGCAAAATGTACGCTCTGCCCACACGATCAGCACGACCTTCCGCAGCCCTTCTCTCATTATATCTACGAATCGCATCTTGCGCCGCCCTTCGAAACCGATTATGATGCTGACGGAACCACCACAATTCATTGGCCTCAACCCTAACCCAGGCATCGACAATGTATTGTTGAAACAACTTTCCGGCATGTTGAAGAGTGCAGAACGTGTCACGCACCTGAAGTCGATAACGATAAAACTCACGCATGGTGATAGTCTTGGTACCAACGGCATGTCTGACGCCAGTGCAATAACCATAATCTCCGACGAGAAACAACATAGGATAAACCATGGGATCAGCTAAAGGGTTTAAATTTTTTAATTCATGATGCCTAACGGGAGCGCCTACCGGACCAGCATTAGGGTGTCCCTTATTTTGCAAAAAAAAATTGTTTTGCTAATTTTTTTGGGCTCATCCCCTAAAAATTTTCTATTGGGTCAGATTTACTCAAAAATAAAATTTCATCTCAATAGGTCGATATTAACCCGTGCCGACTTGAGCGCGAAATTTGAATGTTAGGAATTATAGGTTTTGTAGTTTCAAGTAAGTGGAAAAGCTATTGATACATGTTTAATATCTAATTTTATATTACAGTTTAATAAATTTTCACTCTTTAGACTGTATTACGGTTTTTACTATTCTTGTGGATACTTTCTTTTCAGTGTTTCTTTCCTGCAATCTGGATACAATGTACGATGTTCTTGAACACAACACAAGACAAATTGCTTATGTTCCTCATCCACACTCAGCAGTCCATGAAAATCTTGCATTAATTTAACACCCCTTTCAGCACAGTCATTCATTCACAGCTTTTAACTTCATAACTATCCTTTGAGCTTCTAAATATGCAGTGTTGCTTGTCCATGTCGAAGGGCATTCTTGAATGAAACTATTGTCCATTTTCAGGCAAGAGAATAGATCTCTGCTTTTGGTTGACACAAAGTCGTCTAGTGTTCTCACTGAAATGAAGTTAAGATTGAATTAGGAGATGTATATTAAGGAAATCAAAATTAAAGAATGGTAATTAGGATAAAATTAAACTTACCATATAATTGTCCATCCAATTCTCCATAAAGAGGAATATATCTCTTTTCCATGTGTAAATTCTCTCTTGCTAAATTTGCTACCATTTTGATTTTGATTTGTACGTCTACTTCATCATCAAAGAGTGATAGGATAGACAATTCTTCTGATAAATACCACATATGGTGACTAAATTTCTCTAGAGCTGCTTTTGAAATTGTGGAATCTATCCTTTCATATGATTTTAGATCTTTTAAAGGGCAGAGATCTTGATAAAGAGCTTTTACAGCTACACTGCAGTGAAGCCACGGTTTGATATAAACAGTTACAATGAACAAAGAGACATCTCTTAAGGCATTTTTATTTACACTGGATAGTCTAAGTTGTGATCTTAGCAGAAACATTTTTAAACTATAAATAGCTCTTGCCATCCATCGAGCTTGATGCATAGCCCCAGGAGGGCGTATTTTTAGTTTTTTTGTAGAATGTCGTTCCAAAAACATTAGAGAGAGTTCTATAAGTTCACGATAATCGCCTCTCAGTGTTGGTTTATCTAATTCACTTTCATAAAAGTCTAACATTTCTTTAATTTCCGGTTCATTAAAAAACATTTCCACATTCTCTTTGCCACTTTGAAAATTATTGGGATTAACACTTTTCCAGCTTCCCCTAAAATGTTTAAAAAGTGGTATGTCAGGACTGCTTGTTACATCACGTACTTTACATTCAAATACACATCGTAAAATAAGTTCATATATGTGGTGACGGCACGGAAAAAACAATAATTCCCTGTACAATTTTTGCTCAAGTAAGACACATGCTCCATTAAAACGTCCAGTGTTTGAAGCAGTTGTGTCGCAGCAGAGAATTTGTACATTGTCTGCTATACCCCAATACATTAATGCATTCCAAACAGCGTTCGCTTGCTCTTTACCAGAAGAATTCTGTAATTTTGGAATCCCGATGAGCTGCTCCCTGTCCCCACATGTAACAACAATTGGAAGTCTTTCTTCTTTTGGATCCCTGACATTTAATGCAGGCAACAGTTTACCATCCCAATGGACAGTAAGAATTGCAGGTATATCATTCTCGAAAGCAGATTTAATTGTCTCATAACGTTCTCTTCTCTTCTTTTGTCTGATTCGATGAATAGAAGATTTATTAATAGAAAGTTGTTCGGTATTGTGGCCAAGTGCCTCTGCTGTCGCCTGAAGGATGTAAACAGAATCTCTTACACTCAGCTGGCATCTATCCAAAGCAGCCACTAATTTAGGTGTAATAAAATCTTTCGTACCACGGCTAGCAGCATTCTGCATTGATGTAATTGTACTCTCCGAAGTCTCTCCGAAAAATTCTTCTTCTGAACTTGGAAGTGTGTTATTTGAATCTTCAGATGATGAAGAAGGAGGTACAGCAGTAGATGTAGACGCTGCACACTGTTGTTTCTCTTTCCTTTTCTCTTCTTCTAATTGTCTTTGCCTTGTCCTTTTTTCTTGATCTGCGAGTTTTTGGTCTATTCCTGCAAGGTAGCCTTTACGTCCTGGCTCTCTCTGCCTAAGTAAAAACATCCTGTCTTCTTCCAACTTCATCATTTTTAGAGCATTCGCATGTGCAATATCAAATAGATTGTCCAAATTATTTCTAAACTCCTGTTCACGATGCTTAAAAATATCTTCACACTTGTTTGCGTTTTTTTTTGCAATTTTCTCCACTCGGAATACAAGTTAATAAGTTTTTGTGAACAATGCTGATTAGCTCTTGTTGGAATTCTTGCTTTTTCCCAAAATATCATGCATTGCGAACCACAAGGTTAGCACTTACATTGAGAGTTAATTTTACCTCCCGCATATTATAAAATAAAACTTCAAGCACTTGTCTATTTGATGGTAATTTGTGTCCAGTTATTTGGTGTTTTATATCTCCTATTAAAAACACACGCTCCCTGGCACTGCGTAATTGATGTGACATTATGTTAGTTTTACGACCCGAAAACACATGTGACACGATGGATAACAAATAAAGAACTGACTGTAATGCACATACTTATAAGCTCAGGCCTTACTCAGCGCTGGGTGACAAGTGCGGACTTCATGCGACTTCGCGCTCAAGTCGGCACGGGTTAGAATGCTTCGATCTCAACAAAATTTTGTATAGGCATGTTTTAGAGTCATTCGAACAAAATTGGAGGGTGAGCATTTAAAATTTTCGAGGTCGGAAAATAAGGGACACCCTAACCAGCATCTCTAGGATATAACTTCAAATCCCCATTAAACACAGCCGCAATTTCACTTTCACTCTCAGGCATATCGTACTGCCGCCTCATTACATTCATCTGTCTATCTCGCTTCAACGCAATAACCATATCGACTAAAGGAACGCCAGCTAACCTATTTCTGTCTATGACCTCCCGCATGGTCATATAAGCACCGACATAAGGATTAACGCGCCTCAACATTCCTTCTAACTTTTTTTTTTTTTTTGTTGCGGGGGAAAAATCCATCATGGAGATCAGGTGCCTATGCTCTATCGCACCCGATACTGCCGGACTCCTACCGGCCAAAAAAATCCCCTTTCTTCACCCATTCTATTTGAACTTCAGCGAATCCGGAACTGCTATTGGCTTTCGTCGGATTTGCTGAGAACATCTGCTCGTGGTCCCTATCTTCTACTCCCCCCTAATCATCCTCCTCGGTTGCCTGCCTCCTTAACTCATCCTCACACTTTTTCCTCATAACCCTTGTGAGAAAATTTCTATAGCAGTCCATCCTGCTTTGCTCCCCGTCATTTCTGCTATCACGTTGTCCGCTGCACCTTCTTCTCAAGAAACCCCTGAAGTAAATTAGGGGAAATATAACAGCATATTAGGCTCATTTCCGCGAGCCGCAAAACTAAAAAACCCGATTTTATCTTCACCTTGGTCACCTTGATGTTTCTATTTCGTATGAAGACCGCCACGTCCACATTTTTGTCTGCAATCCACCTGCCTTTAGCCGCCAACGCCTTGTTTGGCTCACCTATCACTAATAAGTCCACGCGCAACTCTGCCGCGGTGGCGAGCGCTATATCGTGAGCTACCCTGTCTCTACCCAGATTTGATTGGATTATCCTAATATCCTGGATGTTCATTAGTTTGTTTAAATAACACCACTTAGAAATTTCCCCCGATCTCAGCCCTTGCCCTTGCACCCGCCAAGGCCCTGCGGAACTCAGGACACGACCCCGAGCCCGCCACGTGGCCCGACTCCTTACAGTTCAAACATTTTGCTTCCTCCCCACAGGTCACCGCCTTGTGCCCCTCGATCCCGCATCTTCTACAGCATAGACTGCGATCCTCTCCTCTGCATTCCCTTCTTGTGTGGCCATACCCCCAACACCTATAACACTGTATTACCCTCAGCCTCTCTGTCACCGAGCAAGAATTTAGCCCAACCCTCAGTCTGCCCGCCCCCAACAGTTGCTCTGCCTTATCTTGGGGAAGCCTCAGCGACACCGCTTGATTTTCACCGTAGCATGGTCGCAACTCCCCCATTTTGTACTCCTCACCTCGGATGCCCAATTCGTCCCTGATGGCCCCCATCACGTCATCTTTAGTGACCAGCTCATCCATATCCTTGATAACCACCACTTTTTCTTTCATCCCCCCCAGCACCTTCACTTGCCGTTCTCCTACCATGTCCCTTAACCCTGTCCGAAGCGTTTCCATCGCGCTCGTCTGACTTTTGTCCATAACAATGATCATCTTGCCGTCTTTAGCCTTTCTTATTGCCCTAATTCCTTTTGCCGCGTCCGATTTCGGCGCAACCTTCTCTTTCACTTCTTTTAGTAAATCGGCGTACGACTTTCCCTCATGACTAATCATTATCGCCTCCGTTTTCTTCGCTCTCACCCTGTTCTGATGCATCTCCTGATCCACGTATAACAAGCATCTTATTCCTGAACCCCTGAAAATCTTTTCCGCCACCTTTCTTGTTAATGCCCCTCTTCTGTCCGGTGTTGGCGGATACAACGCCACAATACTCCTTCTGTTTCGGATCATACGGTCCCTGATATCCCCTAGCGCGTCATACCAATCCTGCGACATTCCTTCTAACTGAGCCAATATATCAGGCGCAACGCGATCCTCCATAAATTCAGCCCTCCTACGCAAAGCGTCGCCCGCATCAATAAAGTAATAATGATTAAGACGCGGATCCCGTAACTCCTGCGTGCCAGGAATACCCTCAGTGAAATGGTAAATTTGACCGTGAACGTGAAAGCACCAATGTCCCCGACTTCGATTGTCAGGATTAGGTACACTAGTTTTAAAAGACGCCATCGCAAATAAACTATTTGTGTGTCTAATGTTATTCCTAAACGCAATCGAATCGTGATCGTCTCCTAACAAATACCTTCGAAGAAGAGCAGGACACCTTCGCAAGTTTGGCAACTTAACCGCCCCATTGTTACAACAGAATAACTTTTCCCCGCGCCTATTACGAAAATCAGTGACAAAATATTTGGCACCACAATGACGGGATTGATCAGTCATGGTTCCCAAATAGAACGGATGCAAAACCATGGCTTCTAATATTTCAGAATCAACATTAACTCCCCCTTTGTAAGTCACCGCCTAGGAACATCGGCGTGCCTACGACGGGGAGGTTGTTGTTCAACTATCTGCAACCGGATCTATAACAGGTTCTGGAATACGTTCAACGACAACATCTTCAATGTTCCGTTCCAAAAGAACACGAACATCGCGACGCCGCATATCGCCCCTAACTCGAGATAAATATAAACGACGCCTACGCTCAACCGTACGAAGATAATGAGAATGCTGACTTAAACTTCGCCGCCCAGATCGCCTAGTTGAAGAAGTACCAGAAACAATCGTAACATTGCGAACACCACGTAATTCATTCAAATCAACACGTTCAATATGAATACAAAGAACACGATTATCTAACGGCTCCATAATAAATATCTATATAT
>NW_019416511.1:238271-256339 GCF_000390285.2 Anoplophora glabripennis
TATATATATATATATATATAAGGATATTTATAAAATATCTTCGTCTGTAGAAAAAATGTATCACTATCATATTTAGTGTCACATGAATTTTACAAATTTAACATCGTTTTCCCATACAATTTTATTAATATTAAAAAAAAAATTATTACTTTCTATACAAATCATGTCAGTATTTCACTTACGCTGCTTTATTTATTTCCTGTACTTTACTTTTATGTGATTTATGTTAAAAGTAACCTGTCTCGCGACGGTTTACACCCACCTACGTTCCCTATAAGCGGATGAAAAAAAAATTAAAACTATAGGCGGGTCAAACTATAGGCGGGTGAAAAAAAATGAAATGAAACGAACAAAATATAAGCGGGTGAAATGAAATGAAACGAAAAAAACTTCTATTAAACAGTAGTGCAAAGCATGTATTTTACAAAAATTATTTTTCGTATATACCTACAGATCGATTAACTATATTCTCAGTCTCCCTTCGCCGTTACGCAATGTTTTCTCTTACAACTTCTCTATATTTGAATATCGTATTTATTTTAGTTTACCTGCGACCAATGAAGTGGCGACAATTCTCTTTTTCAATGTATTTTCAATTTTTTTGTCCGCCTTGAGAGGCGCAAAGTACCGGTGTTTTTTATTATAAATATGGCAGTCTCATTAATTTCTTTTCGTTTTTTCCCTATTTCGATGTCGATTTTGAATGGTGATGTTTTCGCGTATTTTGTCGCGCAATGGTGCCATACATGCACGGACTAAAGCCGTTATTATTTGCTTTATTATATTTTTATTACTTTTCAATAATTGTCACATACTTTAAAGGCGACCTCTGCTATCACAGGTGGATTGTATATTTGCCACCTATGAAGATTTTCTTATACTTGGATTAAATTTTTTTGTGACTGAAAAGAGCCGATTTTTATGGTTTGCTTCTTAGAGTGACCCCATTAACTCAGCTTCCGTTTTTTGGCAGGCCGTCTATTAAATTTTTGTATCATCCCCCTCCGAATTTCTCCCGATGACCCGCTATCGGGACTTTCTTCTTCCGCTTCAGGACGTCTAATGAATTCTCTCACCATTCTACAGCGAATTTCTTCCGACGACGCGCTAGTAGATGATGTTTCAGATGTTGTTCTGGATAACAAAATGTTACAGTTCCCTTCTCCGCTTACTTCCGATTCCTCTTTTTCTTCTTCTATTGCATGGGGTTCCTCGTCTTCTTCCTAGATGCCGTGCGGTTCGTCAGGTTCGTCGTTGCCGCCGTTCGGAGACTCCCTACCACTGCTCTCTTCTACGGTTCCTTCCGATTGAAATTCTTCTTCGACACCATGACGTTCCTGCACAAGTGCCTCCCTGACAATCTCCTCTCTACCTACACCTTCCTCTACTTCATTTGGACTTTCAATTGCACTTTCCTCTCCTGCTGCATGCTCGTCAATTCCGGCATCTAATTCACGTTCCTCACACACGGCCTCGGGTTGCCTTACAAGTGCTTCCGTTGTATCTTCTTCAGCTTGCACAATTATATTTATCAATTGGGAAGCTTCAATTTCTTCCGAATTCAATACCTCTCCCTCACGGTCATCGTCTATATGCGGTCTCTCTATACCACTGTCATCGACATTTTCCTCGGCTCGTATAGTTACTTCTATTAATTGGGAGACATCGTTCTTCTCCTTCCTGACTTTCCTCTGTCTCGCCTGCACTTTCCTCGACTGCATGCTGCTCTATGACGGCATGTTCTTCGGCTTCAACAGTAACGTTGACTAATTGTGACTCATCCATTTCTTCCCACATTAACGATTCCTCTGATAGATGTCTCAGTTCTGCCACTGTTTCCACATGTTCCTCAACGACCTCGTACGCTTCATTCAGAGCCGCTTCGTCGTCCCACTGCAAGGTGTCTTCTTCTTCCTCCGTTGGTAGGGCGATGTTAGGAAGAATTTCATCCATATCGTCATTTAAAAATATATTCGATCTGTCCATTTCTGTAGAAAAAATGAAAAAGGTAACAAAAAAATAATGAATATTGAAAATATATCTTCCTCAAAAGAAAAATTTAACATCTAGATACATAAAATAAAATTATGAATTACCGAAAAAATTATGCAACAAAATCAATGAAAATTTAAATAAAATAAAAATGAAGCAGTTAAAAATGTAAAAAAGAGAAAAGCGCAAATAAATAAATAAAACATATATTAACGGTTTGTAAGCAATACATGCAATAATATAAAAACGATAAAGAAACAACAAAAATAAAATACAAGAATAAAAACAAATAGAAAAATATTTAAAATAACACTTACCAAATAAATCAGCCAAAATACAGCGTACACCGTACAAACTGAAACAGCACACTTTTAACAAACAATTCCACCCACAGTGATAGTTATAAGCAAAGTAAAAGAAACGTAAAAATTTCCAGTATTTATATATATCGTAGAACGGCATAGAACCAATCACGGTACATATAAGATTTATTGCCATCCCATTGGGGAGGTAAAATTATTGGAAACAGGTATAAAAACGACAACAACCCAACAATTATCATTTGAATTAAGTATAACGCGTACGTAATATGTAGTGCGTAAAGAAATATATTAATAATGTAAATATTAATAAATGTACATATTTAAAATAAATAAAAGTATTTTTGAAAACAATGCAATTACAAAAATATATCATTTACCGAAACACATACATCAAAATTATATTACCGAATTATCCCTTAATCGCAGTTATCCCTTAATGAAGTACTAATTATCCCCTAATGGGTAAACAGAATGAAAATATTTTTAAGACCGATACAATTAGAGAAATGTATTATGAACTAAAATATTAGTAAATGTACGAATGTAACGAAAGTAACATTTTATTTCAAAGCAATGCAATTTCAAAAATATATTATTTACCGAAAAATATACATAAAAAATATTTTACCTAAATAAAATAAAATAATTTCATTTTCTTTACATACTTACAGGGTGATTCACTATATTTTGACCCTCCCTTTAATATTTTTTCGTACATTCTAGTACAGTCACTTTACACAGTCAAAAAATAACTAATTCTACTTTCACTAGCACGATACGGTAGTGGTTACAATCGCGTAATCCCTGACGCGGAGGGCTCGTCTCTCACCTCGGAGCGACGTGCAATGGAGTGGCTGGGAGTGGACTGACCAGCAGTGGTACAGGCGTTACCTGGTCAGGGGTGACCGGCAGTGGCGATACCTATAGCTGCAGGACCTCCGGACTGGGGCCAAACAACTCCATCAAACGAGCTTGGGTCGTGGTTGGTGTTGTCGGCTCCATCTCTAAGAAAAAAATTACTTTGTGCGCGGGTTTAAGATCTTTTATATGAATTCGTCGAAATCGTCGCCCCGTCTGTTCATTTTTTAGGTCGAATACCACCGGCGACCATACTCTTGTAATCAAGTATGGACCTGAATATTTCGGCGCGTTTTCTCGGAAAATACTTTTTGGCATCTCTAATTCTCGTCCGAAATTGAGGTATGCTGGTAAGAATCCTGTGGACTCATGACGTGTGGTATAAACTAACTCCTGGCTAACATAAAATCGGGCAAATGTCGGTCCCATTTCTTGTGGTTATTGTCACAAAACTGGGCTATCATAGTTTCTATAACTTTATTTGCTCTTTGGACGAGATTCGTCTGTGGTGTATACGATGGTGAGAATAGTTGTTGTATTCCCAAATCGGTTAAGAATTTACGCATTCCACGGTTCTTATATTGTACCCCGTTGTCGGAAATTACCACCCTCGGGCATCCAAATCGAACGATAATCCTTTCGTGCAATGCTTTCCTTACTGCAGCGGCGGTAGCTTTTCATAATGGTTGAAATTCTATCCATTTAGTGAACCGATCCTGAAAAACCACAATATATCTATTTCCAGACGTAGAGCGGGGTAAAGGGCCAATTAAATCGGTACTAATTGTGTGCCAAGGTCCCCCTCATCACGGCTTCCGCTAGACACCACTGGAATTTCGAGGCTTCGGTTAGGCACCACTGGATTTTCATGGCTTCCTCCGGACAAAAGGTTGTCTTTATTCTGATTTTCGGTCATTGAATAAACAACGTCAATTTCTGCAGTTACATGAACATTATTGTTCTGACTCTGATTTCACCTTCTTAGAGCGGCCGGATCAAATTTTTCTTCCCTTATAACTGTACTATCAAATGGATAAATTCCTCCTTTTTTAAATCCGCTTTGAATGACGAGGTTAGTTTCATCCCGTGTTTGTTTTATAAGCGAAGAAGAGGACTTCTTAATAATTTTTTGCCAGGATTTTGACACTGCCATTTCACAAGTTTTCCATCGTTTCAGTTAATTCCAAACCTATATGTGTGTAGCATGCCCATCATATATTACTAAAATGGGTCTCTTTTCTCCAAATGATGTACTAAGGTGTTTCCTGAAATAATTCTTATAAACATCTTCCATCCAACCTTTCTTGTGGATCAAAAGAAAAGGTAGGCTCATCTAGTTTCCAGATGTGGTCTAATTTATCTCGCATGCATAATTCGTTTAGTGTCGTGTTCAAAAGAGTGAAATAATTGTAGATAACGAATGCAAACTCTTGGAGAATATTCTAACATATTTTAATTTCTGATGTATTACTGCCACATATTTTCTTGTAGAACATTCAAAATCGGCATATTAGCAAAAGGTTTCGTAATTAAAACTTTAAAATTGGTAAATTCTAATACATTATTTGTCTCGTCAGGTAATAAAATTTTAACAGGATTAAATAAACAATTATTTTCATGATGGAAATTATGTTTACGGTAGGTTTCAATAAAACAATTACTTCTTGCAGAACACTTCACGTTTATTTCACTAGTTACAGTTTGCTTGAAGATTGATTCGGAACTGGCGTTGGGATCAGTCTGAACTGAATTTATATAAAACTGTTATTTTTTGATACGAGGTTTTATATTATTCATATTATTGTTGTACATTAAAGGAAGGTAAGCGGGAAAAATAATTAACCAAGATAAAGTGTGTTTTCTGTGATTAAAGGTGTTTTTTTTTTCATAACTTGGATAAGCTTAGACTCTATTGAGAAATTATTAAGACATGAATCACGAACGAATATTTTTTATTTATGATTAGTAACGTTTTTCCTAACTAATTTTGATCGATCAGTGATCAAACAATAATGACCGATAACAAATTGATATGATATTGTTTGGTTTCTTTTATATGATATAAAGGACCATTTAGCGTACCAGTTATTTTGTCCACATCAAAAACGTTTATAGAAATGCTAGGATTCTGTTTTTCAAATCTGTATGTAAATATCACTCAACTTCACAGGCATTTCAATATTTTTCAAATTAAACATTTCATGGACATTTTGTAAATATGAGTCGACATACTCAGCATTATTTGATGGAAGATATAAATGGAACAAACACTTATAATTGCTATTTTTAATGTTAATAATACCTTTTTTTCTGAAGGGCAGGGGTTAATGGAATGTATGTGGAAATTCCTCCAGTTATTAGTGAAAATTTGTTTATAGAAATAATTAAATATGAAGTAATCCAGATCCGTGACATTCATAATCTTCTATCTATAAATAACAGAATATATTACTACTTACTTTCTTGAGAATGGTTTCTATTAATTCCAAAAGTACATCGATAATATTATTTTCTATGAAATTTTCCTTATTTTCTGTTTATAATCAGTTTCTTCTGTAGATAAGAGTTCGAATCCGCAACAAAGTTTCAAATGGATTTTAATCGGTTGAGATTTTTGAAGTACATTTTCTTAATTTTATGGTTAATATTTCTATACATTCCTCCAAAAATCAAGATGGACTTACATTTTTCCATGCAACTTAATGCATTTTCAAATTTTAATTTTTCCGGTTAAGTTAAATCTGGTGTTTTAATTTATTTTAACACTTTTCGGATTGAGTTTTTATTAAATTTGAAAAAATTATGCCGATCACTTTCAGATCTAATGACCAAAAAAAGGGTTTTTAGTATCATTTAATAAATCGTTAGTTATTTATTTTTTTCAAATTCAAAGCAATTGGTCCGACCACCGCTACTTCCAAAGACTTTTTGTCCGTTATATATTATATAATATCCACTCCCGGCGAGCATGTCATCGATAGTGGACTTTGTAAAATACGATACTAGTTTTTTAGGTGAACACAACATTTTGTTCTAGTTCAACCAACACCGTGTCGCCATATGGCGTTTTTAATTTTCTCAAACCAACAATTTTATGTTTAACACTAACACCTATTGCTTCAGGGGATATTATTTCTTTGTATTCGCTACGTCCCACTGCATTCAGTTTTTCCATTTTAATGAAAATTTTAAATTAACGGTCACACACGATCAATAGTCGACAACGTAATAATGTTGAAAATCAGACTTTTATCAGCTTAAGGTTCCTGTTGTGTAAACTGTTAAGTATCGTAATACCTGAGAAGTATTATTTCACTGAAATCATTTAATTTATGAAATGACTTATCTAACTATAAGTTTTGATGCAATATTGCATCATATACAACAATTTCTATAAAAATAAAAATATAATCGATGTTTCAATAAGGAACATCTGGATTTTTTTCCCTCATACTCGGGACTAGAAGCAATCAGTAAAAACTTATTTGTAAACTCATTAAAATAATTCTATTGTGACCTATTAAAATTGCCTTCGGATTGAAAACTCCTTTGTTGAAAAGAAAACTCGCATGTTGAGGCAGCCAAACAAAGTGATGATACAATGAAGAGAAGAAGGTATGTCAAAGTTGTTTACTTTTTTTTTAATGTAACGTGTATAATAAGAAAGAAGAAAATATTCCTACACTAGAGATAACAATCAATATTATTTCATCTACATCCTTTCTTCCAGTCGAAGAGTACTAGTTTTGACCTATGCATGAATTATTTCCTAGGACTGAGCATTCCCAATTGGCTGGATTATCATCACATCTTTCAGGGAAGCTATATAGGTATTGCTCTTGTGAGTTAGTTCCTGTGTGTGTATTGTTTCCCCACACGCTCTTATAAGAGAATCGCTAATTCCCTGTTGGTTCTTTGGTATCTGGCAGTCTTTGAGTGTGCAGCAAATTGCCTTCTGGATAGATATGATTGAGTGTTTTTTGCGCTAACAATAACGTCTGAACTTGGAAGGCCATTGTTCCGTCTGCATCTGGAATTAATATAAAACTGATATAAGAATTCATGCAGTAATGACCTAATTTATAATAGAATTTTTTTCTTTCAGAGAAAGAAAATATTCCTATACTAGAGATAACAATCAATATTATTTCATCCACATCGTTTCTTTCAATTACCAGCGATTTGGTTTCTTCTTTTTTTGAAGAGAAAATATAGCACTGATTTTGACCTATGCATGAATTCAAAATTTACCACAATGGTTTGTTTTATGCATAAAATCAGTTTTGTTTCCTAAGACTGAGTATTCCCAATTGGGTGGACTATCATCACATCTTTCAAGGAAGCCACATAGGTATTTCTCTTGAGAATTGGTTCCATTATGTATTGTTTTCCCACACGCTCATATAGGAAACGCTAATTCTCAGTTGGTTCCTTGGCATCTGGCGGAGTTTTTGAGTATGCAGCAAATTGCCTTCTGGATAGATATGATTATGAGTGTTGTTTGCGCTGACAATAACGTCTAAACTTGGAAGGCCATTGTTCTGTCTGCATCTGGAGTTAATATAAAACTGATATAAGAATCCATGCAGTAATGACCTAATGTATAATAGAATTTTTTTCTTTCATCATCAATGTTCAAATCTGGACTGTTCTTCCAACAAAAATCACAAAATTTCACTTGAACGTCAGTTACATAGGTTTCCAATATAAAGTCTTTTATTTAATACTGAAAGGGCGCCTCTAAAAATGTCAAAGTCGTTATCAGTATCTGAACAACTGTCATAACCACTTGATTCACTCACACTGGAATCATTTAATTTATTAAATGACTTATTTAACTATAAATATTAGTAGTTATTTTTTTGCCCCATTTGACCAGTTTAACGTCTTTATGCTTCCTCATATTTTCCATAGTTTTGCTGAATACAGCATTATTCATTAACTTATAGAAATTTTTCTCAAATTCGTTAGTCGCCTGTTTCCGTAAATCTGTATTTAAATTTATATATTTTTGTAACCTGGGAGAACCATTTGTTGCGGGCACAGGGGTAAGTCTTTGTGGAGTTCATGAAGTTCAGGCGGGTACTCAATGTCCACTTCTAAAATATAATCGATTTCGGCATCATCTGTTAAATCGGTTATATTCAAGTTGTAGAATTGATCTACAGGTACCCACTCGAATCCCTCGGTTGAAAGCGGAAGAGACATCGCCGCGCCATATAAAGTATTTACGCCATAATACATTATGTATTTATCGGGTTCGTCCGGATTGTATGTCTCGCACATGTACCTGTTGTTAGCCTTTGAGTACCGGTTCGACACTTGGGCTACGCCACCTCGGGTCCTCTTCTCGATAATCAAAACTTTGTCAATGTCAGTCAGTAATTCCAATGTCTGTTTAGTAATTTTGAGCATGGAATCAAAAGTCAGACCTGGAGAGGTATAGTAATGTAAAGGCTCAAGACCGTAAATTTTTAAATAATTTTCACGGAAATTTTCGAAAATATCAGCCAAAAGTAGAACGTCCTTTTTAGGTACAATACTCACCCATATTTTGAATATTAAATGCATTCCAGACATTTGTCGCGTGCTTGTGAGCGCTCGTAATAGCTTCAACAGTCAGTTTACTATAAAAATCGTCTTTAGTCGGTAATGTTACGTTATTTTATTTTTCCCACGAATTTAGGTAATCGTAAGGAAAAACACCTTTCCTGGTCAAAAGACGGAAAGTCTCCGAATTACAATGAGATTTAGTTATTGTTTTTTGGCTGCCATCGAGGTAATAGGCCAATTTTTCGATTTTGTCAGCCATAAACCGGAAAAAATCTATAAATCTCAATTTAATTCTGGTATCCTTTACGTCTTCTTTACGTTCCTTATTTATTGGTAATAATGAAATGTTGCTCTCAAATGACGTAGCCAAGTGACGTATGATTAAGTAACTGTCGTAAGAAGACAAGCAGTGGAAAACTATCGGTATCACGTGGCTGTCGGTATAATTTAAGAATTATGATTATGGCTGTTTTTCACATATGTGACGACAAAATTTCACGTTGTCATGTTCAAATTTTTCCGCGGCAGTCAAAGGCTCCATTGGCTTCGGGTGAGTTAGGATGTTATTCACCTCGTCGGCAATATGGTGAAGTTCCCGGACGAACCACTCCTGGCAATCACTACTCCGATACAATTTAAAAGGCGAAAGACTCATCATATGAACATTAAAGATAATAGGCGACACTAAACGCGGTATGTTTTTGTACGTTTTTAGTATTTAGATCATTGTTTTCATCGCAGAGTTCCAAAATGCATTCAAAATCTGCATAAACGGCGAACGGTACCCTCTCTTTAAAATGATAATTTTTAAACTGTAAAAAATTTTCTTGCTGACTCAGTAGCTCTACTTTGCAAGTATTTGTTTTAGAATTACAATATATTAAATGCTCATCTAAATGACGCTGCTCTGTGAAGTGATTAATACAACGATTTCAAATATGTTGTTGACCGTGGTGTTTAGATCTAGTTTTTTTAAATAATAAACGTGACACATTTTTTATCCATGCAAAGTGATAGACAGGTGTTCGTCGTTATCTTGAACCGAATTTGCTGAGACCATCAATAAATTTATAACTCGTTTGCTATCGCTTTTACTCAAGCATACCAGTAGGACTTCCTTCTTATCAATATCGTACACGTTAATTGCCAAGTTATTTAGACGCTCTAATTTTGGAATTTGTTTTAATGTTATGGGAAATTCTATGCCATCAAATTTCAATATATCGCGAAAATCGGGATATGACGAAAATTCTAGCTGTATCTTTTTTCGGTAGATGTAGAGCTGAGACTATGTTCCATAAAATACAATATTCGTCGTTATTCTTTACGTTAACAACACACTTTTTATTTTTAATAATTTCCGGCATCTCAACGTACGTAGACGAGCCCACATTAATTGGAGAATAATTATTTTTATTTACACATAACCCGATAATTTCCAACCAAGTCCAGCCGCTATTAGGATGTTCAAAGCTCGCAAGTTTGTGTAGTATAGATTGAACAACATTATCTTCCTACCACTGTTTTATATTTGTACTGCGGACAATAATTTTGTTTTTAGTTCCGAATGATTTTAAATCTTCTTCCCCGTCGTTTAATTTTACGAAACCCTCAAAAACTTTACTTTAATTAACGAGTTCTTTAAGGCATTTTTCGCTTTTATAGAGAAACTTCGAAATATTTTTTTAGAAACTGTCTAGGTTCCTTGAGACTAACGTTCACGATGATTCCCGACTGCACACTACTCTTGAAGCACGATTTCACATTTTGCTACACCAAATTCTTCTTGTTGGGACGCACTAACGAACCTCCGGACACTTAATTTTTAATTTTTAGTTGTTTTAACCGTTCACGATAATATTTCAACTGCCAAATTATTTTCCAAACGGAATATATTCTCGTTCTTATCAGTTTGATGGATTTCAATTTTGATTGCCTCGTTTAATAAGTTAATGTTTTCGTTTGTTAATTTAATATGTCTAATGATCGTCATCGGTCTTCAACAGAGTCAAAGATTTTTTAATTAATTTTATAATCTTGGTACTGACATCACACTGTCTCGGCAACCGACATCTTGTATTTAATAAAAAGTTTGACACGTCACGAGCTGACAAAGCAATCGGGTGTACTCGAATAAATTTCGAAAGCAAATGAGACCTTTCCACGCAACTGTCTGCTTTTATAGCCGACGCGTTCGGCTATTTCCGGTTATATCCGGTTTTGCTATCCAAAACCTTCGAAACGCTGGACGGTTAAAGCTATTGCGCAACATTACGAAATATTGTGCAACATTATGAAATATTTCATCATCCTCTTGTCTACAAACCCAACCTAACCGAGATTTCTCTCAATCTCAAAGCCAACAACAAATAAAAACATTATCAAAGCATACCAAAACTTCTTCATCAAATATGTCAACTTACCATTAATTATCTCTTTGGACTTTGAATAATTTCATCTTGTCGCTGGCAACCACCCCTTTGAAACGCCTTCGATCCTTTGACAGCGACGTCACTCGGTATCTGTCAATTCCAAGAACATGGGTGCCTTGCACAGGACCGGTGAACATCTGGACGAGCTTCCTTCCCGCTGCGACACCTTCGACCATGGGAGTTCGTTCCACCAAAACCATATCTCCAACACTCACTAAATAGAGTCTAACCGATTTTTGTCATATCGCTTTTTCATCACTTTAGCTTTATTTCCGATTTTAACAGTAGCAATTTTACGTGAATGTAGATAAATTATAAAAATTTGTTCCCCACTTCCTATTTCCATTTTAGAAATTTGTCGCCAAAATTCAATAACATCATCATTTATTAACAAATCGTCAAATTTGATATTTCTAAGCATCCTCCACTTCTTGTCAATATCTTGAAATTTATCACCCACTAAGTTAGAGAAGTGGATTGCAACATAAGAAATAGTTTTAATTTTCCTACTCTGCACCATTTTTGGATCAATGAACTCTAATTTAGCAAAAATCGAATTCTAGTGAAGTATGCAATTCGTGGAATTGATTCCTAACACATTTATTTGCTTGAAACACTTTATTCAATACTGTTAGTTACCTGTTAGTTCGAAGGAGAAATCTATTTTGTTCCTCATTATTAAAATAACTTGTTAGGATGCCTAAATAAAATCATTTAATAACGATGGAGTCCCATCGAAATTCGGGATAGCATCAATATACATTTTTAACGTTTGCTAATTTGGATTTGTTCTCTTATACTTTCGAGCAAATATTGCATAAAAAAAAAACAACACTCCAAAGTGTTGTCGATAGCGTCGAAGATTTGAAAGTCACCAGTACTTGAAGTCGGTTCCAATGGACAATTCCTTACTTCCAAAATGGTATCTTCTAATACCGTGCACTATCCTATCGACTGCGCTTGTTAAGTATGCAATTCGTGGAAAGATTCTTAACACATTTATTTGCTTGAAATACTTTATTCAATACTGTTAGTTACTGCTACAAGCTTAATTCTTACACTGGCGATGAGGAGGGATCCGGTCCGACTATTTAAAGGATCCTTTATCGCTTACAAATTTGGATTAGTAATATTAAGATTAGACATAACATGGTCTTATACATAAAATGCAATTAGATAGCAAAATATATAAACAAAGATAAATAATTTATGTGGACCGTATTTAGGAATAGTTGTATAACTCTTCCCATCTTAAAAAGGAAGTTGGGGCTCTCTCTGCAAGGGCTTCAACTGACATCAGTTTTGATTGCGGCTTGTTCCTGGAATTTGTGTAAGAGTACTGCTAGAGCGGGTTTCGTCTTATTTATCCAGCAATAATTAATATGCCAAGATTATTTCCTTAAAATCGTCTACGTAAAAGAGGTTTTCATTTTGGTAGAGATCATACAATGGAACTTTCCTTAATGGGGCAATTGGAAAATAAGTTCTGTTTATGTTTGGTATAAAGAATGTCGTACTGGTAGTGACAGGGGTCTTCATATTTACAGACTTTATCATTTATAGAGAACTGACATCATTGTATCATGATGATTTTGTTGTTGGTTACTATGGTTTTTGTATCAATTATTCCTTGTCTTCAAGTGTACTGTATTGTTATAGGTTTTGATACAATTATGACGTAGTCTGATGATTTTAACTGAAGTACATATGGTGTCGTATAATGAATTTGTGTGATTTTGCAATTTCTGGGATATTTTCATTGTCAAAATACAGGGTGCGGCAGTCAAACCTACATTTTTGAAATAACTGTAAAAAATACGCGGTTGTATTTTTTAAAATTTTGTTGACACCATGTTAATTCACGTTAAAAAGCATTTAAGAAACATTATTCATTTAAAAATAATATTATTAAGATGTCGTCCATTTCGATCGATGCATTCTTGGAGGCGATCTCTAAAATTGTCCATACATCACGGAGCATCTGCTGAGGGATTCTTTCGATTTCCTGACGAATTCTCGCATTCAGTTGTTCAAGAGTACGAGGCCGTTTGAAAACTTTGCTCTTTAGGTAGCCCCACAAGAAAAAATCACATGCGGTGAGGTCGGGTAAACGGGCGGGCCAAGGAATGGCTCCGTTCGGGGATTTCACCCGATTTGGGAAAACTTCTTGCTGAAATAAAGTTTCACCATTCAGTCTTTGTTCGCGAAGACGAGGACTGAAGAATGTTCGTAACATTTCCGAGTAGCGCTCCGCATACACGGTAACAGCTTGGCCCCTTTAATTTTTAAAAAAGAATGGGCCTATGATTCCCGTTGAAGACATTGCGCACCAAACTGTTACCTTGGACGAATGGAGAGTTTTTTTATGGAGTTCTTAAGGGTTTTCATCGCTCCAATATCTAAAATTTTGTTTGTTTACATAGCCGGATAGATGAAAATGCGCCTCGTCGCGCATCCAGAGCAACGCGTGAAGTTCTTCGTTTTCTTTAATCATTTCCAAAAACGTTTCACAAAAGTGCCGTCGAGCTGCGAAATCGTTTTCATTTAGAGCCTGAACCACTTGAATTTTGTAGAGTGATAGTGTCAATCTAACCTCAAGATCCTTCGGAGACTACTTTCTGAAATTGTGAACGCAGTACTGTGTCGACGCGCTGATGTCCGAGGACTTCTTGTCACAGCGATTCTCGTTTCACCTATGTTTTCAAAGTTTCGTACCCATAACTTTATTGAGTTCACAGTAGAGACGGGCCGATTACGATTAATTTGGAAATGAACACGGAAGCGGGGTTGAGCGGCTGCATAACTACCGCTTTGATAAAATGCCTTCACGTTCTTGCTTGGATCAGTGTTCCGTGGCTACTGAAATGCTTTGAAGGAGGGAACAGAACGGTAACCTTGACAACTCGCCCCGCCCACTTTCTTGGCTCCCGCGCTTATTTCAAAATTGCAGGTTTCACTGCCGCACGCTGTACATAAATTTCTCTCTATTATGAAGGGGTTCACTTTAGAGAAGTCTCCTTCAGCTCTCTGCACAACCAAGAACCTGGGGGAGGCTTCCGTCTACTGACTTGTGGGGTTTATTTGGAGTGGAGCCCTATCCAAATCTATGTTTTTAGAGGTGGACGCCTCTGTATTTTTGTACTGCGTGTCCATGTTGCTCCCACGAGTAGGCTCTGAACTAAACTCGACCGTAGTAGAGTAGGCTTACCACCGAAGGGCTACATTACAACCGGAGGACAAACAATTGTTAACATTGTTGTCGTGAATTTTTAAATTAACCTTTATTAGCTTGTTAACAAAAGTTATTTATGTACTTTCATCACTAACTGTAACATTGTATTAAACCTGTTTTAAGAACATCTTATTTAAGTTCTCATTCCTTCCTCATATAATTGAATAGATACACATCAAGAATTTCGTACTACACCCCACGACCTTGTAATCTCACTGCATCAGATTGTAGCTGGATGCGTTTTAATTTAGTGTACTTGGGTCTTGTAACCAATTATCCCAAGTAGTTATTAATTCCTTAGAAATAAATAATAAATAACGTTACAATTAAATACATGTGATGCTAGCCAAATTTCTAAGGTCCACGAAATAAGATTCAAAACTACATATTCTTATTATTTTAATATTAGGTACACGTTAAGCTCTTAAGGACCTAAGTTCCTTACCTTTAACAAGTCTCTATCGATGTACACCAATACTTCATCAGTATTGAAATCTCTAATATCAAATTTGTATGTTAATTGTCTGAAATACAAGAAATTGAAAAATGAAGGATTAAAAAAAAATAAAATTGTATTTAATACCGAAACTCGGAATTAAGTTGATTTTCCATAGTCAGTAACTAACACTTTGTCACGCTACACGCTACACTTAGTGAAGTACGGATAAATACAGTTCAGACGGAAAGATGACAAAATATTGAAATGTGAAAAGTAATATAACAGCACAACAACAAATAATTGAAAGAATGCTTCTCTTTAAATTCGAGTATACACGACAAACGTTGACAGAAGGGAGGTTGTCTCTTTCTAATTCATTTTACTTCATACCAAACGTAACAATCTTTGTTTCAGTTGTTATACAGGGCTGGTATTACTTAATGAGAGGTCAGAGGTCAATAATGTGGTAAACCATTGAAAGTACAGGCTGGCTTAAAATATAAAAAATTACAAAATCTGTTTTTTTTTTTCTATTTTGTACTATAACATGATGTTTATCGGTAATAAATGTATCTTATGTGAATTTGTTCAAAAGGGGCAGAAGCAGTATTTGAAATTTGTAATTTTATCCTTTGAGTGTTTATGTCATATTTAGATAAAAGACATGTTTGGCAAGTGTTTATGTAATTAGTAACATCTGATTGGATGTTAGGACAGTAATAATGCTTATTAATAATTTAATTGTTTCCTTAATTCCTCTATGGTATGTTCTTGATGATAATATTTTATTATTTCTTGTTGTTCTGGTTCATTAATTATAGCATTTAGGATTTTATTGGATATCAGCAATTTTCTGTTACGATGGTATTTTAAAGAAGATCGTAGGATTCTCGTAATGTTCTTTTCTATTGCTGGTGTTGAGAATTTAAAACAAGTGATATTATCAAGGCTAATTATTGGTTTCAAGAATCGAAATGTTTCTTCATCACTTAGATTGGTTCTGATAGTTACATGATGACAGAATTTATTAAATATGAATTTGGAATCACAAATTTCGCTCAGTGTAGTATTAGATTCGGTTATTACTAATTGTGTTTTATATTGATTTAGAGGATTTTCCGTGTAAGGGATTGAAAACATTGGTTCTTCTTGGCTAGTATGAACAGTTTGATTATCTAAAGGATTGTTTGGTGGTATTAACATATCTAATTCTTCATTTGTTATTTCAGTCAATTGGGTTCATTTAATATATTTTCGAATAATGTATCAAGATCGTCATCACCTTGTACTTGAGTACCTACTGAAGTCATTTTCATTTATATTACATTCCATTTTTATTATACTTAAAGCATCTGCAACTTTATTTTGTGTACCTTTTCTGTATTTTGTCGTATAGTCATACTCTTCGAGTTTTAAGTCTCCATCTGACTAGTTTTGGGTTTGGTTCTTTCAAGGAGAATAACCACTCTAATGGTTTGAATTAATAATTGAAACGCCGGGCATCGGTGTAGGACTAAAATGTTTGTTTTGAGGATCTTTATTGTCCAAAGACTTGTCCGTTAGTTGGGAAGTTTCGTCTTATAGGTTGAGGTTTAATGGGAATTGGTTGATTTGGTCAATATTGTCTTGGATGGTTTTGAAATGGTCGTCTATATGGGAATTGGAATTTTTAAGATCGATAAATGTTTTGAGGTGAATAATTATTTCCCTGTGGTTGTAAATGTTGATTATTATGATTATTACTGATATTAGATCTTATTTCAATAGATCTTTTGTATTTCTGAAATTGTTCTTCCTTAGAAACGAATATTACTGCGTCTTCTAAGTTTCCGGTTTCCTTAGTTCTTACCATTTCTTGGAAATTAAATGGTAGGTTTCTAACATATGTATCCAAACAATTTTTTTGGAATTCTTTGCTTAAGGCTCTTTTTACTTCTACATTTTCGTCTGATTGTTTCAGTTTAGACATTAAGAGTGACTGACTGTAATATTTTGTTGCTGAAATTTGTTAAAGTTTCCTGTTTAGGATTATAATTTAAATGAATTATATCTTGTTGTAATGTCTCTACGTCACCGAATGTTTGAATCAAAATTCGTTTAATGTCGTGTCAAGATTCTACTTCTAGTCTTGTCGATATATTGTCACGTTTCCCGTTTAAAATACTAAAATAACTGGTAAAAAAATGTTATTATTACTTCAGGCTACTCGTTTGGCTGCTGAGAGGGAAAAACACACAAATCAATAAATTTTTACAGTTTATTATAAAATATACTTACACTCCAAGGGGTTGCTTATCAAGACTGGCCCCGATTCACCAAGTTTCCTGGGTTTAAATATTCTATACAAAATGCTGAGTGCATTAGAATTAAACCACCGGTAGAAGAATCGGAAACAATGTCTGAATCAGTTCACCAGTTTATAGAGAGAGAAAGAGCAAGATGGACATAGTGCAAGGGTCAGTTCAATTTGCAACTGGACACTTTTCGTTGCTTTTAAATCTATTGTGCAATACTGACATGTAATTGATTCTAATTATATTTATAAATTTTGTTCTATTAAATGAATTAAATGAATAAGTATTTGTACTGAGAGTATTTTTGTAAAAATCTACTAAAGAAAAATGTGTCCAAATAAAATAATGTCCATACATATTTATTTTTCAAAGTTTTGGCTATATTTACAGGTTGATTATTTAAATTTTGAATATTACTTTTCCTCTCTCTAAAATACTTATAGTTGATAATATGCTTATATGTTTCCTACTCCAATTTACCATAATTAATACTTGATAAATATTTTTATCCACGACTATTGTATAATGTACCCATTATACGTCTGTTTGCTCGACCTTAATAATACCCATTAATCACGGCAGTGATTAATGAGTCATTAATCACTACTGTCAGATGCTTCCTTAATTTAGCTATAATATTATATTGTTCTGCTACAAACAATCCGTTTTTAAAATTTTATCGTGTAAACCACTAAATATTTTCAATTCAGTGCTGTACATATAAAAAAAAATTAAAAAAGTGAATTTTCCTAGACCGGATTCGAACCCGGGACCCGCGGTTGGAAGGGAAAGAGCATCTACACTGAGCCATCAGCGACTTCATTTGTGCGAGTCGTATATCTGTTTCTTAACATACCATGTTTTTCGAAACATTTCAAAAAAAACTTCAACAAAAATATTTAGTAGTCGTGGATAAAGTATAGTATTCTACTCCCGTATAATGGG
>NW_019416511.1:261336-289541 GCF_000390285.2 Anoplophora glabripennis
AAAAAAAAGATTATTGCTTCGGGCTACTCGCTTGGCTGCGGAGAGGGAAAAACACACAAATCAATCAGTTTTTACGGTTTATTATAAAATAAAACACTTACACTCCAAGGGCTGTTTGCTTGTCAAGTGGAGGCTCCTGGCCATCAACTGGCTCTCAAGGTGGCTCCTGACTGGCCCCGATTCACCAAGTTTCCGGGGTTTAAATATTCTTTACAAAATGCTGAGAGCATTAGAATTAAACCACCGGTAGAAGAATCGGGAACAATGTATGAATCAGTTCGCCAGTATATAGAGAGAGAGAGAGAGAGAGAGAGCGAGATGGACATAGTGCAAGGGTCAGTTCGATATGCATTCAATTTGCAACTGGACACTATTCGTTGCTTTTAAATCTATTGTACAACATATCATTGATTCGAATTATATTTATAAATTTTGTTCTATGAAAAGAATTAAATGAATATGTATTTGTACTGAGGGTATTTTTGTAAAAATCTACTAAAGAAAAATGTGTCCAATTAAAATTATGCCATAAGTTCATTGTCCATACATATTTATCTTTCAAAGTTTTGACTACATTTACAGGGTGGTTATTTAAATTTTGAATATTACTCTTCCCTCTCTCTAAAATGCTTATAGTTGACAATATTTATTTGTGCTTGACCATGAAGCTTATTTTTTATGGTTAGCTGGAGAAATCTATTTTGTTACTCATTATTATTATTAAAATAACTAGTTATTAGGCCATCGCATGCCTCTATAAAATCATTTAATAATTATGGAGACCCATCGAAATTCGGGATAGCATCAATATACATTCTTAAGATTTGGTAATTTGGATTTGCCATTGTTTCTATTTCTCTTATACTTATACTCTTCCTTAGAAATTCCTGTTTCTTCTAGTATTGGTTCGATTACCTCTTCCTTGGATACCAATTCGTCCATGTCCTTGATGACAATAACTTTGTCCTTCTTTTCCCCCAACTTCTTCGCTTGTTTTTCACCAACAATCTCTTTCAGTTCCGTTTGAAGGTTCTCTATAACACCTGTTTGATTTTTATCAACCACTATAATCATGCCGCCTTCCTTAGATTTTCTAATTGTCTTTATGCCCTTTACCACATCAGATTTAGGCACAACCTTATTTTTGACTTCTTTCAACAATTGCGCGTAAGACATTCCTTCTTTGTTTATTACCATTGCCTCCCTGAACTTCCCTATTAACATACACAATACATTTCATCTCAAACCCCCTGAAGACCGCTTCTGTCGCTCCTATCTGCAGTAGGCATATACTCGTACACTGCCACCGTTTTCCGTTTATTCCGGACCTTGCAGTCCCTAATTAATTTCCTTTAGTGTTTCATACCATTCTTGTGGGCCTTCTATTTCTACCTTGTAACTAGATATATTTTTTCCTTTCCACTACCCCTTTCTTTGTCTTCATCTAGTTCTTATTGATGCCGCATTCACTTTACCTTCTATCTGCCACGTCTGAAAACCTATCCAATACTGCATTTCTAGTTTCTGCGTTGCTTCCTGTTTCTTCCTCCATAAGAATGACCAGGTCCGCTTCCCTGTCAGCTTTAAGGGGTGAACCTGTGTAGATTCTGGACCTGGAGGTAAAGAATAGTTAAAAGATGTGATAAAAGAAATAAGTTGTTAGAGATAAACCTTGTTTTTAAAATTTTATCTGTTGGTCGATTTCAACGATTTTTTCCAGATGTTCGAATTTCGACTCTACGATGATATCGTAATAAAATTACATTTTTCAAAACTCTATTATTTGATAAACAATTTTTAAATACAACAGTCAATAGCACTCGTTGAGAGGTGTCCCACTTTCAAATGGGTCACTGAAGAATAGTTAATAAGATTAGGAATATGAAACATCAATTTTAAAATGTGTTCCCACTGCGACAATTGTTAAGATTTATTTTAAATTAGTTCATCACCATGCAGACATGCGTATTACAAAAAAATCCTAGCTATTAGTAATTGTGACTGCAAATGAAGCTAATGAAAATGATATCGTAGTATCTACTAACGATTTGAAGCTTAATCTCCCGAAGTACTAACACTAACACCATCACTAAAATGTCTTTTAGTCAGCCTGAGGAGGGGGAGGGGCATCTTCAACAGAAATAAATAAATTTAAAATATACATAAAAATTTATACAATCAAAACCAATTACTAGTAAAAATTCATCAACAAATTTTAAATTTATATCGAGTTCAATTTTACTTTTTACAATTAAACATAAATGAACCTTTAAGTTTGATTATTATCTATCTACAACCTACTTATTTGTCTCACCTGGTAAGTTGAGCAGCCTCTCTGGTAACGTATGCGCAAAACCAACTATGTACAGCAACGAGTCATCCACCCTCTTCATGTCAGCCGTCAACCCCTCGGCGATTTCATGAAGTACCCTTCGATAGGCATTAACTTTTTCGAAAGTTTTCTCAGTTGATTCACGCCTAAATTGAATTTCATTTTTAAATTCATTTTCCTTCATTCTTAGGCACTCTTTGAAACTGCCGTACCAGGCAGTTTTAAACTCCTCAAATTGGATATGTTGTTGGACTCGATCCGTCTGTATCAAGTCGATATCCAATCCGTTGGTTTGTCCCGGGGTTGATATCGGCACATCGTCGTCGATGGGTCGTTCCACCGTAGAGCTGCAGCAGGCTGTAACTGGAGATGATGGCCCCTCAACGACTGAGCCTCCAGCATGCTGCCTCGGAGATGATAGCTGTGGTCCCGACACTTGTGGCGACGATTGCACCTTCTTCAAAGGTGCTGGTGGAGAAGAGGGTCGTTCCAGCTCAACGGTGCGGTCGAAGGTCACGCTGTCGTCCAAGACTATGATGCTGCCCATCAGTACAGCTTCCTTGGCCCGATTACTTATAAAGTTGCTATCAACTCTACGGTCGAAGGATGGGTCCCATTTGTCGTCCGTTTACTCATTGTCCCTGGCACTGACTCTTTTCAACCCCAGGCTAATTTTATTTGAAGATGATTATGCGAAATATCGTAATAAATTATATTTTTCAAAACTCTATTATTTGGTAAACAATTTTTAAATACAGCCAATAGCACTCGTTGAGAGGTGCCCCACTTTCAAATGGGTCACTCTGAAGAATAGTTAATAAGATTAAGAATGTGAAACATCAATTTGAAAATGTGTTCCCAGTGCGACAATTGTTAAGATTTATTTTAAATTAGTTCTCATCACCACGCAAATATGCGTATTACAAAAAAATCCTAACTATTAGTAATTGTGACTGCAAATGAAGCTAATGAAAATGACACCGTAGTATCTACTAACCATTTGCAGCTTGAGCTCCCGAAGTAGCGGAAGGCCGTAAAGAATACGTCGAAAGTGGTTCTTCAGATCGAGTTGTTGAAGGAATATATTGCTGATCACTATTACCTATTGGTCCTCCTTTGGATAGCTAGCCAAGTAAAATCTTAATTATGACATTGATGAAATTTCTTACTTTTCTTGTATATTTAGGCCTAGATCGAATCTGTGATTTTTAAAATTTAATAGATCAAAGTCAAATAATTCCTCTGGTCCTTCGATTACGTATGTTCAGGCTCTTTTTAAAACTATTCTCACACCACGTAATATTAACGGTGATAGGTTTGCACAGCACTACCGAATTCTTATCTTCCTATACTATGTAATAAAGGATTTTTATTTCAAATGGTTTTTTTCAATAGGGAACGCTACTGGTGGTGATTTTCAATATTCATCACGTTTATTTTGCTGGGGATATCATTCCTATTCTCGCTCGGCAGCTCCAAATTTTGTCTAGATGAAAGCACAGAAGTTGTTTCAGATTTACTTAATATTTTCTTTTTGTTAAGTGAAAATATTCCGAAGCCCTCAAAACTGCCGATTGGTTTACCTCTTGAAAAACGTCGGTGTCAACCATTTTTTTAATGAGTGAAGGAAACTGAAGATTTAAGTTGTAGGACATAGGGTGTTTTGTAGAAAACTTGGGTGATTTGACAATTTCTAGGTCTTTTTCTTTGGCGGATTATGTCGATGAGACAGTCAGGATGGGCTACAAATTTGACTTCGGGAAAATAATGGGTGGTATTAATAAAATTAAGCACATACTTTTTACTTCAAATTTTGGAGTGGGTTCTTCATTTGGTATTAATAAAATCGTAGAGGAGATGCTTAGCAATGGAGCACCTGCTAGTTTTGTAAGTATCTACTTAACACTGAGTGCCTACTTAAGTTTCGGTATGAATAAAAGTAAGTATATGCTACACAAATGAAGCAACTACTCACAATAATTTAAGGTACCTTGGTAGGAAGCTCAGCATCAGTAATAACTGTGCTTTCGGAAATAATGGCCGAATTTATGCCTATTGCTCGTGCAAGAAAGTATTATAAGGTTCGAAGAGACTCTCGGGATACCGACTATCGAATTTTGTATCGATTTAACAGAAATAACGTAGAATGGCTTGCTCAACATTTCCTGGGAGATGAGTTTGAAAACAGAGGTGGTGCTCTAACGACCACTGAGAAGATGAGAATTTTTCTTCGTTATGTCGGCGACCCGGGATTTCAAAGTGGCGTAGGTGAGGACATTGGGGTGCACCAATCAACGGTATCATTAACAGTTTCATCAGTAATAGATGCTATAATACGAAAATCAAATATATGGATACAGTTTCCGTCAACTACTGAAGCGTTAGAGCAAGAGAAACATAAATGGCAAGAAAAGTATAATTTTCCTTCTGCTATCGGTGCGATAGACTGCACTCACATTCCTATCATTAAACCGGCTGTACACGGAGATGAGTATGTCAACAGAAAGGGGTTCTGCAGTCTAAACGTTCAGGCAACGTGCAACGTCCGAGAGGAGTTTACAAGTGTCGATGCGTCTTGGCCAGGAGCCGTTCATGACTCACGCATATGGAGAAATTCTGCCATTTTTAATATCATGCGGTGGAATACAGCTAGTGCACTTCTTCTTGGAGATTCAGGTTATGGACTTACCCCGTGGCTTATGACTCCATACAGAGACCCTGTCACTCCTGAGCAAATTACATATAATAGATGTTTTACTCGAGAACGTGTTATAATAGAAAGGTGTTTTGGCCAAGTTAAACAGCGCTTTCCTATATTGCAAAACAAAATTCGAGTAAATACAGGAAAAGTTCCGTCTCTTGTATTAAGCTGCTTTATTTTGCATAATATTGCAAAACACCTCAACGATGAAGATTTTGAAATTTTTGAAGATGCCAACAATAATGGTGATGATTTACAGATCAATGTAGATTATGGTGAGGCAGTTGTGCGTCAGAGAGGACAACTGAGAAGAGATGCAATAGCAAGAATAATTCACGGTTAATACTAAGTAAGATGCTGTTTGCATTTAGACTGTATTACATATATCTTTTTATCAAGTATAGAATGTTCTTCATTCATAAACTGTAGCATAGTACTTACTATATTTCAGTTAAATAAAAAACCCAGTTAAATTAATGAGTATTTAATATCAGTTCTATAAATTTATAAAAATAGGGAAGTTTTCATCGATGTTTTCATTGTCCGGAATGTTAAGCAGTATTGCATCAGTCGCATCTCCTTGAGTATTAGGGTTGACCTGTTCCATATCCTTTTGCTGTTTTTTCTGTAATAGCAGTTCCTTTGCAAGCCTAAAGACTTGCAACTGTTCCAAAAGAACTAAACGTTGAAGTTCTTGCGTAGTAAGGTTTTTGGTTTCTTCAGTTTCTGGTAATTTTTTCTTATGTTTTTGGTTCTTTAGTGGCCCCTCATTTACACCTTTACTCATCACAGAAGAGGTCTTCGAAGTTCCAGGCACAGGATAGTCGGAATCTGCACTCTTAACAGATCCAGTACCGGATGTTATAAAGGACCCAGGTTCTTTTAGCTGAATTTCATTCTGTTCAAGACTGATTTCAGCGACCTCCATTCCACATGAACGTACACCAGCAGAAATTGCCCCTGAAAAGATTTGTTTTTAGTTACTTACTTTTATTTTTTTATTTAAAAATTAAAAAAACGTGGACGTTTGTACAAGACTTAAGAAAGTATTTTTGTAGGGGGCAGTCTATTATTTAATACCGCAACTTTAACAAATTAACACTCGTAGTTGTGTGAAATTTTTAACTGGTAAGTATTAACATTTTCTATTAAGTCCTTCTATTAAAAAGTAATCACCCTATACAAAATTAAAGAAGCTGCTACAAATTTTAAGTACGTATACTAGACTTACCTTTTACTTTACAAATTGAAGGATTTATCTCCCCTTCTATATATTTAAAGAATCTTATTTCCCAATCTTTTAATTCAATCTTCCGATTTCCTGTTTGTTTTTTGTCAGTCTTCCTTTTTATTCTAGTCTTGAGATTATTTAGTTTCTTCCATATTTGCGTGTCGTTCAACTCTATTCCAAATTCAACTGCTAGTTTACCTTTTATTTCATAAATTGCATTCGCTTTTTTCCTTTTAACATCCGGTATGTTTGATTTTTCCAGAAGTATAGGAAATTTTTCAATAACACTAACAAATTGTATCATTTTCTCACATGTTTCCCCACTACTAACTGTGTCTTCTTCAGTATCCATAGTTCTTATTTAATATATGTAGAGACTTACATCCACTATAGCAACACGGCCGCTCTATAACTTTCTAATATTCAACCTGTCGGAACTCGCATATGACGTCTGCTGCTGTGAGTTTATCGGAGTAGGTACTTAAAAAGCGTAAGCAGGTGCTCTATTTCCCTTCTAAATTTTATTAATATGAAAATTCAGTATGTGCTCAAGTTTTTAGCATATACTCCGCTTTTTGTTGAGCACCTGCTAGGAGCATGTACTCTGTTTTTATTAATACCACCCAATATGTATCTTCAATGGTATTTGATTGATAATTGATAATTGTCATGCGAGTCGATAACAAGGTATTTTGGAATTTCTAGGAGGGTAATGTTTTGGTTTGGTATAGAGTTCACTTGATAAAGTTCAAGTTCTGTTTTCTGTGATAATATTGGTACTATAATCGAAATGTAATAACAAAAATCCTTTACATATAATTCTGTTTGGAAGTAATTATAGTATGACTGTATATTTCCGAAGCGAGGAATTTCAGTTTGTGAATATAGTGTCCTGAGGTGAGTGATCATGTCATCAATTTCTTGCGGGGTTAATAAAAAGAAGCTAATCTGATTTCGTTGGAGAAGTGAAATTGCAATTTCAATTTGTTGAACATAATACAGTATGAGTTCTAATTATTGGTTTATGATAATTTGTCTTTTTAATTGATATTTAAGGAATCGCAAAAGTATTTGATATTGTATTCCAACTTTCTATTATTTTCATTGATTTGATAGATTATTGTTTTATTAATAAATTATGACAATAATGAAGTTCTTAGGTTGATTTCGGTCGCTATTGCTTTTGTCATTTTCTAGTAAAATATTTAATTTTGAATCGAACTTTTCGAGATTTTCCTCTTGATGTAAAAGTGAATCTGAGATTCATTGAGATGTATTTCTTAGATTATTTGGTCAAATAAAAGCTGAAGTTTCCGAAATGCTTCATATAAAGGAGGGAGGTCTAGTTTGTGTATAAACATGTGATATCGTTCAATGATGTGGACTTCTTTACCTAGTTTCTGGAATACTGCTACACTATCGACGGAATCGAAGGTTATATCTTCGGACTGGACTACTGATAGGATTGTTAGGTAGAGGATTGATAGATAGAGATTCATTGTCATTCTATAACAAAGGTTTCTCTATTACTCTTCGCAGTTTACGTACTTTATTTTTATGTACAATACCAATTTCAGTTAAAATTTTATTGTCTCTTATCTTCTAAAACGACTGTTTCTTTGAATTTTGGATAATCTTTAGATTTTCTAGGTTCTGTTTGAATATAAACAATTTGATCTGTTTGTACTGGTTCAGGTTCTGATAATTGTTGATTTTTCTTTTCAATAACTTTAGTTTTGTTGTTTTGAATTCTCTCTTTGACTTGGTTATGTAAGAATTGTAAATTTTCTCGATGATTATGAGTATATTGATTGATGATAGTTTGTGGGGAAATAAAAAACGGGTTAGTTTTCGGAACATGAATTACTTCAAAAGGTGCCATTTTGATTGTGGAGTGTATTGAATTATTATATAGTAAGACAGCCAAAGTCATGAGGTATTTAATTGATTTCTGATGTTCTTGTTTACGACATCTTATAGAATCTATCAGACTTGAATGAAATCTTTCAACAGGAGAATTGGAATTTGAATGATACGGGGTAGTGAAGTGTAGTTCTATATTGTGTAGAAGGCAAAAGTCTTTTATAATTTGATTGTTGAATTCAGTACCGTTATCCGCAGTGATTTTGTGTGATGTACCCATGTGAGATATGAATAATAGTAAAGTTTCCATGATATTAATACTATTTTTTGCTTCTAGGCAATATGCTTGTCCATATTTTGAAAAAGGGTCGAGTATTGTTAAGAAATGGTTTTTATCTATAATAAACGTGTCAATGTGAATGTGTTCGAATGGAAATGAGGGCGTATAAGATATTTTTAATTTTATTTTTTGTGGGTTCCCGTCATATTTCGCTACTAAGCACGTTTGGCAAGTATTTATATAGTTAGTAACATCTGTTTGTATATTAGGCCAATAATAATTTCTACTGATTGATTTAATGGTTTCTTTAATTCCTCGGTGGCAAGTTTTACCTTGGTGGTGATATCGAATAATTTGTTGTTCTGGTTCGTTAATAATATCTAAGACTTTCTTAGCTGTTAAGAATTTTGAATTACGATGGTGTCTAGGGGATGTTCTTAATATTCACGTTATTTTTCTCTCAATTGAAGAAGTGGAAAATTTAAAACAAGTGATATTATCGCGTGAAATTAAAGGTTTTAAAAATCGAAAGGCTTCTTCATCAGTTATTACTTTTAAGAGTAGTTAAGTGACGGAATTTATTAAATAAGTATTTTGAATTACAAATGTCGCTAGGGACTGTATTTGATTCTGTTATTATAATTTGAGTTTTGTATTGATTAAGTGGTTTTTCAGTGTAAGGTATTGAGAACATTGGTTCTTCTTGGCTTGTGTGGACAGTTTGGTTATATGGAGGGTTTTCTGGTGGTATATTAAATCATTCAGTTCCTCGTTACTAATTTGGGGTATGTCTGTATCTTCTCTTAATATACTTTCTATTATTGTATCGAGGTCATCGTCAATTTGTACTTGTGTACTAATGTTGTCGTCAATATTGTCGTTTTCGTTTAGATTACATTTCACTTTAATGCGACTTAATGCATCTGCTACTTTGTTTTGTGTTCCTTTTTTATTTGATTGTATAATCATATTCTTCAAGTTTTAATCTCCATCTTAGAATTCGGTTCTTTTAACGAGAAAAGCCATTGTAATGGTTAGTACCGTAAATAAAGAATCTGAATGTTTTACATGTCCAAACGATTGAAAGAAGTTCCTTTTCTATCGTCGAATAATTAATTTCTGCTGGGTTTAATGTTCTAGAGGCATAACTAATTGGTCTATTATTTTGAGAGAGTACTGCGCCTGTTGCGAAATTAGAAGCGTCAGTAGTAACTTCGAATGGTTTTGTGAAGTCAGGAAATGCTAAGTTTTACAAAATTCAAAACAGTTACAATAATCTTTAGTTAATTCAATTGTTTCGTTCTTTTTTAAACAGTTTGTTAAAGGTTTCGTTATATTTGCAAAATTTTTTACAAATTTTCTATAGTAACCTAATAGTCCTAAAAATGATTTAATTTCTTTAGTAGTTTTGGGTATGGGAAAATTTTGAATGGCCTTATTTTTTTTTGGACTGGGTTTGATTCCATCGGGTGTTATTACGTGTCCTAAAAATGCTACTTCTTTCCTAAGGAACTCAGATTTATCTAGTTGAATCATTAAATTATTTTTCTCAAAGGTTTTAAATACTAATTCAAGGTTTTGTAGGTGTTTTTGTAAACCATTAGAAAATAAAATTACGTCATCCATGTATACCATACAGATTTTGTTCTGCAAATCTTTTAAAACATTGTCCATACATCTTTGAAAAGTTGCTGGGGCATTTTTTAAACCAAAAGGCATTCTAATGAATTCGTAATGACCAATATCAACTGAGAAAGCGGTTTTTGAATAAAATTTGTATGAATGTATTTCAATCTGGTGGAAACAAGATGCTAAGTCAATAGCTGAGAAGTATCTTCCTAATCTGTCTAGGATTTCTGTAATGTTAGGTAATGGGTATTTATCGTCTGTCGCTTTTTCATTAACTTTTCTATAATCGATCACAAGTCTCCATTTTCGTTTACCACTTGCGTCTAGTTTTTTCGGTACGATCCAAATTGAGGAAGACCAAGGACTTTGAGAGGGTCATATTATGTGATTGTTTAACATTTCAGAGATTTGTTTAGAGACTTCTTCTTTATGAACATATGGGTATCGGTAACTTTTTGAATATACGGGACTGTCATTCTTTGTCAAAATGTGTTTTACCTCATTACTAAAACTTAATTTCTCGTTTGGTTTTTGAAAAATGTGGGTATATTTGTCGCATAATTGAATTAGTTTTGTCCTTTCTTCGTTGCTCAAATGTGACGTTGTTAATAGAGGTGTTAAGTTTAACTTTTTATATGAATTCTCGTTTTCTTCAATAATTTTATAATCGTATGTTTGGTATTCTGATGAAGGTGTAAATTTTAGTTTGGGGGGGTCGAAGTTATGATATTGTGTGTCATAGTTGTGAATTTCAAAACATATATATATAAGTGTACTCTTTTTTATTGCTCGAGCTTTCGGAACAAATTTATTCCTGCCTCAGGAGAAAAAAATTGAGATTTGAATCAAAAAATTTTTAACCAAGTTTAAAACAAAATCCATCTGAATCATCAGTCACAACAGTACGATACTTGAAAATCTATTGTTAAAAACATTCCTTAACCCTATTGTTAACATATATACATATTAAAATTGTTTAAAATTTTGAACTATTACTTTACAATTACATTTTTTTAAAACATACATAAAACAAACAGCAATAAAAAAGAGTACACTTAAAAATTTTGGCTTTGACTGCAGACCCGACTTTATTTAGAATTTTATATATATATATATATATATGTTCCTCTGTCAAACACTTTGAGTCCATTGAAAAGAGAGGGGGGAAGAAAGAATGTAGGGGAGGCAATCAATCAATTTTGCGTTAAACAATGAGTTGCCAAATTGTCCTGATATAAGCATGTGAAAGCTGCTTGTTTGCGTACATTGTTTCTTGGTATGAATTTTTATATTGACAAAGTTCGCAGGAGAAAGCATCAACTTTTTTTTTGCTAAAACTGTAAATATGTTTATAACGAAGTACTGGATATTTGCCTCCTTCAATAGAAGAATGATTTTCCTGATATCTACCACATTTTACTGTCATTGTTAAGTTACTATAGTTAATAATTTATTACTAATATAACCTGCTGTGAAAAACACTGGATAGTAGCGTATCCATGCATGTGATGCCAGTTTCTATAATTGAAAATTAAGTGGACATCATTGCTAACTTTTTTGTTGATTTTTCATAAAATTTTATTCATTGTTTGTATTATGAATTCACTTTTAGTAATGCTAAATTTTTTAGTTTCTACTGAACTCTTACACTCTTAATTTCATATGTATAACAAAAGTATAATTCCTCCAACAGTAAATTTAATTCTAGAAGGGATATTTTGTAATTGTAGGTACTCTGCTGAAATAGTTATAAGCTCTTTATAGCCACTATAGTTTATTTTTGAAACTATCTATGTACAGGGTCAAAAAATGACAGACTTTCAGTCTACACATTCTCGTTTTTTTTTTCATAATTATTCATATCAGTTTAGAAAACCTTTGCTGTTCATAACAAAACCAATATTAAATTTCATTCTCAATTTTCACTTCAGTAGTGAGTATCAATCCACATACACATAATTTTTAATATTACATTGCGAATTTATTCACGAACTTTTTCATGATTTAAACTTCGGGAATTTCTTTGAGACGGAAACAGCTAATACCAACTTTACAAGCAAGTCATAGAAAATAAAGACATTAAAAATGAATTCATTTTCTTGAATAAGTTGAGATTAGTTATTTTTTTAATTAGATAACATGGAAAAAAATGTAGGTAATCATAATTTACCAGTCCATGTAGGTATTTTTTATATAAACGTGCTGAAGTAATTATGTACACAAATAACTTAATCTCAATAAGTATTTTTGTTGGTATTTCTGAACTTTTAAATTTAAATTTTTAGACCACTTCTAGCTCAAGTATAAGTATAATATTCAACCAACATTAAATATGTAATTTTTTAAGGCCACACTTCAAAATACACGTACTTCTCACATTAATGGTATTTTATAAATTATATTATTTTTATTAAAACACTTTTTTCTAAGTATTTTGTATTTTTATCTACTTTTACTTACATATGATAAGATATTGCTCAATATTAATATTACTTCGTTATTTGCAAATTGCAATGCAACTACCGAATTACCCCACTCCTCGTTCCTCTGACCCAATCGTGATCTTTCGATCTTTCACCTAATTCTCATTTTCTATAATTCCCATTTTCCAGAATTATTAATATCTATAATTTGCATTGTATCTAAGATAGTCGTTCGACTCGATGTTACTCTGAAAGTATCCGTGTACTCTTATTATGTATTACTGTGGTATTACGTAATAGTCTATGACTGCATCATTAAAGTACAAAAGGGAATGTGGTAAATAAATGTATACACCGTGAGTGCTCTTCAAAAGCACGGAAAATAAAACTGAAATTAAAACATCTCATCAGCCAACTTCATGTTTGAACGAAAATAATTAATACCATTTTACAAAGTACTAGTATTTTCATTTTATAGTCTGTCAGATGGAACACATATCAGACTACAAAATAATAATAAAAAACAATTGTTCACGAGACTAAAAAATAATAAAATATTCATTCTTTATCTAGTTCTCGTGCTCGCCACGGTCAATAAAAAAGGCGAATATAGACAGCTACCGGTAAGCAGAAAATCTGCTTCTACTATGTTTCTAAACTTACTCTATTGTAGAGGTAAAATTTTGAATTTTCTCTCTTTGACATGTCGACGCGAGAGAACGGCAACAATAGCATAGACGCGAAATTCTGTTTCTATTGTGTTAGTACCGTAACCGAGGCCCCAAACTATAAAATGATTTAGGATCACCCTAGTCCCAACCATTTTATTTTAAAATTTTCTAGACACTCAATTTAAAACATTTAGTAATTATTTTCAAATATGATGAGGTGTAACTATTTGCCCTAAGAACGTGAAGCATAAATTTAGCTTAAAATATGAAATATTCCTATTGGGTAGGTAGGTGGTATGTAAAAAAGAAATAAACTTGTTTAAGCAGTTAGAACTAGAGATAACCCATAATAAATTTCATGTAACTATCAAAATTACAAGATTAAATTAATACAAAGTTATAATTATATAAAGTATTTTTTTTTAGTCAAGTTAGAATTCTGAGAAGTGTGTCGCCAGGCGACTTTAAAAACAGAAGATATGACTTAGTAGTAATAATAACTATATGTAATTAGAAAACTAGCACATCTTATTCGGGATTAAAATGAAACACATATTTGGGTTAATCTGAATCTCTTCAAATAAGTGACATGGGTACAGTAATTATCTGAAATGTAAAAATAATGATAATCTGCTTGTAACTTAATACATATTTATTTTTTTATTGAAAAGTAGTTTTTTTGCTGCACAAAGCCTAGAAAAAAACAAATACAAATTTCGTAAGGTGATATTTTCAAGTGTGTCATGTTTCAAATAACTGGACAAGTGAAAGATTTTTTTAAAGCAATGATAAAGATATAGGGTGATTCACAAATCGTGAGCAAAAATGAAACCTTGTATTCTTTGGTGAATTTTAAGGGTTTTTCCTATAAAGTTTTTATCTAGGACGCTTTGTTAAAAAGATACAGGGTGTTAAATTTAAAATATTTTTAATTTTTTTAAATGTAAAAACTAGTAAGTGAAATAATTTGAAATTGGGCACATGTGCTTATGTAAACATTGTCCAAAATCTGAGGACTTAAAATGCGGTTTAAAATTACATAGTAGGCTGCGATAGCAATTTTGACATTCTGAGCAGTTAGAAGAACGAATAAATAATGCTTTTCATCAGAATCAAGCAACAATAAAGTTGCAAGAAATTACATTTTCATTACTAACAAGTCGTCACGGTATTTTTGAACATTTACTCAAATAAAATAATTAAAATGATGACTAATGTTATTTTCTTTATTCGAATAAATAACCAAATGATTAGTGTTTGTCCTGTAATTTTTAAATAAAAGTGTTCTGTGTTCTTAGTTTGTTTTTTAAATTTTTCTCGAAAATCAGGCTTTTTTCAAAAAAACATGAGAGTAGTAATTTGTAGAAAATTGAAAAAGACGAATCTAAAAATATCATGGTTGTTACCGTAAAACAGTGGCGTTACTATTTTATTTAGAAAAATATGCCAGCGATACCTTGTATCTCCGCCAGTGGAGCATCAGGAAAAGGCCTCAGATTTTGGACAATGTTTACATAAATACATGTGCCCAAGGTTCAAATTATTTCACTTAAAAATATTTTTTGAAGTTTAACACCCTGTATTTTTTTAACAAAGTGTCCTAGATAAAAACTTGATAGGAAAGACTCCCCTTAAAATTCACCAAAGAATATGGGGTTTCATTTTTGGTTACCATTTGTGAATCACCCTGTATAACTACATTTTTATTTTTCTGTCGAATTAAACAATTAAAACTGTGCCAAAAAGGATTTCTCATACCCCGCTTCTTATATATTTGAACTTCTTTCATTTGTCGGGCTATATTTTATATTAAAAAAGTGATTTACAATTATTTATGTCTACATCAACATTTTTATCTCGTGCAGTTACTTTTATTGCATGTTGTATATGTCCAATAATCATTTGTGCAGTTCTGTTCTTCAATTCAGGATATTTATTTATAACCAATTTACATTGTTCTCTAGTTGGATATAGCCCCTTTTCCACATATGCTCCAAATTCCTTCCTGCAAATTACTTTTTCTGGAGTTGTCCATGTTCGTTTACGTACTACTTTAACACTTTCTAAAAAAGATAACTATTATTTACTACCAATATCAGTGAATCCCTAGCCCAAATTAATTAAGCCCATTCTATTAAATTTAATTTATAAACACAGTTGCTTAAATTTGTCTCAATAAACAATTGCAACAAGAAGTAGACTAATCAATTTATGTATACTTACTATCTGCATGAATTTGATTTGATATCCATGCTTTAACCTGCTTTGGAGTACGATCATGAAGAGCCTTACAAATTTCAATGGCATGTTTACATTTGTCTGTTGTAGGCGTCTCACCTACTGATAATTCTGCCTTAAAAAAACTTCTAGCAGCCTCTCTTTCTTCAGTAGTCCATGACCTTCTTGGTACATATCCAAGAGATATATCTACATTAAAAAAATTATGGTTATGATTATAGATTAAATAATTATTTTAGGCAACTTTTTCAAATCAGGTAAAATTCATAGTTTTGGATGCCCTGTATCAAATTATATTTGATTAACAGGCACCAGATCGCGTTAATGAATATAAAAGAAATTAAATCCATGATATTTCCAATTTTAATAACGAAATTTAATGGGCGATAAACTAATTTTGAAAACAAGGATATAGGTACATTTAATCTGTAAGAGCTTCATTTTTTAAGGTATATAGTATCAAAATTTCCAAAAAAAACTTGCTTGTTTCTCTAGAAGTCAACCTCTGCTAAAATTAACTTCTCCAAGCAATCAACGCCCCGAGATGTGGGTAATTGGTACCATTAATTAAATAAAATAAAATGCACCACTTTTATATACCAAACAATAAAGAATAGAATAATTCTCAAGAATCAATTTTTGAAACACTTCTTTGATATGTTAAATTTTTCTCATTAAAATTGGACCACTCTTTATATCACAAATGAATAACTCGACACAATATAATAAATTTACCTATAAGTCTGCTTCTTTTTCGTGGTGCAGTTATTTCCAATTCACTTTCACTGCTATCAATATCCTCATCCCCTGATATGCTATATTCTGGATCCGAATCAGTGCAAGACGTATTTTGTTCTAGTGAATTACTAGTATGGAGAAGAATTGAATTCAATGATTGAGGAGAATCAGTAAAAATTAACTTTCTGGGGCTTAGAGCATTATCTAAATTGGAAGTAATTTCAGAGTTCCACGAGTCTGCTTGATTCTCTTCTTCAGGAACAACTGATTCAAGATCACCATTTGTAGCAATCCCAGTAGAAGTTAAACTTAATGAAGTCGACGCATTATTCCTTTCCGAATTTCCTACGACATAATTTAAAATTTTGGGCATCATGAGAATGTCCTTGTTAACATCAGGTTGCCTATAGATACTTTTATGAATTTTTTCAGAATGGCCCATAAAATTCATAATATGCTCCCTATCTTCGGGATGCATCTGAAGTTTCGTAGTTCTTGTTGCCAAATTTTTTCTTATGTTTGTTGCAAAAAAGCGCTCTGGATGTTCCAAATTTGCTTCATTTGCAAATTTCTGTAGTAAAATACCAGCATTGATGAATTTATAGGGCTTTGAACTAGGTAGTCCAAATATAAATGGGTTGCTGGAATCAACACCAGCAGTAATCCTTTTTTCTAAAATCAAATTGATACAGTTAACTTCTTTTTCGTGCAACATTACCGGGACATTGCTACACAATTTTCCTCTTATAAGGCATCGAACATAGTTTGTATGGTCAGTACCTTCTCCAATTAATTCATCTATCAATTCAGGTTGTTCTTTAAGTGACTGAGCAGAATTTTTAAAGTCAGCAATGGAGATTCTTTCTATCTCACCGGGACGTCTACCATTGAATACCAAAATTCCCACCAATGTATATCTTGCTAGATTTTTCCAGTCCACAAATAAGAAATTTTGTTTTACTTTTTCAAAGTAATGATCTCTATTAGCTCTTAAATGAGCAACAAATTTTTGCATATCTGATCTTGACGGAAGAATAACTTTTTTCTGTCTTCTTATAGAAGATTGATTTTCTATTGCTGTTTTATTGATATCTGTCGGCAATTCAGTTCTTAATAATTTTAAAAAACTTTCTACTTCTTTTCGTTTTTCCTCATTATTTTTTTTAATATAATCCGATTCCAAAATCGCAGAACAAAATTTTAACAGAGTACCCAGAGTTGATGCTGTGTTTGGGGCTCGAAATTCTCCCTTGATGCTATTAAATCCAGCTACTGAACGAATAGCTAGAACCACATTGTCATATTGGTGTGGTGTAAAACATGACGCAAAATCAGTTATATCACTGGAAATCTTTTTCATTTCTAAAAGAAATCTTCCTATAAGGCGTATATTAGATCTTATCATTTTATAATTGTGTGATGCTCTGTATTTAGCCACCAATTTATTACCATATAATATTGTTAGGTAATCATGCCTGAGCAAATTAACACATTCAGTGTTTCTGAAAACAGGAAAAATATGTAATTTTAAAACTTCATCTGCCAATGGATGAAGAGTTAAAGTTAATCTTTTACTAGCCACATATGTACTTCTGTCATTGTTTCTATAATCTGTAGGTTTACATTTTATAAAATGCCTTCTTAAAGATATTTTGGAGACACGTGCAAAACAAGATGGACAATCTGTATAAATTTTTGGAGAAGGTTTATATATAGGTCTCCTTGCAACAATTTGATTCTCTTTATTTTTTTGATTGTACATAAAACTGCCCTTTGTCCTAATCATATCAATCATTTTTTTGCGTTCTAAGGATTTTTTTGGTAATTGAAGAATTAGTTTCACATCAGTTTCTAATTTATGTACTCCTAACAAGTGCCTTCCAAACCTTGTGACTAACTTTTCACAATACAAGCAGTACTGACTTTTAATGGGATATATTTTCTTAGTTCCTTTAGTAAGTGAAGTTACTGAAGACGTTGCTTTGTGAACTACTGATGTCTGGGTTTCCGGTGTATTAGAAATTTTAGTTAATAAGCCATTTTCTTCCTGTATATAAATTTCCATTGAAGAAATATTCTCCAAAATGTTGACTGAATCAATATTTTGGTCTGTTTGGTCTCTCAACTCTGATGAAATAAAAATATATATTAAAATACAACAGAAACTCACTTATTTTAAATAATTTTATAAACTAGCTTATTTTAAATTTTTTTAATATTTAATTTTCACATTCTTCCGATCTTGAAAGTGAACAATTTATTTGTTCAAATTTTGTTTCTCACACCCTTCCAAAAAATTTACATCACTTGATTAATATTTGAATTTGTCACTATTGCCACCCTATTTTTGAGCACCCTGTATATTTTAGAGAAACCCACACCTATTCTAAATATTGTGTCCTATCTCAGTATTATTGACGAAATTATAATTTTTTAAATCGCTAATTACCTGAGTTAGATGAATAACTCATAAGCCTGATATACAGGGTTCTTCATGGTAAGTAGAGCCTATTAAACATTTCAGAGGAACCAAACACAATATGATTATAATTTTTTAAATCGCTAATTACCTGAGTTAGATGAATAACTCATAAATCTGATATACAGGGTTCTTCATGGTAAGTAGAGCCTATTAAACATTTCAGAGGAACCAAACACAATATGACTCTGAAATTTTATATATGCGGGTTATCAGATATGTTCTCTTCAATGAAAATAATGCCATCAACGCAGCACTTTATATTGAACACTATATATTATTGTATTATCGACAAGATAAATTAAAAATAAGTCCGAAAAAAAAACTTCCCTGTACCTAAATCTAACCGTTTTCGAGATGATCGACATTTCATAAAAATTTTGACAGATGCAAGCGTTTCGAAAATTCCTTATATCTTTCTTCGTTCTGGAAGCTATCATTTGCTTTTCGGAATACACAAAGAACATAAGATGGACTACCTTCCGCTATCAAAATTACTTGAGGAAAATGATATTAGGTGTCCCATTTTTTACATTACATTTTGAAAACTTAAAATCAACAAAACTTTTTAAATTCAAATGGAACACCCTGTATTTTTTGCACCTTAATAGAAAATCAAATTCTACAGTAATAGTGGTAATAGTTTGAATAACTAGATGGATTTCACAGGGTCTAACGACACTTACAGTGTACGATGATTCAATAAACAAAGAAATCTAAATAAAAAATTTAGATAAATTACGAATACACTGAAGATGAATTTTTCGAGACAAAACGTCTGAATCTAGTTAGGGCTGAGGCAGTACATTATTGGAGGCCATGAAAGCTTGCAAAAAATGTAATAAAATTTCCAGGGTCGTGTTTAACAAAATGAAGTTGATGATCCTGGAGAGACGAAACATTACATATAAAAATTGATTATGCCATTCGATAGAAGGCAAAAAGTAGCCATGAGAAAGTGTTCTTCTTTTTTCAATATCTCCTCAAACAAGGCTGAAATTAAGCAAGAACGGATTTCCAAAATTTCGTTTTTTTTAAATATTCCAAAAATTAATTATGTTATCCTTGATTTTTAGAGGCATAGTGTCGGTCCCCTGATTACGCAACTTTGCCCTCATTTAAGCTACTTCGTACCTCTTACCGTTTCCGAGATCCCTGTAGTGAGAAGCGAATTTGTAACAGCCTGTATATATACAGGGTGTTTCTCAGTAACGTGCTAATATTTAAGGAGGTTATTCTTGGGTCCATTTTAAGAAAAAAACTTCCTAAAAGTATTAACTTTTGAACAACAGGGTGCTAAAGTTTTATGAAAAAACATTTTTTTATGATAACTTTGGTATTACCTATCGATATTTTTTCAAATTTGGTACACGCCTTCTATTCATCGAGATGCATTTTCTGATGTACAAACAATTATACGCCACTGCCTTTTCTTAAAGTAAAAATCATATCTGAAATCCTCATTCCATTCTGAGCAAATGTGGTGTGTGAATTTTTTTTCTTTGACATACGGATTTTGCATAAAAAAATAAAAATCATTCAATTGCATCTTATTGGACAACTTACAAGAAAAAAAAAAAGATTTATGTAACTTTGAATAATAATTTATTTAAGATAATAACTTTTAAACGTTGAAATTATGAAATTACAGTAATCTACATACATTTTGGAATGGTAAAAGAAAATTACACTGGCGTAACATATTTTTCTTCAAAAATATTCAATACAAAACCTGTACAGACGCCACTGGTAAAAATAATAAAATTGTTTGTACATGAGAAAATGCATCTCGATGAATAGAAGGCATGTAACCAAATTTGAAAAAATATCTAGGGTAATACCAAAAGTTATCATAAAAAAATGTTTTTTCTTAAAACTTTAGCACCCTGTAGTTCAAAAGTTAAGGCTTTTAGGACATATGTTCATATGAAGTTTTTTTCTTATAATAGACCCAAGAATAACCTCCTTAAATATTAGCATGTTATTAAGAAACACCCTGTATATTTACAAAAAAATAATAAGATTTCCTTTCAATGGGATACTATTATTAGTAACTGCATTGAAAGTACAATAAAGAGCAAATAAGTACCTTTCATTAAGAAAACAATGAAATGTAACCAAAATTTTAAAATATAGTATCCTCTCAACTTCATTCCAAATATCATAAAATTTCAAAATGTAACGTAAAAATGAGACACCTAGTATAATTTTTTTCAAGTAATTTTGATAGTGGAAGGTAGTCCATCTTATGTTCTTTGTGTATTATGAAAAGCAAGTGAAAGTTTCCAGAACGAAGAAAGATATAAGGAATTTTCGAAACGCTTGCATCTGTCAAAATTTTTATAAAATGTCGATTATCTCAAAAACTGTTAAATTTAGGTACAGGGAAGTTTTTTCCCGACTTATTTTTAATTTATCTTGTCGATAATGCAATAATATATAGTGTTCAATATAAAATAACGAAGTTAACACCTATTTCCGATATAACCGGAAGTTCTAAGTTGATGGCATTATTTTCACTGATATCTGATAACCCCCATAAACAAAAGTTCAGTCATATTGACTTTGGTTCCTCTGAAACGTTTAATAGGCCACTTACCGTGAAGAACCCTGTATACATATATGACATATTTAATGTCGACATAAAATTGAACGTTGTACCACATAAATGTAGATATTTTGTTTCAACTCAGAAGGGACAAAAATCCCTACAAAAAATTCAGGTTTCTGTCAGTATATTTAATTTTCTCTTATTATGTCATACCTTGTATTTTTAAAAATTACGGCATAAGTACAACAAACAAGTCATTGCGTAAAAGTTGCAATCCATTTTTTAATCAAATTTTTCAGAAAACGATAAAGAATACGAAAACTTCTCAACAACTCATAATTTTTTGCTTGTTATTAATAGTACCTACTGATTAGCTAATTTCCAGCCTTAGTTGCTTGGGAGGCTTAACATTAACAAGAATAATTGAGACATTTTTGAACATCTTGTATATACAAATTTATTTGCAAAATTACATCTATCCACCCTGCATAGAGGTCAACATTTTATATTCCCTGATAGCCAAGTGCAAACAATACAATAAACAAATATGATCAATATAGGGCCTCCTGCATTAATTATATCAGTAAATACCAAATTTTCAAAAAAATCAATTAAATGCTTATCTGTGCCAATATAAATGAACATGTATCAAGTACTACTAACCTTCTTCATAGGCACTCTTTAATTTTAAAAGGCATTCTTTTTCATCACTTTCCTCCAAAATTGTAGCTAAAAACAACGAATTTTTCCATTGGACAGATGCTTCCATCAATTTTCTGTTTTTTATTTGTTTTCTTGGAACTACATGATAAACTCCATCTGTAAATTTAACTAGAGCAAATCCATTTTCAAGAGGTTGGTTCAAGTCTGTAAATAAACATAAATTTATCAAATATGACGACAGGGTTCGTAGCGGCCGGGAAAACCGGGAATACCGGGAAAAGTCAGGGAATTCGTTATTCTTCATAAAAAACAGGGAATAGTCAGGGAATTTTAAAAATATTCATGAAAGTCAGGGAATTTAATGTTTGCAACTGGAAATTTTGTGAAAGCCGGCCCTGTGTTCTTGAAAGAGAAAACTATATGTGGTTTTGAAACCTTTATAAGAGGTTCTTAGGGTATAAAAAAGATTATGGAGTCCAGTCGAGAAAAAATTTAATGCATAAACACCAATTAGTATGTAAAAATAAACTACAAGTGACCTGGATTTTATTTTTATAAGTCAGGGAAAACCTGGAAAAGCCAGGGAATTCTTCATTACTTTTGAACTATGAACCCTGGATGACCTGTGTGACGTCAAAAAATCTGTACTTTAAAAATATTTTTTATCGATTTTTCAGGACAATTATATATTTTTTGAACACCTCATATAGCAAATACGAAGTTTCATTAATATTAAGTTACTTTTTCTATCACCTGTTAATTGATTTTAATTAAAATTCAAACCACCCTGTATAAAAGTCAACATTTTAAATCTCCTACGATAGCCCAGTGCAAACATAATAACGCTCATAGTATTTAATTATATTGGTACCTAAATATAAAACTTCTTAAAAAAATTATGTAAAAGTGCTTATCTCTGACCTGTGGCAACATGTGGTGTTAAATAAACTACCTATGTACTAACCTTTTTCATAAGCATTCTTCAATTTTAAAATTTTCCTCCAAAATTGTAGCTAAAAACAACGAATTTTTCCATTGGACAGATGCTTCCATCAATTTTCTATTTTTTATATGCTTTCTTGCAGCTACATGATAAACTCCATCTGTAAATTTAACCAAGACAAATCCATTTTGAGGAGTTTGCTTCAAGTCTGCAAATGAACATTGAATTAATTTATAAAATATGAACCCAACAAGCTTGTTTAACCACTCTTCAGAATGCTACACTAAATATTTATATAAAAAAAGATATATTAAACAGAAATATTTCTTCAAAAAAAAAAAAATTTCATGACGTCGCTGTTGTGAAAAATAAATATTTGATGGTATAAATACTTACTTTTACATTTATTTCTATGTTCCTTTTGAGTATTCATTTTTTTAATATTAAAATTTCGTTTTTCAATTGTGCAGAAAAACCTAGAAACAGATTATTGTTAGGTCACTGGCTAAATTATTTCTATTATCGGATAAAAAATACGTACAGAAAAATTAAACAATACCTAGGTATCAGTACTTAAAACGAAAATACTGCCTATATGTAGCAAATAAGTATGTAGATATAATTTTGGCCTGATTACCGTAGATTTATGTTAAAAGTAGTTAGTTAATTACACAGGATTAACAAAACGCACTTTCCAACAAGAATATTCATAGACGTAAAATTCAACTTTAACATTCATAGTTCATATTACGTTCTCTCTTCTCCAGTTTTCGTTTCTCTTTCTAACAATTTTAAATCACTCGGTTCAACGCAACCCACTAATCACATCTCTAGCACAACACCTGTAACGTCGCAGATCGCGCGGCGCATAGCGCTTAAACCGCCTTCGTTGAAAAATATAGGAATTAAAGGCGATTTTTAACGATTCAATGATTTGACATCATTTAAAATTATATAGTTTTGTTGAAATATGACGTCATACGTGCAACTGGTTAAAACAATCTCGGCATCATAATTGTACAATAATAAACCTAAATGAATATATGCGTTATAAGCACTAATCCCAATAGAAACAAATCTTTAAGAATAAGAATGTTCGTTTTATTAACGTTTGCAAAAATCTATGACAAACAGGGCTGCTTTCGTTTTGGTACATAGAAATACCTAAATAACTATTAACTTCTAAATAGCTATTAATAATCGAGTAACAGATCTATTCAATTAGGGTTGTTCGAATTAATGCAACTGATTTAGTATGAAAGTATGATAGTTATTTAATTTGCGTTAGTACGGGTGCATGATTAACAGCACAATAGAAAGTGCAAGTTTTCTGAAGAAAAAAAAATATAAATATTTAACTATCATATTTGTGATTAAATTACAAAGAAAATGTTTCCATGTATCTAATAAAAACATTAACTAAACATTTCATAAAACAGTTGTAATTTTAGTATTATGCATACCCATACTTACGTGAACGATCTGTCAATGATGGACCAGTGGCTGAATAACTAAATAGATACCTAGTATATAATATGTAAAAGATAGTTATACACAAATAAAAAGCCACTAGTTAGGGTTATATTTGAAATGAGAATTTTATTTTAAGGCGAGTCCCAAATATAGAAGATTAATTGAAATTAATATTATTGTATTGGTTGTTTTGACCTAGGTATAAAAATTAAATTCAGAAATATACTTCACACCGGTTTAGTTTTGACATAAGCCACGAAAGCGGCAGGCAGATCTTTTATCTATGGGCAGATCTCTTCTTCCGTAGGTAACCTACCTACGTAATAAAAATAATTCTGCCCTAGAAAATTTTGATTACTAATCACCCCTTTACAAATTAAAATAAAATTAAACAGTTTTGCATGTTTAATAAGAATATAATATCTACCAATGTGGACACGTATAGACACGTATATACTATATATTTGGTTTACTTTATTCTATTTTTGGAAATATATAAACAGTACATATTGGGGCCACTATAGTTTTATATATTAACTCTACACATTGAGACCTTATAATGCTCTACCCTATCTCTTCACATTGAGACCTATCAGTAATACTTTTAAATATACCTAAATAGAATAAATCCATATCACAAATTTGTTATAAATTTTGCTTCATGATAAATTTTTCCTGGAGATGAATTATTTTAAAACTAAAATATTCAGGCACTATCCAAATAAATACTGCACATTTTAAATAATCTATAAAGAACAAGAATTTTGCCTGTATACATTACATACATATTGAGGCCACTACAATATTATTGTTAAAGCTGTTACTTTACACACTGAAGCCTATAATATTGGTTAATAGCTATTTCAAAATGACATATCTAGTTCATATACCGGGTGTCCCATTTTAAAAAATACACATGAATATCTCTTAAGTTAAGGGCTTAATGAAAAAATTTTGCAAATAAAAGTTGTAGGGTTTTGAGGGGGACATCTAAGGGTGACCTTGACCATGACCATGACCTTCAAAGTCATTTCAAGGTCAAGTTGATTTTTCAAATGGAAACATATTTTTGACACCAGAAATGAAAATATCAGAAAATTTTACATCCGACTATTTGAAGGTCATTTTAGTTTTTGTTGCAAAATTCTACTTTTGAGACCAGAAATGAGAAGAGCAGGCCATTTCACGTCCATCTATGACATTGACCTTGACCTTCACGGTAATTTCAAGGTCAAGTTAATTTTTTAAATAGAAACCGGTATCTTTCAGACCAAAATATAAAGTGCGGAGAATTTTGCTTCCGGATATAACCTTGATCATGACCTTTAGTTTCAAAAGTCATTTGAAGGTCATTCTAGTATTTTGCAGGCAAAACTTTAATCTTGTTCATATTTTTCTTTTTAATATGTGGGGCTCGCCATAATTTTCCAGAATTAATCCTTTGCGGCATTTTATTCAAATGTTTTTGAACTCAGATTAGCTAAGAATTTAGTAATAGTTAAATCCGATAGGGCGGAACCAATATGTCGAATACTCGGCTCGACCTTGAGTTTTAACGTAGGTTGAAGCATTTTCAAAGTGTTAATCCACATGAATATTAAAAATGTTTACCAAAAATTGGTCGGCCATATTGAATTTGAATATTTTCAAATTCTGACTTCATATTCGCGACCAGTGCCCTCGAAAACCCCCGAGTACACTATTTGGCAAGACGGAAATGAATTTTGCAACAAAAAACTAAAATGACATTCAAATGCCCTTGAAGGTTATGGCCAAGGTCATAGTCGGATGTAAAATTTTCTGCTCTTTTTATTTCAGGTGTCAAAAATATGTTTCCATTTGAAAAAATCAACTTGACCTTGAAAGTCATGGTCAAGGTCATGGTCAAGGTCACCATTAGATGTCCTCCTCAAAACCCTACTTTTATTTGAAAAATTTTTTCATTAAGCCCTTAATTTACGAGATATTCACGTGTATTTTTTAAAATGGAACACCCGGTATATCTAGTATTTATATAAAAATGTATAAGTTGTAGAGGTGATATCCTTATATGATGAACATATTTTTTAATGAAAACAAGCTTAAAAGTTTTAGAAAGCAAGGTCTTTTTTATTATTATTTAATTAAAATTAAAAATGTTTGCATGTTCAATAAGAAAATAATATCTACCAATGTGGACACGTATATACTATATATTTGTTTTACCTTATTTTATTTTTGGAAATATATCAACAGTACATATTCAGGCGACTATAATTTTATATCTTAACTCTACACATTGAGACCTATAATGCTCGTATGATGTTCTACCCTAACTCTTCACATTGAGGCCTATGAGTAATACTTTAAGTATAAATAGAATAAATCTATATCACAAATTTGTTATAAATTTTTCCTGGAGATGAATTATTTTAAAACTAAAATATTCATGCACTATCCAAATAAATACTGCACATTTGGGACATATTTTAGGTACATCTATAAAGAACTAGAATTTTGCCTATACATTGTACCTACTATTGTACATATTGAGGCCACTACAATATTTGTTAAAGCTGTTACTTTACACATTGAAGCCTATAATATTGGTTAATAGCTATTTCAAAATGACATATCTAGTCCCATTTTAAAAAATACATAAAAATACAAAATTTGAAAATTAATCGATTTAATGAGTAGAAAATTAATATTGTAGGTGCATAAATTCTACTATTGCTAAACTATAATGCCAGTATACGTTTTCTATAGATTTTCTTAAGGACTATGTAATTATGTAATTTTTGTTATTTTATTTTTGAAAATATAGCAATAATACCTACATATTTAGGCCATTATTTTTTTTTTGGTGTTGTTACTCTACACATTGAGACCTATAATACTTGTAAGTATAAATAGAACAAATCCATATCTATCATAAATTGCGTGATGATACTTTTTTGCCTGCAGATGAATTAATTCAAAACTACTACTATCAAATAAAAACTGCACATTCGGGGCCACTTTTCTACCTACTTCTTTAGACATATCATACATATTGCGGCCATTACAGTATTTGTTAAAATACCTATTATCTTACACATTGAGTCCTGCAACATTTATCTACTATTTCAAAATAACATACCTATCAGGGTCATACAGAAAGTGTTCATATAAAAATGTAGAGTTAGGTGATATCCGTATATGAAGAACATAATTTTAAAAGAAAACAAACTTATTAATTATAGTTTTAAAAATCAAGTGATTTTTAATTATTGTTTTCGTTATGTTGTGACGATTAAAATCTTAAAATGTATTTTATTAACAAGGTTATTATTTATATAAAAATATAAGTGTTCATTGAAATGGAAAATAAAACTATGTATTTAAATTTTTAGAATTTCAAAGAAAAAATTAACATGTATTTTCATTTCATTAGCACAAAGAGCGTTTTACTAATTAGTATTTTTATTAATATTATGTTTAAAATATAATTATTTTTTGTACTGTTTTATTTTTAACATATTTCTTTATTGCACAATATATTAAATTTGAATTTCCAAATTAATCGATTCGATAAGTAGTTACTTAAAATTATGGGTGTATAAATTCTATGCCACTGTATATTATTGCATTTTCTGTATGTATGTACTAAAGGATTTAAAATTATGAAAAATGTTAAACAAACACGCAGTATGTTGATATATATATACAAAAATACGTCTAACCATTAGATTTATAATTTTAATATAAGAATTTGTTTTCATTATTTTCCTATGCCGACGGTGTTTTCCTAATTTTTATATTTGCCATAAGCAATGTAGGGGAGTATACCCCTTCTTCTTTGTATTTCCGCCAATCACAGCGAAGCTCTGTGCTCAATGTGTAGAGTAAAAGAAGTATATGAACATGAAACATTGGGTCCAGGTCCCAATCTGTTCATATTGGACTGAATAAGTAGGATATCTTCCTAAAATTGGACTAGATGACACTGTTAGCAGTATATATATATAT
>NW_019416511.1:290697-359755 GCF_000390285.2 Anoplophora glabripennis
ATTTGCTTCAGCTTTTTTATTTCTTTTCTGACTTTTTTGTAAAAATGATTAAACATCAATAACAATTAGGTAATGCGGTCATGTGTAGTAGATGAAAAACTTATTAGTGGTGGGCATTTGTGTAGAAATTACTACGCGTAAGTTGATTTGTCATCTTTTCGTTTGTAACCAATAATTCTGTCAAATCTCAACCGATTTATAAAAACGGTACGTCACTGTATTCGCAATGAAAAGGGCTTTAAAATGATCTGCCACAAGTGGGGTAGTTGCATTTGAAATTTTTAAGCTGGGGTTGCTAGGCATTAGGGGGATGAACATATCGAGTTGGCTTGACTGTCAAAAAAGCTCCCCCCAAGAACAAAAATCGACGGGTCTCGGCGAATTTTGAAATATTATTCAGTTTTCCAATTATAGGGGGGTCAAATTTTCGTTGGGATACCCTGTATATAATTTTGCACCGTTAATTTAAAATCGTATTCGAATAATAGTGATAACAAAAAATATTCTATAATTTTGTCCATGAGTGTACAATTTCTTTATTATCTAAAAACATATTAGGGACTGTACAACAAATATTCTATTTCGTATGAAAATCTTTAGAACACTGTTTTGGATGCAAGGCAATATTACATTTTTGGCATACAAACTGGCTTTTCTTCCCACAATGTTTGCACCTTCGGTCAGTGTTTATTGTATACCACCATGTGTTCAGCATTGTCAAACCTAACTTCACTTAGTGGATTGGAGACACGTCCCTGATGTGGTTTTACACCAAATGATTGCAAAAAAGTCAACGCTATATACCTGCGGAATGCTAATCGAGACTCTACGTTTTTGTCATCGTGTTTCAATTGTTTCATTAGAAGCCATCCGTTGACAACCGACACATCTAACAGGTAAGCTACCAATAGCCAGTACCATTTCCTTTGCCTGATTCGAGTTCTATAAACGGCAACTAGAGCATCCAGTTTATCAACGCCACCCATTCCTTCATTGCATCCAGCTACAATTTTTGGCTGTGAAAGATTTTTTCTAGATTTAGAAACTCTATCCCTGCGAGTAACATTTCCAATTGAATTGTCTTCAACATTTGAAACTATAAAAACCACCTTATTGTCCTTCCACTGAACCAAAACTGTCGAATGTTGATTGATATAAAACTTGTGACTGCCCCTATTTTCTTTGTTCCTGCTTTTTTTATTTGGGACAGGACACTGTTCAAGTCGATTTTCAAGAATGGTTCCAGTAGCGCAATATATTTTTGCAGATAAACGAGCTAGCAAAGGTAAACTCGTGAAATAATTATCGAAATAGATTTTGTACCCCTCATTTTGAGGCACTTCAACTTGTTGTAGTAGAGAAAGGACAACATCCCCATCAATGCCAAAACGTTTTTCCAAACTGGTGTCCTTTATTATTGTATGTATACAGGGTGGTCCGAATTTTATGCAGGAAACTTCCAGGGCTGATAGATCTCTTTAAAATAATAGGTGTTTGCCTTATAAACAAAGGTCTAGAACGGACTCATTTTAGAGATACAGGGTGTTGAAGTTGTTAAAAAAAATTAATTTTTTGTTTATATCTCCGGAATCTATTAACCGATCTGAACAAAATTTGGTACAGATAATGGATGACAGTAGGCCTTGCATTCTCTAAAATATGAGCTCTAAAGGATCTACCAGTGGTGTACAACTGGACAGGGTCACCCTTTTTTTATAAAAAAAACCTACGCCACTGTATTTTTTACAATCTATTGTAACGGATTTATATTCTAATGTACAAAATACGTAAAAAAGGTAACGTGAATTTTTTCCCTAAAGTTCACCGTTCTCAAGTTATTCATACGAATACAATCTCCTTGTGGCGGATACTTCTAACCATAATATTACAAGAATATTTATGTTTATGCTTAAAAGTAAGTGCAATTTGTAAGCACATCAACAAAATTCTTTACACTCGTCGCTTTCATCTTTTGGATTAAAACGATATTTGGAAAATCACGACGGCTCAATGAAAGACACAGAAATGAAATTTTAAGAACATTGGGGTGAGTAAATCGAAAATTTGAAAAGTTCTACATAAGGATGGTAGAAATCCGTACTATTTACAACCTGTGCAAAATTTACTTCCGGGAGATGTAGACACACCTGAATTTTTGTTAGTGGTTGTTTTAAAGTCACAACATAATCCAGAATTCTTACTAGAAATACTTTGGACCGATGAGGCTACGTTCACAAGGCGAGGGGTAGTGAATTTTCACAATATTTGGTCACAAGAAAATCCTCATGAAATTCGGATAAGATCTTTTCAACGAATTTTCTGGCTCGGAATAATTCGGACTTTATTTCTTGTCACCCCATCTAAATTCCCAGCATTTCTAAACTTTCTAGAAAACCATCTATTTGAATTATTAGAGGATGTTCCATTAAATATACCACAAAATAGCTGGATACAAATGGATGGTGCTCCTGCGCATTTTAGGAGAATAATACAATAATGGCTTAAAAATTATATGGGGCGATGGATAGGTTGAAGACCAAATGCCAATGTCAACCATAATGGTGCAGAGAATCCAGTCTCTTGGCCAGCCAAATCGCCAGATCTAAACCCCCTGGACTTCTACGTTTGGGGTTACCTATCTGAAAAGTAAAGTTTACTCTACTCCACCACAACTACTGCAGCGAATAGAAGAGGGGTGTAATGAATTAAAAGAAAACCACCACATGATATTAGTTAGGTAATTCCATTAATCATTAATAGAAATTGTCAGAAATGTATCGATGTGGATGGTTCGCATTTTGAACAATTGCTGCAAATACGTAACGTTAATTTCATTTCTTGTTTAATTGTCGTTGCTTGGTAAATGTATTTTTATTATTATTTTCATTTAAATTGTCCTTATTTGTAAAGATAGTGGATTAAGCCTCCAGGAGAAACTAAAATACACTAGGAACACTACCTCACAGGTGATGTGGAAATAATTTTGTTGATCTGCTTACAAATTGCACTTCCTTTTAAGTATAAACATAAATATTCTTGTAATATTATGGTTTGAAGTGTCTGCCACAAGGGGGTTGTATTTGTATGAATAACTTGAGAACGGTGAATCTTAGGGAAAAATTTCAAGTTACCTTTTTTACGTATTTAGTGCATTAGAATATAAATCCGTTACAATAACTTGCAAAAAATACAGTGGCGTAGTTTTTTTTTATAAAAAAAGGGCGGCCCTTGTCCAGTTGTACACCACTGGTTGAACCTTTAGAGCTCATATTTTAGGAAATGTAAGGCTTACTGTCATACATTATCTATACCAAATTTTTATTAAGATCGGTTAATAGATTCCGGAGATATAAACAAAAAATCAAATTTTTTTAACAACTTCAACACCCTGTATCTCTAAAACGAGGCCGTTCCAGACCTATGTTTATAAGGCAAACACCTATTATTTTAAAGAGATCTATATGCCCTCGAAGATTCCTGCATAAAATTCGGACCACCCTGTATATATTGAAACCCAGCATATATCCTTCATTTGTACATAGAGCCCAATTTTTGAAACCGAAACGTATAGGTTTTCCACGGATATATTGTTTCGCATAGTGTTTTCCATAATACGGAACCATATTTTCGTCGATGGAAAGATGTTCCTGCAATCCCCCATGTTATCTGAAATTTTTGTTAAGTTTTTCAATGGGCGGTCTTATTTTGTATAGCTTGTCTTCCTGTACAAGTGTAGCATTGTCACTGAAATGAATATATTTCAATATTTTTTCAAACCTTTTCAATCGCATGCTATTTTGCACAATTTTCGACACATCCTCTACGCCGGACCAAAAAATTCTTCTGTTCGGATATTTTCCATATCCTGACAATAAAAGTATTCCTAAAAAGACATATAATTCATTTAGAGACAAGTCTAACCTATCATTTTTTTGCAGGGCATATTTGTTAGATTGCTCTATTATAATAGTCAAGAGCTCCATTGCAAAGAACAAATTGAAATAGTCAACTGGAGTTTCAGCAATTCTGCTGTCAGCAGATGGCTGCTTCAGGTCACATTCCCTGCGTATGCCATTATCTGGTATTACAGTGGCATTTTGTTTCCAGTTGGATTTTTCATATGATTCTTTTGTTTCATTGAAAATATCTTAGATCGTTGGAGGAGATCGAAGATTAAAAAAGTGGGTAACTTCTCAGATCATTTAGAAAACATAAGATCTTAAGATCTAATAAATTGGGCCATTGTCAGTTATTGGAATTTATGTTAGACAAAATATTTTAATAGAACACATGCTGGCAAATAAATTTTTAATTGTATCTAATTTTATCTTGTTTTTAAGTATCTAACCAATTGTTGGAATGTCAATGCATTAGGTACTGAAATGAAACTATAGTCAAATATTTAACATTTACTAGTATTCTGTTACATACACAAAATAATATTGTCAACTCAACTCAAAAAATATTTTCTAACAATCAGTAAATTTACACATTATTCTTATTGTCCATCTTATCACGTAGGGACGTATAATCCAAGAAATGGATATACACATACGCCTCTACGTTATAATAGGGACGTTATATACATAATGAATTTGCCTTAGGTAGAATTAAATTTTCAAAATTTTTTGTCGGAAAGTGTACTTCGCATGGGGGCATTAATAAGAGTAGCAAACGAGAACATTCTTTCAACTGAGGCTGATGATGCCAATGGAGTATTAAATTTTAAAAAAAGGTTGCTTAATATAGGGATATTTGTTTAGCATTTGAAGAGATCTAAGATATTTTTGAGATCCAAGGTCTTTTTTGAGATCTTAGATACTTTTCAGGATCTAAGATCCTTCAATTTAGATCATAAGTTCAGATCTTTTTCAAAGGATTTTTTATAAATAGATCAAGATCTAGTACTTAAAAAAGTATCTGGATACAAGATCTAAGATCAGATCTTTGATCTTAGATCATTAAAACGATCTACTTTTTTAAGATACTCCCAGCTCTGGTGGCATCATACACTTACTACTAGCCGGGAAATCATCCATCTAAATTCTATCACGAACTTACCTACATCACGAACATACCTTACTTCACCCTACATCTTTTTGTAAGTGACACCGTTTTGTATGTCGTCTTAAATAATTTCTTGAAAAATATCCCAAACAGTGTTCGCAAACGACAAACCTATCTTTTAAGTTTTCGGAGTTTTTAACGATCTCGTTGTCACCCTATGGTGCCTTAGATCTTCGAATTAGTTTAAAAGGGCAAAATTTCCTTGCCGACGAATAGAATTTAAAAGTTGTTTTCTTTAACAGCTCCCTCATTTTCATGGTTTCTTTTTAAATGTCGAGGAAATTGAGTTACCTCTCTAAAGCAATAAGGACACGTATTTTTTTTTGTCCATGATCGAGTTTTAATAAAATGTTCTGTTTTAGAAGTCGTTGCTACCAATGATCCAAAGCTTATAATAGTTTTGTCTACATTACTTAATTGAGGGCTATCTACAACGTAATTGTTATCATTTAAAAAATTAATAATAATTGAATTGTTATTTCATATTTCAAATGCCTTTAACTACTTTGCCAGCTAACTATGTTTCTATTGTAGATAATGAATGTTTATCTAAATAATAAAAGAGTATAAACAAATTACAAATAGAAAAAAAAATTGAAATGATTTTGAATTTCGTACGACTTTTAAAGAAAAAGTATCTAATTACATTTTTAATGATATCATGTTTCCGTGAAGATTGTAGAAATAAAATTAATTAAGATGATATGCTATATTACTGAATATGTGTAGTGCCAAATAAAATAAATAGGTATACAATTTCAATCATCAGTACAATACAATACAATTTTAACTACAATACAATACAAAATACAATGTTGAAATTTTTCGTTGTGGATAATATAAAAAGTCTTTAAAGTATAATACAGTAGGCGCTTGGTAATCCGGCACCCATATTTTTTCACCGATGCCGGATTATCAGAACTGCCGGATTATCGGATTTGTATGGGAAGTAAAAGCTTTATACATCAAATGTAAAATAAATTCTACATATCATAGATCCACAGTAAAAGACTATTTTAATATGGTTAGGTGAATTTATTATAAAAATAAAATTATGTATGTATGTACATACATACATACATACGTACTTAACATAAATACAAATACATATGTACATAATTACATATGTTCATCATTTGTGACGTTTTCAGTTGCGGAAGAGGAAGATGACGCTTTGACCAAATATTTGTCAATTTTCGTTTGCTTCTTGCCATAGTAAATTTTTTTAATTATCATTTCTCTTAACTTTCTCAAATTCAGTAAAATGTCGTTAATAGCGTTATTTTCCTCTGCCCAGCGGATACTGACATCTATTGATTTCAGGGCATCTTCAGCCTTCACTGAGGTATTCGTGGGACTAAGCAAGGTCATTTCCAAATCATCTTGTTCAGAGCTAGAAACAGCATCATTTATTATTTCTTCATCGGTCATTACAGGGTGAGAATCCGAGTTTTCCGCAAACCATTCCTCAATATCTTGTTCAGTCAACTCTGTCTGATTATTTTGGAACAACATCTGCTTTAGTTCTGCAAGAGGTAATTCATCTTCTGAATCCCACTCTTCTTCTTCAGAATTTTGGTTTAGTGAAGGCCATAATTGTTTCCACGACGATTGAATCGCTTTTTGAGGCACCATGTTCCACGCTTCAGTTACGTTAAAGACCGCATCTTTAAGGTTCATGTCCTTCAGTGTTTTAGTGACATCATCATCCCGGATAATAGCATTCAACAAGAGTTTCTTCTTGTAGTTACATTTTATCATCTGAATTACATTCTGGTCCATAGGTTAAAGTAACGGTGTGCAATTAGGTGACATAAAATGTGTTTGAATCTTACCATCCCTAGATGATTGTAACTCATCATTTGGTTCATGGGCAGGTGCATTATTCAACAACAGAACAGCTTTAGGTGGAAGATTCTTGCTTTTCAAAAATTTACGTACCGCAGGCACAAAATCATTGTGAAACCAGTCAATGAATAATTCTTTAGTTACCCATGCCTTGTTTTGATTTTTATACACAAGTGGAAGATTAACATTTTTGAACGCTTTAGGATTCTTCGCTTTTCCAATAAACAGCAACTTAAGCTTATGAGTGCCACTAGCATTTGCACAGGGCATAATAGTGACCCTGTCTTTTGACACTTTCCTGCCTGGAGCTTCTGACTCCTTTCTGTAAACATAAGTTTTGTTAGGTAAAACTCTCCAAAACAGGCCGCTTTCGTCAGCGTTATAAGCTTGATCTGGAGTTAAACTGAGGTCGTCAACTTTTTTCTTAAAATTCTCGACAAATGGAGCGACGGCTGATGTGTCACTGGATAATTTTTCGCCGGTTACAGTCAACAAACGTATTCCATATCTTGATTTGAAATTCTGGAACCATCCATCACTAGCTTTAAAGTTGGCATTCTTATATATTTTTTCATAAAAAGTTAAAGCTTTTTGACGAATAATATCTCCAGTAAGAGGCGTATTACGGGCTCGTTCTTGAAGAAACCACGTATACAACGCGTCCTCCATAAGAGGATACTCTCCAACCTTAATAATCTGTCGTGAACTCGTCCCGACGTCAGCAGTGTTGGCGAAGTTTTCAATCTTCTCACGATTCTTTTTTATATCGTAAATTGTTGCACGGCCTACACCATATTCACCAGCCAACTTCATCTGATTTTCACCACTATCCAACTTTCGCAAAATTTCCATCTTTTTAATTAAACTTAATGTTTCGTGTTTACGTTTTTTGTCCGCCATTTTGTCAAAGCGACGCACAGTGTGATATTTCAGCAAACTAGGTGGAATTAATTCTTGCATGAAAAATTCACGAGCTTTTCTTGATTTCTATGTGTCATACTAATAAAATAAACGTCTGAGCATATCTTATGTATGTAACAGTATACAAAAAAAAATGAATCATGAATAATGAATGATTAATAATTACTCCATTTACGAATAACTAACTTATTTTACTTATGAACATATATTTCGTCAGTTTTAGTTACAGGTAAATGTTTATGATGACATACTAAAGGACAGACTATTTTTACAATAAAAAAGGTGTAAGTACTAAAATAAAAATTACTTATTTAGTACAAAAAAGCCACGGAAACAGAATCACTTAATAATAATTAAAATTGCTACTGATTGGATAAATGTTCTACTTGAGATGTATCCAGATCAGGTGAAGCTTAATTTCAGTGTCCATGAATAATTCTTCTTGACTACATTGTAGAAGATTTTGTAGTTTTTGTTTTTTGGCTTTATAACCCGACTCTTCAAAGCTTTTTTGAGGCCTACCAGGCCTACTACTCGAACTACCTTGTGAAGTTCCCGGTAAAGCTTGGATGACAATGTCTGGAAACATAGGATGACAATGTCTGGAAACGTAAGATTTCCTTGAAGCCACGACGCATTTGCAGTCAAAAATCGTTTTCGATGTCTTTCTGCTTTAGCCCATCTTTGCTCAATTTTTTGGCACAAACTTCTAATTGTTACTTTTAAAGTAACTACAACGTCAATCGGCAACGAGAAATCTGCCAATTCCCGCAAAACATATGCAATTACGGAATCAGTTCTTGTCGTCTTCGAATTTGCAACCTATACGTCAAACATAGACTGGCGAGAAATTTGCGGAACCATTCTGAAAATCAGTAAAAAATGTAAGAATCCGCAGTTTTGCGCACAATGTGTTTTATGTATTGAGTAACACAAGAGACTAGCTTTCAATTAAATATAAGGTTATTGCGGTATAAAACAGTATACTACAGTATAATCCACTTCCAGTTTGCTAATATAATTTTTTTTTACATGTTAATTGCTTCCCTATGTTAAAAACGATTTACAGGCTCACGAAATTATATTTCAGAAAACTAAAACCCGTTAACATACCTTGATGTATAGCAGATTACAGTAACCACATACAAATATTAGTGCACCAAGCAGGTATAGTGCACTCATTCACTTAACACAAACAACTGATGAGAGTGTAACAATACGGTTTATATACAACCCAGGTAAAAAAAATTTATAACCACCCTTTTTAGGGTCCCAGGCCAATTCTGAGAAAACTAAATACGTAGTGATATAAGAGGGATGTTCTTCTATTGGAAAATGATGTGTTTTTAATTATGTGCGTTTTTCAAAAAATCAATTATTTCCACCTAGCTTGCTGAAATATCACACTGTGCGACGCTGCGAAACAAGAAAAAGCAAAACACACACGTGGCTTCACTATTATGGTTAGGCCGAGACAAACACTACTCGAACAATTCAACCGCTCAGTAGTCCGGCGTTCATGCCGGATTATAGAGCGGGCTACCTGAGTCCCAAAGTGCCGGACTACTGAGCGTGCCGGATTGGCGAGCGCCGGATTACCAAGCGCCTACTGTACTTATTAAAAATGATTTTTCTTTCGTCTTCAGTAATTTTATTTTGGTATTTAAATAGCTATTGCACTAGGTGTTGCGAGTATAATTCAATGCCGGTAGGGGCATATAGCTCTCGGAGTAGTTGTTTCTCGCAACACTGACATTGTGTTACGCCCTCTGTGGGTGGCAGTCGTGCAACAAAGTACCTGCAGTTAGCAGGTCGCTTCATACTGTAGCCATTTGAATGGCACAGTTGGGAGACGGCACGGCAGATAGAGCCATTTGCGCTCCCGCGTTCATTTAAATAAGCAGTTATTTCTGCAATATTTCATTGTCTTTATACACTTCTCAAGAACTACTTTCTTTCTAATTGAAATATATTCCTTACCAGCCTCGTGGGCAGCTTTTCTCACATTACATTCCCAAGTTTCCGATTTTCGTACTCTCTTCCGTTCCAGTGATTTTTTAGGCAATATTTGGGCAAGTCCAACAGCATTATCCGCAGAAACGTGTTGGTCCGAAACAGTATTAGGATCTTCTGTAGACTCGTCGCCAAACTCGCTATTAGAAGACCCTTCTGATGGTAAATACTCTTTGTCAATGTCGGAATCATATCCGTCAAAGTCATTACAATTTTCTGGGTAGTTTTCTGGGCAACTACTTGTTGAAGCAGCCTCTTTTTTGTTAAACTTTCTTCTAAAACATAACAAATTGCGTACATTATTAAAACTAAAATTGAAATAGGTATAATCTAATATATAAAATTATCGTGTCGCGGTGTTTGTTAACAAACTCCTCCGAAACGGCTGGACCGATTTTGATGAAATTTTGTGTGCTTATCGGGCAGGTCTGAGAATCGGCCTACATCTATTTTTCATACCCCTAAATGTTAAGGGTGGTCCACCCCATTTTTTTTTATTTTTTGGACAAAATTTAATTTTTTTATGATGTGGCCTTAAAAAATACATACAATCCTAAATTTTCACCCTACTACCATCAACCCTTATTTTTTAATAGCGATATTAGTAATTCAATAATTTTCAACCCCGGTCGATAACTGATCAATTATTATCACTTGATCATTTTTTTATCCCCACCAAGCGTCGACCAGTGTCAGTTCTAACCCAGTAAACAGCACGGAGTAGGGATGAGATCTCTCTCACACAATAAGCCGTTTCTCACAGTTTTCGGCCATTATTATTATTGTTTGTGCATCAACTGTAATAGTGACGTTTTCCATTATCATTAATAAAAAAATATACACGATATACACTGAATAAAACTAAATATAATATAGATAGTAGAAGTGAAATTTATTTATGAAAAATCTAAAATAATCCTAGGAATAATTTATATGGCAAAACAACATTTGCCGGGTCAACTAGTAATTAATAAAATTATCTTAAAACATCAAGCGGTTCGTTATCAGATTCAGAATCGGTTAATAAATTTCTTTCATATCTCCCAAGTTGGGTATATTTAAATACGCTTTTAATAAATTTAGCATAAAAAAAATCATTTAAGGGCTCACATATAGCTGAGCACCTAGAAGTAGGGTTATGTTTAAAATTTTTTTTCGTGTATAAAACTGCATTTTTTTAAAAAACCATAATAAACATTTTGAAGTTTGGCATTTATTATAAATTGTGTGAAAATTGGGTTCGAAAATTTCGAATGGTAAAAAAATTGCAGTCGTTTTCCGGGGTGTGTTTTTTTCGAGAGCGTTCGCGGTACCAGACGTGCCTCCGCCATTTCTTATCTGAAAAAAAAAAAAAATTATTTTCTCAAAGTAGATAGACAGAACTAGTACTTATCGAGCCGGAATTTGCGAATTCAATTTTTTCGGGTCATGGCAGTCATTTGCATAAAATTGGCGGTTTTTCGCCTTAAAATTGTTGAGTAATTATAAGAAAAAAAAAAACTATGTAAAATATCGAAAAAAGGGCTCGATAAGTACTAGATTATTGTGTGAAGCATAACTTTGAAAAATTTGATCCCGATCGGTTCAGTAGTTGCGGAGATATTTCTGGTACCGATTTTGAAAATACTGTTTCGAGTAAAACGCGTTTAAAGTTTTGCTTCCACTTTACAATGGAATAACTGGTTTATTTTTAAACTTACATGAAATCATCGATTCCTGGGCCATATGACGGATCTTCTCTAGACTTGTCGGAACTTGTCGGAACATGCTCTTGCTATATGTATAAAGGACGATAAATACGTAGAATCCAACAGGGGCGAGGTCTACCTGCGCCCGACCGTTATTCGTTGCTTACCAGGACAGTTACGAAACGCTATAACTTCGTCATTACTGCGAATTTCTTTATGAAATTTTCAGGGTAGACACTCGAAGGACAGTACTTTCGAATGAGCACCTTTTTGAAAAATCGATTTTCCCAATTTACCCAGGTATATGTGAGCCCTTAAACTAACCTCACTTTTTTATTTTCTACTTACTGAAAACGTTAAAAGATATATCTTTACGTTCTGTCACAGCTTCTGTAGGCAATTTTAGGCAATTTATCTCGCTATGTTTATTGCGCGACATCCTATGCGGAAGATCTCGTTTGAGAATAACGAAGTTGTAATGTGGTGTTTATTAAAAATCTCTTTCGTTACCGCTGTAACAAAGTTGTATGTGTCACATACCACTTTGTAATTCTAAAGTAATCCCAATACAACTATGTGTTTCTAGTGATATAAATCTGTGGTGAACTTAACTTTGTTCATCTATTTCATTAGGATGAGTGGCAAGTAGGTGAATTTTGTTAATATGCGGTCGCGCGATTATACATACCGAGTAAACACCTTCACAAATTTCTTCCGGTAGCACAATACATTCATTATTACTGTATATAGAAAAGTATTTCACTATTTCACACTTGTCCGGTATTATAGTTGGAATAGAGATGAACTTTGTCTTCGAAAGTTTGATTGAAAAACGAAACTGACAATTCTTCGTAATTTATTACAGCTTTGTATCTCGTAAGAAAATCAGATCCTAGTATGCCATGTATTTCACTATTATTAGAATAGCTTACTACGTCCGAATGTATGTTAAAAGCTGTTCCAAAAGCCGACGTTGCACTAGCAATACCTATTATCTTTATTTTATTGTTCTTATTAATGTATTCGCCTTTACCTATTTTATTACTAAAAACTACTGAAATTGCTGCACCCGTATCTACCAAAAAATACAGTTCTTTAGACCCATTTGGTATTTTATATGCACATACAACTATTTGATACTGAAAACTCAAAATCAACAGTATAACTTTAGGGTGACGACAGTCTAAGAGCTTTAAAATTTTTACCGTATATGACTTGCTTACCTTGCGTGCTTACTCTGCTTCACTGCTTCTTGATCTTCTACTTTATTCGGGCACCAGCTCCCATGAGCATATAATTTAAATGCAGCATTATATTTACAGAAAGAGTCTTTGCTATTGTTTTTAGATTGAATCAAGAGCAACTATATTTGAAGAACATGAGATGTCTTGTCTTAGGGTGTGGTACCTGATAAGTCTATTATCATTTTACAAGACCAGATAAACCAGTTAAGTTAAGGCTTTAGATACAATTATCACATTACCCACTGCTGTGTTCCCGTACACATGATGTCAAAGGCCCCAATTTAGACTAATTTAAAGTCATAAGTATCACATATTGTCGAGGTAGTAGCAGTAGGTACTACTTCCTGGTTTTTCTTGATATTCATCAGGTTTTGTTTTTTCTAATTTGTCTATCATAGCCCCTGAAGACGACTTTGTTTTTGGTGCCTGTTGCACGTAGAAGCGATGTACGTAGAATTCTACAGTGCACAGAATCCACAGCTAGGCTATAGTCTAGCTGTGGATTCATGACCTCAAGAGGGCAGAGGAGTCATGCATGTTTCCAATACAAATACAAATTGCGTATAGAGTTGTCTATAAAAAAGGTTCTTAGAATTTAGAAGTCGGTTTATTAAGGAGCAGGAGCATTCTTGTTCAAGACAGCCGACGCCGATTCAAATTGTCCATTTGTTATCCGATTTTTAGTAAGGTGAGAAAATTATCCGCCATCATCTCACAATTATCAGCCAATCGGCAACGCTGCTTGTCTGGATGGCATCCGTGCAGCGATGTCCCCCACTCCCGCATGCGCCTTGAGCGCACAAGGCTGTTATATAGGGTGGCGCAAACACCGTTTCATCTTCCACTGTTAGTATAATTTCTTCCACATTTTCTAATTCTTCCTCCATATCTCTCCCTTCTGTATTTTCTATTTCAGCATTATTTTCAATAACTCTAAGTGAATCACCATCAAATTTATTGTATATCCATACAGACTTTTTTATTTATTATTGACATAGTTAGGTCATAAGTAGGATCATTACAAGTGTTTACTCCGAAGCCTCCACCTGTTGCATACAAACTTATGCGTTCCTCTGCAGCTTTCTTTCGAATAACTTTTTTTTATTTTCATAAAACTTCCTTAAATGATCCATCATTCTTCTATGAATTGAAGGACAATTTGCATGAAATTCATTTGAAAGTCTTATCCATGCGTCATCTTTCTCTCGCCAGCTAACCGCGTCAGTTTTTTTACATTCCAAGATGTGTGAATACTTTTTTACTATGAGTATATTTAACAAGAGAATCTTCTCCGGTAAAATTCGCGAGACGCGCTCTTTTTTCAGATATCGTTTAAACTGAATAAATGCACACTTCTAAATCAGGGATTTATAAATTGTTCAGCAGGAACAATGAGCGTCAAGATGCGTAAACTTGCTAATACAGGAGGTCGCCATTTTTTACAAAAACTAGCACTTTTTCCATATTTCTCTGCTAACTTGTTGCATTCTTCTTCAGAATGAAATCTCTCCATGCCATATACAGCCTCATGTTCTGAATAAACTGCAGATTTTGAAATTGTTGCAACAGATGCTGCACACCGCTCTTTTCAACTTCTTGTATGTAACACATCCACATGATTGAACTATTTGACTGAATTTACTTAGTATCGAGTCAGTTGTTATAGGCAATCTTCTACCGATAGCCCAGAGCTAACCAGTTACAAGACCAGTTTAACCGGCCTGGTTCGGAAACCTGATCAGTCTATTATCATTTTATAAGACCAGATAAACCGGTTAAGTTAAAGCTTTAGATACAAGGGAGACTGTATTACATTACCAGATCAGTTTAAAAATTTCTAATTAGAAACGCACACAACTTTACATTAAATTTGAAATGAAATATGAACTAAAAAATACGCACTTTAAATTAAATCGAAAAGAGTCGATAAAGCGAAACTTTACCAGCGAATCTGTTGATGATTTAGTGAACGAAATGTATTTTTCTTTATTTATAGGCAATAAGGGGAGCCTGATAAAGAAAGAAACTCCGTGACTCATTTCAAATTTGTTAATGTTTAATTCCAAACTAATAATTTTGTTTAAGGCCCATCTTTTTCCTGGAACTCTTCCAGTTTGTTTAAAATTTTATCAATTACATTTTCTTGAAACCAAACTTTTAGATTCGTCCCCAAATCTATTACAGCATTTTTTGTGTTAAAATATTTAAAATCTGAAATTGTTTCGTTTGAATTAGCTTTAGCTTTAATAAATTCTCTACAAAAAGCAGTGTTAATTTTTATGGTTGGGTGAGTCGTCAGAATTCCTGATATTCTATTCTTAAATAAGAAATGATTTTTACTAGGATTTTTTCGTTAAGAGTTTAAGATTAATTTTAATGGTTTTTACTGGAATTTTTGAAATTGAAACGATATGATTTTTATCTGATTTCTTTTCAATTAGAAGCTTTTGATATTTCTTCATGTTTTTAATTAAATTTACGGGGTTTTGAAATTGAAATAATATGATATTTTTATGAATAGTTCCAAGTTTTTAATGTAGTTTAGATTAATGATTTTTAATTGAATTTTTTCGTAAAGAGTTTAAGATTTTTACTGGAATTTTTTCGTTAAATTTTCTTGTAAAGTCTAAGTTTCAGGCATATTCATTCTACTGTAGATTTTGAAATTGAAACGATATGATTTATATTATAGGAAAATTATTATTTTCGGCTGGAAATTTTCGACTTGGAGTTTTTATATAGAAAATGTATGTTAACTTACCTTTCTTTATTGCAAAGGTATCCGTATATATCAATCAAGGGACACACCACTCGCACACACACACCAGAACAACGGCACATCATGTAAAGACTCGCTTTTAAAAATGAATATTTTTTGCTTCAAACAGTCTACAGGATGATGATAAAACCATCCTACAGTTTTTAAAACGGTCGCCTGCTGTCCGCGATATTTCTTATCACATCCGGACAGCGCTCATTACTTGTTATCATATCTGCCAGATCCAAATTGCAATAAACTAATATGTGGGGCTTTTTTTAAATACAAATAACGTAACACTATTAATATGTCTTGAACGTTTGAGATTCCGATGAAGAAGGATGTCCCTCCTCCTTTAACACATGCCGCTATTTCGGCTCCTACAATTTATATATATATCATTCCGTATACGACGTTATTAGACCCCAATAACGCCACGTACACCGCAAACGCCAGATTAGGTAATCGTACAGACCCCAATAACGCCAAGTACACCGCAGGTTACGAATCCTCCCGAGATCCGCTGATAACGCCAAGTACACCGCGAACGGTAATGATGTCATCTACTGATAAAGCCAAGTACACCGCAGGTTGCGAATCCTCCTGACATCTACTGATAACGTCAAGTACACCGCGAACGGTAACGAACCCTCCGTTTGACACCATCTACTGATAACGCCAAGTACACCGCATTAGACCCGGCTACTGATAACCGCCAAGAACACCGCGGCTACTGATAAGCGCGCGGCCGCGTTGGGGGCCCTGGGGCGAAGCTCCTCGTGGGACATACTCGGGCATTGAGGCTGCTTACGTGGGGAATCCTACGCGGGGCACAGGGAGCAAAGCCTTGGGTGACGCGGGGCCCCCAGGGGGTAAAGCCCTAGGGGCAAAGTCCTAAATGGGGAATCCTGCGTGGAGGCCCCAAGGGGCAAAGCCCTAGGTGCCGGTCCTGCGGGGTGGGGACGGCGCGGGGCCCCCAGCCCTAATTTTAAATTTCCCGCCATTTTTCCCGCCAAAAAATGCCGCGCTCTGATTGGCTGGCGGGGAAGGGAAAAGGAGGAGGAGTGGGGGTGGTCTGAAGTGCCCCCATACCTACTAACCCGTCATTCAAGAAAGCTTTAATGTCAATATGCCTTTTATTTATTATTATCTCTGAACGAATACGTCCAGCGAATATCGACTGAAGGTCTTGCCACATAACCCGACGACTGCGGTTACCTCTATGTCCCACCCCTACATGTTCCCCATCAGCCTTTAATAAAATTTTGATTCGTTTTAAGTTACCAATATTAGTTACAATTTTGCGTTTTGTACCAATTGAATCAAAAGTTTTATTAGCTTGAATAAGCAGTCTTAAATGTCGATTAATTAATTTTACGAAATTTTTAATGTTGTGTGCACCACCAGATTGTAGAAGTTCTAAAACCTGTGTTTAGCAATAAGATTATCAGTTTCCTGAACAAGAGAGCCCATAATTAATTATCATTACCATTACCATTATAATTAAATGTAAAATAAGAAAAATAAAAAAGAGTGCAACTGATGTATAACGCTTTTTATTAAATGCTAACCATAACACGAAATATAAATTGGAGGCACTTACACTTTTTAATATACTTTTCCTTTATGCTAGCTCAGCTCTGCTATTTCAAAGTTTATGGTGGGGTTTGGGTGACTACACTGCTGCAGTCCCTTGAAGACGAGACCGTACTTCGCAGGTATGAAATTTTCGATATTAGCCTCAATAGCTGTGAGGCTTCTTTTTGACAGGAAAAGTGAATGTTGTTCCAAATCTACAAGAGGCGTTCTTCCAAATTTGGTTAATATTTTAATTCCAAAAATCGGTTGGGGGTGTGTTGATGGGTAGATCTCGAAGTTTAAGGTATGGGTTTCTATATAAGGAAGAAACGTTGTTAATAGCGTTAAGATCTATACTAGAATAATAGAAGTTAGAAGTTGCATGTCCTGAAGGTAAAGTGGACTTAGTTGTCGAGTATGTGGGAATTATTTCTGTTTTTGTAACTTCTCCGAACCAGTAGATGGTTGTGAGCAGCACATAATTGAAGATTCCCCGCGCTCACCATCACCCGAGCCCGTAGATGGCTCGCGTAAGCATTGCTCGGCGGGCAGATTGTAACGATTCCTGTACAGCCACACCTGAACTATGTGGGTTTGGAGAAGTAAGGTGGAATTGATCAAGGTGTAGTTTTACCTTACTTTAGTTTTTATCTTAGGGAACAGAAAAAGGAAAAAAAAAGGGTTAGATTTAGTGACAATCCTACAGTAAGGTATATGATTGTCTGGAACTATGCTTACAGGTCTTGTAGAATAAAATCCTGGAAGTTCTTCGCTATCGATAAAAAGTACTTTAAAATAAAATATCTCAACAACATGCACATGTAATTAATCTAGTTTTATATATCAATCATAGAAATAACGTGTACATTGAAAGATTTGAAGATATAAAATAATGTGATTTTTATCAGGATAATAAAAAATATGTAATATTATTATTAATTTTGTTTTTTCTATGAAATATACAGGTATAGGTACTACAAAAATAATTATAAACATGTAAAATAATTAAACATACATAAAACATTGTATATCTTGATTTCCGAGTTCTAAAAAAGTGAAATTCCAAATCATAAAAAATTATTTTCTCATTACTTTTAGCAGTTAAATTTTCCAATCCATATCTTCCACAATACATTATGGTGTTTAAATTTGAAAGTCTACCCTTATGACAATCTACATTTAGATTTTGATAATCATCAGTGGTCTATCCTATATGAAATGTATGCACAATTGCAAAAGTCATATTACTATAAATATGATAGTGAACCATGTTTGTCACCTGAAAATTTCCTTCAAATAGCTCCGCTGATGGTCATCGATTGTAGTCGTCAACAAGACGAGCAAGAGTCCGTTAAAGGTGGTATCGTCGACATCAGATTAGAAATCACCACAAAAACAAAGGTACCTCAAAATACCATTGCATTATATTATTGTAATTGTAATATTATTGTCTCATGCTTCAGGATCGTCTTGTAAAATACAGACCAAAGGATAATTATGTTAGAATTAAAGTTTAACAACAAAAAATGTATATTGTGGACGTACAAGGATTGCAATACGAAGAAAGTAATTATTTTATACGTGAAATAGCCATTTTAAATTTGCAAGATGGATGGATCCACTGATCACACTTCTTTGATAAATTTTCACGTTCAACAAGATGAAAAACTCAAACGTCATATCATTTAGTTGACGAAAAATCTGTACGGACTTACCTGGACTTACCCTCTTAAAAAATATTATGGAAAAGAATGAAACTGTATTAGTTAAAGGATTATTTAAGAAAAAATTTTTAAATGGTTAAATTTGTAATTATATAATTAACTTGGAAGATTATAATTATCCCAACGTAAAAATGTTAAGATATTATAATAATAACCATCATTGTAAAAGTCGTAAGCTTAATTATTTGTTATGTGCAAGAGAAAATGTAAATTTGTTATCCAACTGGTATAAAAATAACTTTTGTACTAACAGTTAACAATAAAAAAACAACTATAATATTTTTTACTTTTATTTCAATGATTAAAATTTAATTAAGAGCTATAAAAATTTGAATCATAAAATTCCAACAGAACCCTTCTAGGATTCTAAATTATTGTCTTCAACATCAACTAATTCACCTGTTCGAACGCTTAGAATTTGTTTTCTCCTTTTTGGTTGTTTTTAAACAACAGCATCAGCATATTCATTTTAAGGACTCGTGCTTGGTGATTCTATCATAAACGGCGAACTGTTTTCAAGTTGCTGTTGTTGATGATCCTCTTCACTTACATCAAAATTAAGTAATTTTACTGCTGTTTCAAAAAGCTTAAATTCCTTCTCATTACTGAATTTGGTTTTTATGTATTTGATCGGTAACTTTCCAAATTTTATATTTAACGTATCAGCTCTAGGTGAGTAAGCTAATCTAATGAAAATTTTGTCTTTCTTCAATGAAATATATTTAACTCCTTAACTACAATGTAAAATAAAAAATAAATATACAAAAATATAGAAATATACATTAACATACCTGAAAATTTGTTTAAAAACCACCATAGCCATATTTGGCGGAAAGTTAATTGTATCAGTTATGCTGAAAATTATTGTTGTAGAAGTGGCTGCCATTGCTGTAGAATATCACTGACTACACACTGATACATTCAATTGATTCCCATAAACTATCCTGTACATATGATCTAGCGGAGATGCTTTAAATATGATTAAATTATATGCAACAGCATTTCTGGAATACGTGCGGCTTCTTCATATTTAGCTAGAATATCATCAAGAACCTTACTATAATCATAATTTTCTTCATCACTTAAATTAACGGACCCTTCATTCATTTTTGCGTCCTTCTTGCTCGCTTGACTCAAACTAAATGACGTTGGTGTTCTCGATCCAGCTATTATGTTTCTTATCAAGCCCCAACCACTTTACGAAAACTTCCCCTCCTTTTCTCCTTAGGACCTTTTCTATGAGATAGATGTCGGGGCTGGTTGTTTTCTGGAGTTCCTCGGTATAGAAGGCGTCTCTTATGGGATTTCCATGCATGCGAAGTGACCCCCCTGGGTTCGTTGAAGGTCGCCGAAGAGTTACCTGAAGAAGTGCATCGACATTGACCAGAGGGTTTAGTTGAGAGTTTTGCCGGCTGCATTTTATAGATGTCGTTGAGGACTCGTGCTTGGCGATTCTCATAAACGGCGAACTGTTTTCAAGTTGCTGTTGTTGATTATCCTCTTCACTTACATCAAAATTAAGTAATTTTACTGCTGTTTCAAAAAGCCTAAATTCCTCCTCATTACTGATTTTGGTTCTTATGTATTTGATCGGTAACTTTCCAAATTTTTTATTTAACGTACTGGCTCTAGGTGAGTAAGCTAATCTAATGAAAATTTTGTCTTTCTTCAATGAAATATCTTTAACTCCTTAACTACAATGTAAAATAAAAAATAAATATACAAAAATATAGAAATATACATTAACATATCTGAATATTTATTTAAAAACCATCATAGCTATCCTCGGCGGAAAGTTAATTGTATCAGTTATACTGACGATTATTGTTGTAGAAGTAGCTGCCAGTGCTGTAGAATATCACTGTCTACACACTGATACATTCAATTGACTCCCCATAATATAATTATAGGTCTGGATGTTATAAGTTTTTTATTAGCACCAACGTAAGTTTACAAGAATAAAGCAAAACTATAGTGTACATATGATCTAGCGGAGATACTTTAAATATGATTAAATTAGATGCAACAGTATTTCTAGAATACGATGATGCGACAGGAATGATGATGCTAGATTATAATTATGTTAGAATAGATAAGTTTTTATAGTGACAAAATAAAAATAGAGGTTATACAAGGGTTTTATATTACACCTCCCTTGTTAAGTGAAATTTCTCTAGCTGTAGAAGGAGCTGTGGAATTCCTTTGAAAGCAATTTCGTTTTTTCTAATGGAAAAACCGACAGTACAAGAATATACAAATTACAATTATGATTATAATAAATAAAACATAAGAAATCACGTTTTTGGTTTTCATATCCGAGTCACTAAGACGTACGGGTTTCAAACTTTTTGTTAAACGTTGTAATTGTTGGAAGTCTTGGATTTCTATTTCTTGAAGATGGATTGTATGTCCATTGGACGGTTCCAGGTATATCGTCGGTAAGTTGATTTGAGTCTGTTTGATAAAGTCACTTTTAGGAGAAAAACGGCTGACTAATAATCACATCACATGAGTCTATCGTCACAAGGGATGGTTTATCGATATTATAAGTTTGTTTGACGTGGCACTGTTCGCGGTTTAGCTCCTTTTGTTGGGGAATGATTGGGATTAAATTATTCCTAAGTTGTTCTAATAACGTTGCTTGTAGTTCAACTTTGGTCGATGAGTATTGGTGCGATTTATTTTGGATCAGGGGCAGGAAACACTGATCTCGTTGGAGTCGGAAAGTTCCTCTACATAAATTGTACTCTTCTATGGATGGGCATGGTTGGGTGGTCTATATATACTGTTGCGTATCCAGATTTACATGTAGGTAAGGTTGAGTAGGAATAACGGTCTGACCATTAATCGGGATAGGAATCAAATGGTATTATATGGTTTAGGAATGAATAGTGGTACTGACAGTTTAATCATAATTTTGTATTCAAGGATGTCTACTGAGATTAAAAAGTTATAGTAAGAATGTAGGTTAGTGAGATCAATTATCTCTTTTCGATCATACATAGTGTAGTTAGTTTAATACAGGTTTGACCTTTTTAAAGGTAGAAAGAAATTATGTTGGGCAAGATTTGTTGCCGTTTCTAAATTTGAGAGGATATCGTCTGTTTCAGTAAACGTATCATGCAAGTTTATTTGAATTCGAACACATTCAACATCGGTTTTCAGATTTTCTAATTTTTGTCAATTTTAGAAAATGAATGATTTAATTTATTACTTAAATCGATTAATATAGAAGTTTGGAGATCCGGCTGTATTTTTATATTATTTTGGTTTTGTAGAAGAGTGTTAAATTTTGAATTGATAGTTTCTAAATCGTCATTATCTAAAGTTCCGAAGAGGTATTTATGTAACGAGCCTACAATATTAATAAGTCCACGTTTTTCTATAATTTTTGGGTTTTCAAAATTCTCAAGTTTAATTTGAATCTAAACTAAGAACTGTGATAAGTTACAACATGAGGAGCTTAAGTCGGAAAGGAGTCGAGTCGTTTGGTCTTTAATGTTAGTTAAGTCAATGATGAAATCACGGGAATGCGATATAATACACGAATTTCTTTACTTAACTGGTTTATCAGGAGGGGATTTTCTAGGTTGTGGATTTTTAAAGAGTTGGCTAAGAGGATTGTTGTCGCTGGAAGAGTCAGAATCTCCCCTTGGAGGTTCATTTCCTGGAACGAAAGGAGGATTATTAACCTTTTTCTTCTGTTTAGGTTTGTGTTTTATACAGGCTTTGTGATGTTTATCACCTTGATGTCCTGATCGTTTAAATATTTCTACTGTAGGACCTAAGTCTTTAGACGTTAGTTCTTGTTTATATCGGGGCGTCAGTTTGTTACGATTTGATTTTTTTATATAAATATCTTCGTCAGTTTCGAAAGTGTCAGATTTTTTACGTGATTCGTTTACTTTAGTTATGGTTTTGTCCTTCTTTGTTTCGATATTTTGTTTTATTTGGTCGTGCGTAGTCTTCATAATATGTCTGTCTGTTTTTCGATGTTATAATCTATTCGTTTATGTTTATTATCGCCACGGGTAGTATTAATAGGGGTTTCCTTGGTTGTCGTATGTATGATTATAGAATACTACTGTTAGGGATACTAAGTAGTCAAGGGGGTGTGTTTGGTTGTTCAACTTTTATACATCGTACTAGATCGAGTAGAGTAGAGTGGAATCTTTCGATGTTTTCATTAGAAGTATGTCCTTGTGTGGACGTGAATTGGAGAGAAATTTTATGTAAATTACAGAAATCTTTAATCATAACGTTATTAAATTCTACGCCGGAATCTACTAAAATTCGATATGGGTAACCATGACTTTCTATAAATTTTAAGAGACTACGTTGGACAGTAAGTCCGTTTACTGAATCAACGGGGTAGACATGTCCATATTTAGACGAAACATCAATAATAGTAATAAATTTTTGATTATTAATTGAAAGTGTGTTGATGTTCAGGAGTTTCAATGGAATGGAAGTAGTATGTGGAAATTTTGGATTAGGTGGATGACGGTCAGTTTTCATAGTAATGCATCTTTGACATTTCGAAATATATTCTCGAATATGATCGAACATGTGGGATCAATAATACTTTCGTAAAATGAGTTGCGATGACTCCGCGGTGGTATGTTTTCGCTTCATGGGTATATTTAATTATTTGTTGTTGTTCTTGTTCGGTAAGAACATCTTCAACTCGTTTTTTACAGATAATAAATTTATACTTGGAGGAAAGGTTGTTTTGTAGGGTCCTAATAAATAATTTTTCGTTCAATTTCAACGGAATCACAGAAAAGTGAATGTACTGTAGAATTGTTATTTTTTATAAAGGCTCGCTTGTCTGTTAATTAATTTGATAATATGTCTAGTTTTACCAGGGAATGTTTTTTCGCAATGATGTGATTTGATTTATTTTCTGATATTAAAAATTGATGATTAAAAAGATTTAAAACGTTGTCCGTATACTTTATTTCTAGAATGGGATTAGATTGAGAAGTATGGATAGTTTGAGAGTCATCTTCAGCTATTTGCTCGAAGTCTTTTAATAGGGATTTGTATACTTCTTGATATCATACTGGTCTAAAATTGCCTCCAGCCTAAATTTCCATCCTCTTGTAACCCGGTTTCAGTGTTTATACATACTATACACTGTAACTTTTTCAGGTTCATCCTACAAAATAAGTACTGAAATTTTATAAGATACGGGATAATACAAACCTGCACATTATATCCTATATCTGAAAATTCACCAAATCGAGACTGTTGTGTATTTAAAGAATCTATTGCATAAATTTATCTGTTCAGTTTAATCTAAGATAAATTTCATGTCTTCAAAATACCATAGTGATAAATCTACAAATACAAAAGGTAAAATGTATGTACGTAGGCTATATTGTCTTCAAGTCAAACTTGCACTTATCTTCTCCCGTTACTGAATTTTGCTTATATTTTTTATATTCAATGTAAAATGTCGACTTGAGGTCAGCAAATTTTGTTTTGATTTCATTAATTGTAATGTCAGGATTTTCAAAGTTTGAGACCTACAAATCGTACCCTTGTGTACAAGGTCCTCCACCATGCTGTAGGATGACTGGATGACTAAACTCAGCGGAGATGGGGTGGTTCTTAAAATATGGTTCGGAATATACACTAATATAAGTAGGTATGGGGGCACTTGGGCCAGACAGTCGAGTTCCAAATGCGCATGCTCGGGAACCAAGGCTCTTTAGGGTACCTAACAGTAATTAGTGGCAGACACATCCTGAGAGTAGCGGTGAACTAGACGCTGCATACACCATGCACCGATCTGTGTAAGAGGTCATAGACCTCTGAAGGGTAACCAAGAAAAAAGAATATTCGTAATTAGGGGTATTAATTAATATATTCAATTGTTATATATACTAGCTGATCCGAATTGTTCGTCAATAGTAAATGCATGATTTCAAACTTAAAATGTGTAAATTAATTTCAGATTAATATAATACAGATTTATTAAACAAGTTTAACTACTTTTATTAAAGCTTTCAAGACCATTATTTAACCTTAAGACAGTATAGAAAACTACAACAGGTTCTGCAGATATATAAATTAGTAAAACTACGATTTAAAAAAGGGTTAGTGACCTTCCGGTGGTTATTTTTAAATTTAAGATGGAGACATGAATAAAATATATATGGTGTAGAGCGATAAGTTAAAAAATATAGTAATAGTTAGAGTTTTCTTAGAGAAATGTTTTATACCTCTTTGATGAATAAACAGTAAGACAAAATATCACTATATTTATATACCACCAATCACAGCCATCGCTGTAGATAAAGAGCTGTAGAAAACATTTGTATGAGAACGTGTTATGAAATAATTCAAACAAATAAACAAATAAACTTGAAATAATTTAGTATTTACAAATATGATAGAATATGAGTAATTGTTATTTTAAATTTAAGATGCCGGAAACGGGAGTAAATATATAAATGTGTAAAACTATAATTAAAAAAACGGGGGTTTGTGATAATATAGTTCTATACTTTACTTCTACCCTAAGGCCAGTTCTTACATCACGTGGATGTTATAAATTAATTTAAACAAATAAACATTAATTAATTTAATATTTACAAGTATGATAGAATTCAGTAGTGGTTATTTTTAAATTTAAGATATAGGGGACTACAGTAAATTATATAAATGTGGAAACTTATGATTTAAGTTGTTAATGATAACTAGTTTTTACAATGTTTTATACCTCGTACCAGTTTCTTGATGAACAATGAAAGGTAACAGGTGGTCTAATATGTACAGTCGCGTGTGTGGAAAAAAAAAGACTTGAGGTACTATTTAGAAAAGATTGGTGTGAAAATGTAATTATTATAAAATAACCCCAACCAGATAAAATTAATTATGATAAACATATAAAACAATATTAATTCACCTGTATAAATGCCACTACAATCTGATATTACAAACTCAAATAAGATATTAACATTAAGGTATAGGATCGTAAGACACCTGTAGTTCTAGACCACCACATATTTTATTATAAATGCTTTAGAGTATATTAATTCGGATAAAAACTTATAATGCCCGGTTACAACCGTTGTTAAATATAAAGACAATACAGGTGTGCTCTAAATATTTATAAATAGATATTTGGGAATCACACGTAGCTAATCAATCCCTTATCTATTTGAGGAATATTAATGAACAAATAATTGAAATAAATAACTCCAAACGTATTAAGACAGAACACAGTTTCGTGGTTAATACATTCCGACCTTTTCCATGCCCCTACCACTGAGGAAAGGCAAAGGGGGCTCGTTAGTTTTAAATAATCTCCAAATATATGGATATTGTAAAATACAATACCCATAAATTTGGACCTAACCTCGGAGAAAAATAACTAGACTGCAGGTACTTTTAAATTTATCCGCGTAAGAGTTAGAAAGTGTATTCAGGTACAAACACATTTATTTTAATTGGTGGGTCTGTTTGATTCTTTTATTGTTTTCGGCGTACAGACTACCAGTAAATACAGATTTACTTGACTCTTCCTAGACTAAGAATTGTAATTGACTTCTTTTACATAAATCACAATATTTTGGTAGTTTTACAACCTGTGGTTTACTTTTGATCTAATAGATAATTTCAAGACGGTTTATTGTCACAGTTTGTATGAGAATTTACGATTTATTGTCACCTATTGTTTCAAAAGTTCTGTTTAATTAGTTCTTTGGACCAGTGTCTACTTGTTGGCTCTTTTTATTATGTTCAGGGTCTGTATTTACTTGGCTCTTTTTAGACGAAGAACTTTTATTTGACTTCTTTTACATAGACTATGATATTTTTGGTACTTTTAAACCTTTTGTTTACTTTTGATGTAATAGATAGGTAATTTACGACTGTTTATTTGTCACAGTCTGTATGAGAATTTACAATTTATTGTCACCTATTATTTCAAATTGTTCTGTTTAATTGTCACAGTTTGTAAGAGAATTTACGATTTACTGTCACCTACTGTTTCAGAAGTTCTGTTCAATTGGTCCTTTTAGACCTTTGGCTTTACTGTGTTCAGAGTATGTATTTACTTGGTTCGTGTTAGAATAAGAACTTTAACATAGACCGTAGTATTTTGGTTTTTAAAACTTTTTTTTCTAGTTTTGGTTTTTTATAGCCGAAGGGTACAGAATCATAATCCCCGATACGTAGACGTTTTCTAAAATTAGTGCGAAAAATATCGTGATATTCGTTTTTATCGGGGGAGTATACACGATAAGCATATAATTTAGGGTCTCCAGAGACAAATTCAGTGATAAAACTGTCTTTTCCATACCCTTCCAGTTCGTTGATCATTTCGCCGAGAAAACAACCTAAAGACACATCAAAATGTTCTGGTTTACTTATATAAATAATATTGTCTGTATCGTAGTACAATACCCTCTCGCCGAGTTTTTCCAAGTAACTATAAAGTTTTAGTCGTGCTTGGGCCGTGGTATATGATGCTAGAGCAACGTTTACAGTGTCAAGAGAATCATACACCTCCTCCTTATACGACCAGTTAACTATAAGAACGTTTTCATGTACAGGGTAGACGCTATGTACTTCCACAAATGAACCTGATATAATGTCAAAAAATTCAGAGGGTTCCTTTCATTTGGTTTTCACGCTGACCCAGTTTACCTACTTGGCGGAGACCAGGTTTAAATTTTATTTCCGTGGGGTCTAATTTAACCCCCTCTTTTTCGAGATATTCCTTAATATAATTTTCCCTGTTTTTCATATGAATCACAATCTACAAAGCCTCCTGTTTTAATTTAAGGAAAGTAGAGATATAATCCGCAAACAGACCCCCACTCTTAGTGTTCGGATTATATTGTTCAGTTTTATATTTCCAGATTTCGTAAATTTCGACATTTTATACCCTTTTTCGAAACTTTTTATCACTTCATCCATTACCCACGTACCTATTAAAGCTCTTTCGTCTTCGGTATGACTACATTCTTCACTCATTTGTTCACAACAGGTGCGACAAAGAGGGAACATTAATTTGTTATTTGATTCCACTGGTAATACGGGGTGATAAAGTTCTTGAGGAGGAAGTGTTTTACATTTTATTATTCCTTCGGTTTTGTTTAGGTCCAGATGCTTACAGTCATCACCTAAAATAATTTCAGGGTGTCCTATAGGGTATTTCCCATATTTGTTAACCCAATGATATAATGAGCAAACATCTACATATTTTATTTTCTCGGTGTCTTTAACTTTGTGGTACAATTTTGTAGCACCTGTCCTTCCACCGTAAAATGCATCTCTAGGGTTTAACGGTAATCAAGAAAGAAGAGGGTGGTTCTCAACGTATGATTCTATCTCTGATGTTAGCATGTTTTTAAACGCATTCCCATTTCTCAACTACCTCATACCCCATTTCACGCAGTCTATCCGTCTTTGCAACAGTTGCTTCAAATCGAGACTCGACTGTTAGTGAAGGATCATCATAAGTAAAACTGTTACGGTTGTACTTTATACATTTAGGGCAACCATGATAATAACAACCATGAAAGTCAAAAATTTGTTTAGTATCGAGGCAAAACCCATCAACTTTAACACCAGCAACAACCACTTCCTCTTGTTTGGCCGCATGCAATATGTTTATTTGACGCTGATGTTCTTCCTAGAGAAGCCACTGAACAGCAACTCTAGACTGATTGTCACACCATCTGTATCCATTCTTTGGTATTATTCCTATAGTATTTGGTTTTAAGAAGTTCCTCCTGGTAATGTTATAGCTTCGGTAAAAGGGTCAACGTTTCCTTCTTTTATTATTAACTTTCTAAACTTTAAACAGGCTTGAGTCAAAATATCTACGTCGGATATACAATAATCAACAATTTCTTTTTGGAAATCGAATACATGGTTTTGAGTAGACAGGTCCGTATACCATCTAATAAACGCTTTTCTTTCATCCTCTTTCATATTGTCAGGGTCATAGTATTGGATAGATGAAAGAGGTCCCACATAACTTTGGTTTTTTGTTGTGTTAAATAAATGAGGGAAATAACCTTTCTTCATATCTTCTAACCCAAAAACACCCCGGTAACTTAGCCAGAGGCATGAGGACTACTTCTCAGCGAATCAATAAATTTGACATTATCAACTTGCAATGATATAAGTTTAGTACCTCTAGTAATTAGTTCTGGTTTCGAATTAGTTTTTGACATAATGTAGCGGAGTATAAATTGTGGGTCATGCCCTATTACGAACGCTTTTTTAAATAATTTTCTCTGATTCATCCAAACTCCACAAAGCGAGGTACTGGTTCGGTTTTCAATATTTGTAGTCTGGGTCCGCATTTTGCACAAATTTCAGGTTGTGTATCCAAACAGAATTCACAGCACTGTTTAAAAACACATAAATTAGGTTCGTGAAGAAACGAATTGTCCTCTGTCTGTTTTTCTTGTGTACTCTCTAGTCTAGGTCATAAAAAATGAAAAGTTTGTCTTGCATGGTTGGTTTCTCGGTGTCTGTGGGCATGTAGCAATGGTGGGGGGTGGGTACATGTTCTTTACACGTTTTACGAAATATTTTCGCCACACGTATGTTGTCTACCAGATTTTACAGTTTTATAACATTTTTCACACCTACGAATCTCATGACACAGAGTTCTGCCGACGATATCCTTCTTTTTTGTGTTTATTAAAACATAACTGTCCACGGAATGATCGGTTACACTCATAGCATTTAATGGACTGTTGTTGAGAACAGTATGTTGACATGCTGGACAGGAGGCTTCACATCTATGACCTATTTTGTTGTTATAAGGTGTATTACATAGTTCACAGTAGTATGCAATAACAGCAAAAAGCTGCAGTAAGAGATGTGATGACGTTATAATGACCTTCATGAAATAGTAGGTTTAGTCTCTTCCCATCCCCAAGACCTTTAAAGATAACATCCCGACCTTTACTACCATACTTGTACACCGTTATGACATATTCTTTGAGGTGTTGTTGGAGTCGATTTAATTCAGAGATACCAGCCCCTTCTGGCGGAATTTGGACCATATAACTCTTTTCTAACTCTAATGCTCTGAAGTTTGGCTATATTCTTTCGTACTTTCGAATAAAGAGGTCTTTATTGACATATGCCTGAGCAACAACAACTGCACGGGGTGAGCAGAGGTTATCATTATTATCAATATAAATAACACCTCGTTTTTTACCACATTCCTCATGTATTGTGTTTACCGTTTCGACCTCTACCTTTAGGTATTTTCACAGATGTTATATTCGGACAAAATGTATCTGTACTAAAACCCGACGAGTTAGATTGGTATACATTCGAGATCATATCCCATATGTCCTCAATTTTTACTTTCGATACAGGTCTAAAACTTATCCATCTGTCGCCTCGTTTGAAATCCTTACTACTGAAAGTGAACCCATTACACTATCAGTTCACTAGGTTCTGTACCCTCCATACCCCTTTCAACAATTTCTTTAATGCCTTCTCTAACCCATCTGATAGGATCTGCATTATCAGGAACTTTAAAATCCAGAACTCTACCTCTAAAGTTGAACCTTCGGACGTTCTTATCTTTTACAATGATAAATTTTTCCGTTGTAAACTTGGTTAAACTCACCGAGTTGTGGAAAACTAGACATGTAATACAAACCGTCAAATACCTGTCATATGTCATTCGGTTAATTTTAATAACTTGTGAGCAGCACCGCAATGGGTGACGAGCTTAATACCTAGTATGGCGAGATACAATATATATATAGTATTGTTGTTCATGTTAAAATTAAAAACAATAACAACAGCGCTTCTCACAAATTAATGTACAATCAGACATATAGCTCACAATCAAAACGAGCTTAGACTGTGGGTACTTTTAGTAGTTCTGTGTTTGACAGCATCTTACGAACCATATTCTATCCGTACACATGTTTAATTAATTAATCTCTTTAGAAAAATGTACCAGCCTAGAGTATTGGCTTTCATCTCAGAAGTATACACAACAACAACAATTAACAGGTGCCAAATAGATATGTTTTCATATAGTTAATCAAAGTAGTGTAAGTTGGGGAGTTTGACTCCACCCACCCCACCACTTTTTTTTTGGTGGCCCCGCCCCCTCCACCCAATCAGAGAGCGGGGAGTTCCCCTCCACCCAATCAGAGAGCCGGGAGTTCTAATCCGTCCAATCAGAGAGCCGGGAATTCTAATCCGCCCAATCGGAGAGCCGGGAGTTCTAATCCGTCCAATCAGAGAGCTGGGAGTTCTAATCAGAGAGTGGGGAGTCCACCCCCCCCCCTCCACTTTGGATAGAATATAAGCACTAGTTTGTAAAGCTTCTTAGTAAAATGTATCATACTAATATTTTTGATTTACCGGATCTCAAATAGACTTAATTAATTTAAACAAATCAAGAACCAAATTTTTATCTATGGGATTAGCACATGATTTTAATTACGAACCATCTGTAAAGTTATCTGGAAATAAATGTGATGTCATACTATTCAACAGAAAAGAATGGAAATATTTTCTAACATATCAGGGAATTGTTACTAATTATTTCTGTAGTAACGATTTAATGGATTCCATAGAAACTAAAAATTTTCGTGTAGATTTTGAGCAGGTGCAAAATTCTCGAGTTGTAAAGATTTCGAAACATAATTAATTCCTACATATACCTTGGGAAACTATATGCAATTTATGGGAACGTACACCTCTAGTCGAGTACCGACTAGATATTCTGGAAAGATTACAATTTACCAACTATTTCAAGATTGTGCAAAAAGGATTGCATACATATGCAGGAAATATATTTGAAAATGCACTAAATCTACTCCAACCGTCCAAAAATCGAAATAGTGAAAACGTCTCCATGATTATGGAATTAATTTATTTGTATCCAAAAATATTTGAAGCTATGTGTGATCGTAATGAGAAAAGTTACATTTAATGAAAAAGATAATAAGATATACATCCTTGTAAGCCTGGCAGTTTGCATATAATGAATCTAGGAAGAGATACTGGGAAACGTTTGCATGTGATAGAGAGCGTTTCCAAAGAAAAATAGCTGAGTTGTCAAATATTATAAATCCTGTATTGAATAGTAGTCACAGACAAAAAATATATATTCAAAGATTTTGTGTACCTTAATAAAAAAATGTATGATTATATTGTGTTTTATTGAAATGAAAAAAAAATTTATATCAATGTAATATATTGAAATTAAATGGATTACAAAAAGTATTAAAAAAAAATACACATTTGAAAGAGCACAAAAACAATAATTTTCACAATGGTAAAAGCATTTTGGTGTATCTTTTTGTAATACTGGTTGCTCTGGTAGTTCAACTACGGGAAGTTGAACAAATTTTCTTATGTAGTCTGCCTTTTCCCTTCCTTTTACATAAATAGTGTCAGTTGGATTGGGCATATCTTGTAAGATTTTTCCAAGTTTGTGTAATGGTACGAAACCTGCGTTCCAGTCGAGACCATGGTGATTTTTTGTTAACCATAGTGCTTGCTTTTGAAACTGTGGTGACAACATATTGAACGGAAAGGGTGCTTTAAACAGGTAATGAAACATCTTCTCACCATCAAACGCAGCCAACTCTTTAATTAGTAATTTATTGTTTTCAATTTTGAACCCCTGTATATCTAATACAAGAGATATTTTTTAAGTTCGATAATTGGTTCAACACGGAAACTTTTAAACAATACAAATCTAGATCTTTTTTTTAATTCTTTAAGTTTTTCCATGTACTTACGCGCGTAAGATATTTCTGTATCTGTAGATGTTATCAATATTTTTTCAGGTTCTTAACGTCACACAATCTAGGTGACGGACTTGTTATTGTAGTAGGGGGGTTTATTGACTCCACTCTTAGTTAGTATTGGGATGGTCGGGGTATGCGCAGTAGTACTTAACGGAGCGCCATATAAAAATTGAATGCCATGTACATCGTCTTCTCCAAGAGAATATTCCGTTTTGAACCATGGATACATTATAGCCTTATCGTCGGTAGTATGCGATAAGCCTAAGGTGTGTTCGATTTCATGCATAAAACAGGGTAAAGCTACTGCACTATCAGGGCCCGGCTCTACACCTTCATACCACCGTTCCTCACCATCCAAATGAATTTCTCTACACATATCATTGGTTATAGGAAAACATGCATGAGCCAGTTTTACTCCGGGACCGTCAAAAGGGAACTGACAACCTCCTTTCGTACACTTCGAGTGGTTATTGTGGAACGTGGGGTGTAATGTATAAGAATATCCGCCTCGTCAATAATAGCTATTTTCTTGAACGATAAAGTTGACACATCAGACCACATCCTAAATGCCCTCTCCGTTAACCGAATACCTGCCGAGGATCCTTTAAAATACCAATTTAAACGTCTTTTTCCATGCATAAGAAACTGCTTCGAAATCTGACACTATGTCCGGTAAGCCACACCGATGTTTCAACATCATAAATTCCGTTTCATTGTTTGAAGTTCCGTTAGCGTCTATATGAGCATATTTTTGAAATGTTGATAAGGCGTCAGAATAGTCTAAGCTTGTTATATCTGTTGTGTTGTTAGATAAATAGCCATATGTTGTTAAATAATCTGTCACATTAGTAGGGACTATCGTGTACACCACCCTTACTACAAATAGCAAAAACACTACACACAGCATTTTATATATTTCACAGAAATTGAGAGCAACCACTGTTTAAAGAGTTAGCTATAACCCTGTGTTTATATGGGAAATAGACAGTGTTTAAATATTTTATCACCCCTCCTACTAGATAAATACTTTGTTGCACCTGGCAAGTGTTTTGTACATATTTATACGAGGTTTGTAAATTTGCAAAAGCTGACACGTGTAGGTCATGTAGTTCGTGGGGTATTTAGATCACTTTGGCTCCTGATAAGTGTATGACGTTTTGTATTTACACTCGAAAACTGCATATTTTGGAGTATTTTTAACCTACGTTTTAATAAGTAACAACGTTGCTGCATTCTGGCAACGTGTCTTGTATTTATTATATGTTTGTTAATTGCCATGAGTATAATTAGGTACACGTGTTTTGGCTATGTTCAAACATTTCAACCGTTTCATAGATATGCGTTTATTGTGCCATGCCAGCTATAATGGTTTATTTATGCAAAACATGTAAATTAGTTAGAGGTGTAGTAGTTGCTACTACTATATATGGAGTTCATACCCGTATACATAAATATCTGGAGTTTTTAAGTAACGAATATGTATTAATTCTAAATATTTTCAAAACCAACCAGTATCTAAAAACGGTTGTTTTTATCGATGGATGCTTTTATTTTATAAAAGACAATTATTAGCCTTAACGCCTCAGTTTATTTATAGTGTATTGTGTTTCTATCTCCGGGTGTTAGATAAGTTACCGTATATGTACCAACAAGGGCTGAGAAGTACTCATATATTTCGGATAAAGGGTAGCCATAAAACCTATAGTTTTGTCTTAACTAAAAAAATAAAACTGTTTTAAACAAATAATAATTATTATTAATAGATACTTATATCAAAAAATGTGGTATTTTAATTGCTAAGGCTTAATTGTATACTAATAGTTTGTTGAAATTAAAACAGCTACTTGTTCGGGATATAGTCCGTGAGTTCAAATAGTTCAACATTCCTCGGTACCTGCAAAATAAAACATGTTTAAACTTTTTAGGTTTGTAAGATAATACATACATACATACATACATACATACATACATACATACATACATACATACATACATACATACATACATACATACATACATACATACATACATACATACATACATACATACATACATACATACATACATACATACATACATACATACATACATACATACATACATACATACATACATACATACATACATACATACATACATACATACATACATACATACATACATACATACATACATACATACATACATACATACATACATACATACATACATACATACATACATACATACATACATACATACATACATACATACATACATACATACATACATACATACATACATACATACATACATACATACATACATACATACATACATACATACATACATACATACATACATACATACATACATACATACATACATACATACATACATACATACATACATACATACATACATACATACATACATACATACATACATACATACATACATACATACATACATACATACATACATACATACATACATACATACATACATACATACATACATACATACATACATACATACATACATACATACATACATACATACATACATACATACATACATACATACATACATACATACATACATACATACATACATACATACATACATACATACATACATACATACATACATACATACATACATACATACATACATACATACATACATACATACATACATACATACATACATACATACATACATACATACATACATACATACATACATACATACATACATACATACATACATACATACATACATACATACATACATACATACATACATACATACATACATACATACATACATACATACATACATACATACATACATACATACATACATACATACATACATACATACATACATACATACATACATACATACATACATACATACATACATACATACATACATACATACATACATACATACATACATACATACATACATACATACATACATACATACATACATACATACATACATACATACATACATACATACATACATACATACATACATACATACATACATACATACATACATACATACATACATACATACATACATACATACATACATACATACATACATACATACATACATACATACATACATACATACATACATACATACATACATACATACATACATACATACATACATACATACATACATACATACATACATACATACATACATACATACATACATACATACATACATACATACATACATACATACATACATACATACATACATACATACATACATACATACATACATACATACATACATACATACATACATACATACATACATACATACATACATACATACATACATACATACATACATACATACATACATACATACATACATACATACATACATACATACATACATACATACATACATACATACATACATACATACATACATACATACATACATACATACATACATNCTTTCTTTACATTCAATTTTATCTTATACTTCAAAATATTTTTTTATTTTCTCATATTATTTGCCCTTTCTAATAACTACATAATCCTTGTGTATTCTACTTTAAATTTGACACTTTTCTGACATATATTTTAATTCATCTACAAATCGTCTTTTATTTTTAATATCATTTATTACCTCTTATTCTAACTTATTTTCTATCTATTTACTAATATGATAATCAACTCAATCATAAATTTTAAAATAATAATTCCAACCATTAATTTTGCCACTTTGCCTTTTACATAACGATTTAAATTTAAATTTTACTTTTATCCCATTAATCTGGTTTCATCTCAATATATATCAGTAAGGTTTTATTCTAATAGTGATACAAAAATACCTCTAAATACCAAACGACCGGTAGGGTCTAATAAAGCTACATTAAATTCAAAAATAAAACTAAGAAGCACATGTAGACAAACAATTCAGACGTTAGAGAACAAAGTTAGTTTAAATTGAAACCTAAAACAGAAATTAATAGAAAACAAACATAAATAAATAAAAATCAAATAAAAGATATATATATATACACTGGTAAACACTGTTTTTGTCACACCAACTTTGTAATGATTTTTATTTATTTTGATGTACCCTCATTCAAAAATAATTATTATTTTGTTTCAGTCACATCCAGTTTTTTTCTGACCTCATTTACGTGTTTTTGTTTGAATAACTTAATTTAGGCGACTGTATAACGATTGCATTTAACTAACTTACGTTTATTACATTGTAAATATGCCGCGAAAGTATTTTAATAACCCGGACAGTTTTTGTTGTGTGTGGAGAATTAACTTTTATATCTCAGCGTCGGAAATTTACGCCATTAATTGAAAAGTGCTATTTAGACTATTTTGGTTTTCCTGTGCGCCACCAAGATAAATCCTGGGTTCCACATATATGTTGTGTAACGTGTGTGAGACTCCTATTAGGTTGGTCTAAACAAGAATCTAGACATTTGCCTTTTGGTATACCAATGATTTGGACGGAACCAAAAGATCATGTAAGTGATTGTTATTTTTGTTTGATTCAAACAAAAAGCGTTACAACCAGTTCAAACACACTGTCCAGTACCCAAATTTCTCATCTGCCAACAGACCAATCCTACATAGTGCCGAACTACCTGTGCCAAAGCCTCCAAATCAAGCAGAAAGGCAGGATTCTGTTCCTAGTCCGGAATTTGTTCATAGTCAACACGATGAGGTATCTCAAGAGAGTGACCCAAGTTATGAACCGTCAACTTCAAAAGAACCGCATTTATTGACACAAAGTGATTTAAACGATTTAGTACGTGATTTGAATTTGTCTAAAAAACAGGCTGAACTATTGGGGTCTAAATTAAATTAACATAAATGTCGATATAGATTTTATAGGGGATACATCATTAGGTCTCTTGGGTTTTAATAAAAGAGTTGTCAAAGCCAATCAGCTAAACGAATTAGATTTTTCTGTTCAAATAATTAAGGTTAATGGTTTATGCATAGACTGTTATATAGCTGTGGGATCATATTTTAATGGTCAACCAGTTCATATAATTCATTCATCAAAACTATTAGCAACTTGGTTCTTAAAATACTCGATCAGGACGGACATCTTGTCAATTTTCGCGAGGAAGTCATAACGGTAACACTACGTCTATTGAAGCTCTCATAAAACATGGTTGTTCGCTACAATATAATTTTTAAGCGTAATTATAAAAGGTCGCGAAAAGTAAATTTCCAGTTAGTTCCAAACGAAGTACTAACAAAGTAACAAGTGAAAATAAGCTGTTCCTAAAATCTCTAGGTTTCGAAGTACTCGAATAATGGATATCTTAAATGTTACTCAGCGTCCCCTCGTAGACAATTCCATCGTTGACTTGGCATATCATAATTACCAACCCTTTGTGACCTCTAAATTTGATTATAATGATGAAATTAAAATTCCAATATAAGAACTGGACGCCTACACTTAACCATGCGGAAGCATGCTGTACTTAGAGGGAAATCTAACAGAGGACGATGGGACTCCGATTTCAGGTAAAATTTGTAAATAATGCCTTCAGTTACCTCTTCAGAGAAATCCGGTGCGAAATGAACGGGATTGTTATAGATTCTGTCCGAAACGTTGGGCTGACGTCTACACTTAAGGGGTATTTATCTTTTAATGAAACTGAAAGCGTAAAGCTTCAAAATGCTGGATGGTTCCCAAAAGAAGGTTTTATACCTGACACTAATAAATTTAATGTGTGCATCCCAATTAAGATGTTATTAGGCTTTTTTGAAGACTATAGAAAAATTATTTTAAATATGAAGCAAGAATTAGTTTTGATTAGAAGTAGTAATGATTTGGATGCAGTAACATCTATCGACGAAACGGAAAAACCTAAGATAACTATTGAAAAACTTTATTGGAGGGTTCCACATGTATCCGTAGGAATCTCACAACAATTGGCTTTAACAAAAATTTTAGATAAAAATGTTGAAATATTGCTTCCATTTAGAAGTTGGGAGCTAGTCGAATATCCCTCTCTGACCGAAACTACAAGACATATTTGGCCTGTCAAAACAACCACTAAACTAGATACTCCACCCCATATCATTGTCGCTTTCCAGAATTTGATGATGTCAATCTCACAAATATTAGGGCATTTTTAAATTCTGAGAGATATCCCTACACCGATCTATTTCTTAACTTTAAAAACAATAAATATGCAACACTATATGAAATGTTCTCAAATTTTCGCCAGTCATACTACGAAACAGGAAATGAACCGATATATAACCCAAAAGAGTTTAAAAAAACTTCACCTATAGCACACATTGATTGTTCTCGTCAAAAAGAAACAATTCAATCAGGATCTGTTGTTCTCAGAATTGAACTGGAAATGTGCAAAACGTGCCTAGTGAAACTACTACGTACTGCTTAATTTTACATGACATCCCATGACAAAAATTGTTAGACAGGTTTAACTAGTTATTCACCAGCTCTGATAAAATTCATTAACCGGTTTTACAACCACATCCTATATAATAACGGCGATGTAATGCACTACATTAGTTAACGATAATATCTAATCCCCATTTTTATATTTTCAACGGGGAGGTATTATGGGCCGTCGAGTTAAAAAACTATAGCTATGGACCAGCAGTTAGAGTCTCATCATATACGGATATAGCACCTATCGATTTCATTTATCAAAGGCCAAACGAGGAGTTTGTCGTTATTTCGGGGGTTTATTACTATATAGTAGAGTTTCCCAGCTTCCGCATCAAACATGGATACAAAAAGATCCCCCTAACAATGTTAGGGCTAAAAAACGTTGTTAAGGTACAGGGTATAGTTAACACATATTCAGGTAGAACATATATTTTTTATTATAATTATTACTATGCCGAAATCGATGAGTGTACATATCAGCTGAAAAATTATGGTATGATTACCGAGCTGTTTCCGGGGATACCAATAGGCTTCAATGGTGTTTTTAGATACCCTAATGGAAATTTGTATTTCTTTATGTACCTTTATATACCTTTTGTATGAATTTAACGAGTTTAAAGGAGCCCTTATACGAGCAGGTCCTTTTGATTTAAGCCTTTTCGGTATCAACTGCACCTCCGATATTCTGCAGCAAATTAGAGAAAAACAATACATTGACGACCAAGGTTAACCACATCAGTAATTCAGTAAGCCGATAATACCATACCAGATTCTTATTAAACCCCATACTATGAGGCCTATGTTTGTCACTTATAGTTCATCGTAACTGATAACTGATATTTCGACTGATTAATTCGAATCTTTTTCCGCACCACCCTTTTAAACAACCAGGCTATTATTTTATTATACATGTATAAAGCTACCCACCCAATTGTTTTATTATTGAAAGAGCTAATATCTGGTAAAACCTGGTCCTGTGAGATATAAATACACTGATTTCATGGTGATAGCACAATACAACGAAAATGTGTTTTACTGCAAACTACAGAACTTTTTAAAATAAACATGAGCCGAAACATATATATGTTTATTATTCTGTGGTTATTCAGATACCGCATAACCATGGCGTCTAATATAAACAACATACCTATATTGGTACATGTCTTTGAAATTAGTCGTATGTCGTACCTACCGTCTAGTTATTTTTCTCCGAGGTTAGGTCCAAATTTATGAGTATTGTATTTTACAATATCCATATATATAAACACAGGGTTATAGCTAACTCTTAAACAGCGGTTGTTCTCAATTTCTGTGAAATATATAAAATGTTGTGTGTAGTGTTTTTGCTATTTGTGGTGTACACAATAGTCCCCACTAATGTGACAGATTATTTAACAACAGTCCCAACTAATGTGACACAATATTTAACAACATACGGCTATTTATCTAACAGCACAACAGATATAACAATCTGAGACTATTCTGACGCCTTACCAACATTTCAAAAATATGCTCATATAGTCGCTAACGGAACTTTAAAACAATGAAACGGAATTTATGATGTTAAAACCTCGATGTGGCTTACCGGACATAGTATCAGATTTTGTAGCAGTTTCTCATGCATGGGAAAAAAGACGTTTAAATTGGTATTTTCGAGGATCCGCGACAGGTATTCGGTTAGCGGAGAGGGCTTTTAGCATGTGGTCTGATGTGTCAACTTTAACGTTCAAGAAAACACGTATTATTGACGAGGCGAATATTCTTATACATTACACCCCACGGTCCCACAGTAACTATTGGAAGTGTATGAAAGGAGTTTGTCAGTTTCCTTTTGATGGCCCCGGAGTAAGACTGGCTCATGCATATTTTCCTATAACCGATGATAAGTGTAAAGAAATTCATTTGGATTCGGAGGAACATTGGTATGAAGGTTTAGAGCCGGGCCCTGCTGGTACAGTAGCTTTACTTCCTGTTCTTATGCATGAAATCGGGCATACTTTAGGCTTGTCGCATACTACTGATGTTAATGTTATAATGTATCCCTGGTTCAAAACGGTCTATTCTCTTGGAGAAGACGATGTACATGGCATTCAATTTTTATATGGCGCCCCGTTAAGTACTACTACGCATACTCCGACCACCCCAATACCAAGAGTGAAGTCAATAAACCCTCCTACTACAACAACAGGTCCGTTACCTAGATTGTGTGACGTTAAGAAACCTGAAAAAATGTTGATAACGTCTAATCACCATTTTTATATTTTCAACGGGGAGGTATTATGGATTGTTGAGTTAAAAAACTATAGCTATGGACCAGCAGTTAGAGTCTCATCATATACGGATATAGCACCTATCGATTTCATTTATCAAAGGCCAAACGAGGAGTTTGTCGTTATTTCGGGGGTTTATTACTATATAGTAGAGTTTCCCAGCCTCCGCATCAAACATGGATACAAAAAGATCCCCCTAACAATGTTAGGGCTAAAAAACGTTGTTAAGGTACAGGGTATAGTTAACACATATTCAGGTAGAACATATATTTTTTATTATAATTATTACTATGCCGAAATCGATGAGTGTACATATCAGCTGAAAAATTATGGTATGATTACCGAGCTGTTTCCGGGGATACCAATAGGCTTCAATGGTGTTTTTAGATACCCTAATGGAAATTTGTATTTCTTTATGTACCTTTATATACCTTTTGTATGAATTTAACGAGTTTAAAGGAGCCCTTATACGAGCAGGTCCTTTTGACAGCAAATTAGAGACCTTATAAAAACAATACATTGACGACCAAGGTTAACCACACCAGTAGTTCAGTAAGCCGATAATACCGTACCAGAATCTTATTAAATTCCATACTATGAGGTCTATGTTTGTCGCTTATAGTTCATCTTAAACACTGATATTTCGACTGATTAAAACTGTTTGAATCTTTTTCCGCACCGCCCTTTTAAACAACCAGGCTATTATTTTATTATACATGTATAAAGCAACTCGCCCAATTGTTTTATTATTGAAAGAGCTAATATCTGGTAAAACCTGTATAAATATATGTTGATTTGGCTGTATTTAGTGATGGGACAAATGTATGGTCCTGTGAGATATAAATACACTGATTTCATAGTGATGGCACAATACAACGAAAATGTTTTTACTGCAAACTACAGTACTTTTTTAAAATAAACATGAGCCTAAACATATACATGTTTATTATTCTGTGGTTATTCAGATACCACATAACCATGGTGTCTAATATAAACAACATACCTATATTGGTACATGTCTTTGACATTAGATATGTTTGTACCTGAAATACACTTTCTTACTCTTACGAGGATAAATTTAAAAGTACCTGCCGTCTAGTTATTTTTCTCCGAGGTTAGGTCCAAATTTATGGGTATTGTATTTTACAATATTCATACATTTGGAGATTCCTTAAAACTAACGAGCCCCCTTTGTCTTTCCTCAGTGGGGCATGGAAAAGGTCCGAATGTATTAACAACGAAACTGTGTTCTGTCTTAATACGTTTGGAGTTATTTATTTCAATTATTTGTTCATTAATATTCCTGAAATAGTTAAGGGATTGATTAGCTACGTGTGATTCCCAAATATCTGTCAAACATGGATACAAAAAGATCCCCCTAACAATGTTAGGGCTAAAAAACGTTGTTAAGGTACAAGGTATAGTTAACACATATTCAGGTAGAACATATATTTTTTATTATAATTATTACTATGCCGAAATCGATGAGTGTACATATCAGCTGAAAAATTATGGTATGATTACCGAGCTGTTTCCGGGGATACCAATAGGCTTCAATGGTGTTTTTAGATACCCTAATGGAAATTTGTATTTCTTTATGTACCTTTATATACCTTTTGTATGAATTTAACGAGTTTAAAGGAGCCCTTATACGAGCAGGTCCTTTTGATTTAAGCCTTTTCGGTATCAACTGCACCTCCGATATTCTGCAGCAAATTAGAGAAAAACAATACATTGACGACCAAGGTTAACCACATCAGTAATTCAGTAAGCCGATAATACCATACCAGATTCTTATTAAACCCCATACTATGAGGCCTATGTTTGTCACTTATAGTTCATCGTAACTGATAACTGATATTTCGACTGATTAATTCGAATCTTTTTCCGCACCACCCTTTTAAACAACCAGGCTATTATTTTATTATACATGTATAAAGCTACCCACCCAATTGTTTTATTATTGAAAGAGCTAATATCTGGTAAAACCTGGTCCTGTGAGATATAAATACACTGATTTCATGGTGATAGCACAATACAACGAAAATGTGTTTTACTGCAAACTACAGAACTTTTTAAAATAAACATGAGCCGAAACATATATATGTTTATTATTCTGTGGTTATTCAGATACCGCATAACCATGGCGTCTAATATAAACAACATACCTATATTGGTACATGTCTTTGAAATTAGATATGTGTTTGTACCTGAAATACACTTTTCTTACTCTTACGATAAATTTAAAAAGTACCTGCCGTCTAGTTATTTTTCTCCGAGGTTAGGTCCAAATTTATGGGTATTGTATTTTACAATATTCATATATTTGGAGATTCCTTAAAACTAACGAGCCCCCTTTGTCTTTCCTCAGTGGGGCATGGAAAAGGTCCGAATGTATTAACAACGAAACTGTGTTCTGTCTTAATACGTTTGGAGTTATTTATTTCAATTATTTGTTCATTAATATTCCTGAAATAGTTAACGGATTAATTAGCTACGTGTGATTCCCAAATATCTGTTTATAAATATTTAGAGCACACCTGTATTGTCTTTATATTTAACAACGGTTGTAACCGAGCATTATAAGTTTTTATCCGAATTAATATACTCTAAAGCATTTATAATAAAACTAGCGGACCCGACAGACGTTGTCCTGTACACACGTCTTTAATTCGAAAATTTCAAACTTTTTAATAAGCTGTAACAATCTGAATCGTTATGATAAAAATTTAGAAAAGCACGGATTTTCTAAATCTAAGCCACAAATTGTCATTGTTTAACCTTGTGACTTATTACTAGTCACAGCAAATCCCAAGCGGATTGGGAACTGCAAACGTTTGAACGGTATAGGCGAATCTGAAGGAATCATTGTGATCCGTGGCAGAAGTACAACTTCACCTTGAAATTTTCCACTCAAAATAGTGGCTTCAAGAATGTTGCCCATGATTTTTTTTATGACCAGTCTCGTGCCATTAAATAATTTCGGGGCATTCAAATTTCGAAGCAAAATTATAGGTGAGCCAATCTTTAATCGCAAATTATGTGGTGGCATTCCAGGTAAATCCTGTAAATTTAAAAACTCTACAGGATAGTTGACAACTTCATCAGGATCAACGACAGACTCAATCGATTTGAATGTAATTTCATTACCAGGCAATGATTGTTGTATTTTGAAATTGATTGCGTCAACACCTAAATTTTTTGCGGCTAAAATAGCTCGCTCACGTAGCCATGCATGATTAGTATAATTATGTCGCAAATTTGGAAATATTCTCTGGGAGTCGAATATATTGTGTATCTTCATACAATTGAATTTTACCATTGCCAATGTATAACAATTGTTCAGAGAATCCTAACGCTAATGGATAATTTTGAAGTTGAACGCGCATATTAAGAGTAAGGCATAATTTACTGACGCCATAGATAAGATTCTTTTAAACATGCGTTTATTTCGTCCGCATATGTCGCATGTGGAATGACGGGTAATGTTTGTCTGAAATCACCAGACAGCAGCAGTAGACACCACCGAATAGTATTATCTTTGATATATTTCAGGGACCTGTCGAGAGCTTCAAGCGAATGCTTGTGGGCCGTTGTACATTCATCCCAGATAATAATTTTGCATTTTCTCAAAACTGCAGCCAAGCTTGAATGTTTCTTTAGGTTACACATAGAGATTGCAATCCGGCGTCATTTTCAGTCCGGCCGGATCCGACCGGATTCCCATCGATCTAATTCTGGAAGTTTAAGTTTTTGGGAGGTTTTGGTATTATGTACTTGTTGAAATGGCCCCAGAATACTAAAATTGACTAAAATTACAGACAATTTTTAAGCTATAAGTGTTTCAAGACCATTTTTAATGTCAATATTGCGAAATCAGTTCGTGTAAGAGGTTAAGTATCTTTTTAAATTTTCATTGTCCTGTGTTTGTAGGTATTTCATTCTCATTTTACAAATCGTTCCATTTCTTGTTTATTCTTTATAGTTATAGCAAGTTGAGAAATTTGTGTATTGCTGTGTGAATGGAGAGTTGGCAAAATGGCTTTTGCAGCACATATGTTATCTCTGATGGAGAACGAATGAGTTCAAAATATTAGAAATTTAAATCTTTATCGACGACATCTAAGAGATGCAACAAATCCATTTGATTTGAGAGACTTGGAATTTCAAAGACTTTTCCGGGTCGACAAAGAAACGGCCAGGTACTTAATAAATAGACTAACACCAAGATTAAATACACGTCGACTAAGAGGTTTCACTCCACAGGTGAAGGTAAATATTAATTAAATATGAAATCAGTTGTATAAAACTGAATAAAATAATTTGTAGGTTCTCCATACTCTTCCATGATGTCGATGGTTCATTTTCTCTACTCAAAACGGAACCCTCACTCAATCCCAAACCTTGGGATGACTCCGTGCCTATAATTCCTAAAATATTTTTTTCCCTGTCACTTAGGGGAGGTGGGGGAGTCAAATTTCCTGTTGTAGATTGAGCCATTTTTATGTTGCTCGATCTCTTTCTGGTCTGCATCTTTTGGTTCTTCCATACCTGAAAAAAAAAAACAATATTAGACACACGACCACAGAATTTTTACTATAAATGATTTGTATTAAGTGAAACAAGTAGTAGGTATACCCTTTTTCATTGTTCCACACTTTCGGCTGGGCCTAGTTCGTTTAATTGTTCTGTAAGACTTTTCCACTCTTTAATAAGGGCCTGCTTGCCCTGAGGCACCTGAAACTTCCTAGCAGCAAATTCTTGATTTGTCATCATGTAGTTGATAAGACAATCAATTTGCTTCTCGATAAATCTTTTCTTCCTAAAAATTAACACAAAATTAAAAACATTAAAATATGAACAAAATTTCTCTCACTTATTTTCTGCCTCTGTCATAANAATTTGTGTATTGCTGTGTGAATGGAGAGTTGGCAAAATGGCTTTTGCAGCACATATGTTATCTCTGATGGAGAACGAATGAGTTCAAAATATTAGAAATTTAAATCTTTATCGACGACATCTAAGAGATGCAACAAATCCATTTGATTTGAGAGACTTGGAATTTCAAAGACTTTTCCGGGTCGACAAAGAAACGGCCAGGTACTTAATAAATAGACTAACACCAAGATTAAATACACGTCGACTAAGAGGTTTCACTCCACAGGTGAAGGTAAATATTAATTAAATATGAAATCAGTTGTATAAAACTGAATAAAATAATTTGTAGGTTCTCCATACTCTTCCATGATGTCGATGGTTCATTTTCTCTACTCAAAACGGAACCCTCACTCAATCCCAAACCTTGGGATGACTCCGTGCCTATAATTCCTAAAATATTTTTTTCCCTGTCACTTAGGGGAGGTGGGGGAGTCAAATTTCCTGTTGTAGATTGAGCCATTTTTATGTTGCTCGATCTCTTTCTGGTCTGCATCTTTTGGTTCTTCCATACCTGAAAAAAAAAAACAATATTAGACACACGACCACAGAATTTTTACTATAAATGATTTGTATTAAGTGAAACAAGTAGTAGGTATACCCTTTTTCATTGTTCCACACTTTCGGCTGGGCCTAGTTCGTTTAATTGTTCTGTAAGACTTTTCCACTCTTTAATAAGGGCCTGCTTGCCCTGAGGCACCTGAAACTTCCTAGCAGCAAATTCTTGATTTGTCATCATGTAGTTGATAAGACAATCAATTTGCTTCTCGATAAATCTTTTCTTCCTAAAAATTAACACAAAATTAAAAACATTAAAATATGAACAAAATTTCTCTCACTTATTTTCTGCCTCTGTCATAACTACCTAGCTATTAATCACTGCACACACACACACACACACTCCTCATCACCCATAAAGTAAATTTGTAAGAATTTTGGATCGGCATCAGGCATTGGAAGCAATGAACCAATTTGGTGAAACACTTGACCTTGAATCTTGAATGTAGATTCAAAATTACAACCATCTTCATTATGAACAATTTTTGTTGCTCCAAATGATGTCATTTGGAAGCAAGAACTGAATTGACGAATTTTCCGCAAAAACGGAAACAACACAGCATCGTTTCGAAGTAAACAAGTTGGAAAAGAAACTAGTTGGTCCCAGGCACAGGTTAGGGGTCTATGTTATCCTGTAGCTCCCCGAATTACACCGTAGAAAACCAGGACGCTACCAACTCACAAGAACCATCCCAAGAGACGAAACCAGCTGTCCACACACGACCAAAAAGCGAGGTTAGAATACATTCCAACGCCGAGATAGCGACAACGATAATGTAAGTCAAATTGCATAATCACACTCGCCGAAACAGAAAGTAGTGACTCCAAAATTCAAATAAAAACATTTTTGTGAATAGTCAAAGATTTTTTAAAACCATAGACATTCTCAGTGAGTGAAAATTCAAAACACATTTTAGGACATTTCGTAGTATAAGAGTTAGTTAAGTTTCTTTGTTCATAATTTAAGTTAATTTATTTCGTTATGCATTTAAAATATTCAAATTGGTTAACCAAATCTTTTCAAAATTACGTTAGGTATAGTTAAGAATATTTTTATCATTTATTTGTTGATTTAAAAGTTCATAACCACGTCTAGTTTCTGGGTTTCGTTAAATATTGTTCTGATATTTTCAAATGAATGGTAAATAAATGTCACATTGTTAAAATTTTTAAATATTTGCCTTCATTCATTGCTTCCTACTGAAGTCTATGAGCTCTTTCACACAAGGATACTTATCCGAGATACAGTATGCGAGATACAGAATCGCGGTTTAAAATTATAACGGCTGCTGTATGGGATACCGCTGAGTTGCCCTGCTTGAATCAGTTGTCAGTTGCAGTGCAGTACGTATGGACGTGGAAGAATGCATAATGATGTGGTATTTAATCAGAAAAAAGAAAAGGACTATGTGGGTTCATCCAATTGTGGAAGTAAGAGAAGCCAAGGGAGCTTTCACCTTACTCTATGCAGATCTAGAGCAAGACCCATCATCAAAGTTTTTCAATTATTTTCGAATGTCCATTCAATCGTTTGAAGAGCTGCATGCTAATGTAGAATGTAAATTAGTAAAAAAAGACACTGCCAAGCGTGAAAGCATTACACCAAGAGAACGATTGGCAATAACCTTAAGGTAAGAAAAAATACTTATTTATTCTAAGTTTTCTTGATTAGGTAGGTATTTATTTTGGTTATATTATGTAAGAATAATTTATATTCTATTGATATCAGATTAGTGTCCCGACTGTCATCGGGATATTGGGTTAGTAAATCTAAAATAGATAATAAAGAAAAAATACTAAACTTATGTATTTTAAGTTTTCTTTAATAGGTATTTATTTTGGTTATATTATGTAACAATAATTTATATTCTATTGACATCAATTATTAGTGACTGTCAACGGGACATTGGGTTAGTAAATCTATTAAAGAACCGTCAGTTGAAGCAGATGAGTATTGCGAATGAAGAGAGCACACATTACTCAGAGGACTTGGACTGGCATCGGGTGGTGCATGTGTTTTAAAATGATGAGGACTCGGTTGTAATATATATGAATATTGTGATGTACTGTATTTGTGGATTAGTGAAAGAAGTTGAATGATCTGCAGGATTGTGAGTGATATATGAACCAAAGCCAGGCTGAGTGGGTAACATTGCTGTTTTTATTGATTGGATCATTGCTAATTTAACATCCATCCTTTTTTCGATGGGCACTCTTTTCAAATCTCCAAGCAGGGAAAGAAGAAAGTGTCTGTCTTCGTGTTGGTCCAACTTTTTCTCATTTAGCTCTCGTCGATTAATGCTTTCCTTCAATAGTTCCGCAATTTGGGCGTCAGCATCTTTTTTTGAAGAAAGCCTTATTTTCTTGCGCAACGGTTCAGATGATGTAGTAGCAATAGCATCGTCTTCTTCCAATGGTGGATCTGGCGGCTGTTGCGTTTCCTCATTAAAATTGGAAGTTGTTCTGAAAAAATACCAACATATTAAGTTTATTAATTTTTGTCCTACCAAATTGATTTTTCATACTCTTTATGCGAAGCGCATCTCATCAAAAATGACAACTGTTCAAAAAACACATAGGTCTTCCAAGTTGCAGCAGATCCACTTTTTAATGTTTTCCTTTTCGCCAGTTCACGCGCAAAAGAGTTTCTCAGATTCTTCCATTTTTTCTGTACATCTTTTCCTAAAAAAAACACAAGAATAAGCATATCTTATTCAATTTTTATTTTCAGGTATCTCGCGACTGGTTGCTCAATTACTGATCTACATTATACCTACAGAGTTGGAATATCAACTGCAAGTGAAGTAATACAAGAAACATGTCAACAAATTTGGGCAGTCATGAAAGAACAGTATATACCAATTCCCACAGGAGAAAAATTGCTAGAATGGCATAGACGGCAAACATATTCGGGTTGTACAGCCACAACATAGTGGATCTTTATACTATAATTATAAACATTATTTTTCAATACAACTTCTGGCTATGTGTGCCTCCAATTACTGTTTCACATATGTAGATGTTGGGGATTATGGCAAAAACAGTGATTCCAGCATTTTCAAAAATTCAGATTTTTATAACAAATTAAGCAATGACAAGCTAGCCACCCCAGATCCAGATTTTTTACCAGGTAGAAACGACATCAAAATTCCATATGTTATAATTGGTGATGAAGCATTTGGACTTTTTCATGTAATGCGCCCATACGGCGGAAATATTTTGTCACTAACAAAAAGGATACATAATTATAGATTATCCCGGGCAAGGAGATACATTGAATGCACTTTTGGGATTTTATCCAACAAATGGAGAATATTCCACAGACCACTCAATGTGTCAATAGAATTTGCAGAGGATATAGTAAAAGCTTGCACTGTACTCCACAATTTCGTACGCGTACGGGACGGATACAGACATGAAGATACCTTGTCCTACGAAGGACTCTATGACAATGTTAATGGGATGATATCGAACAGTGCAAGGTCAGTTAATGCTATTCGAGACTATTTTGCTGATTATTTCATGACTACGAATATTTTGCCGTGGCAAAATTTTTATGCTTGACATGTATGTAAGAAATCTGTAATTACATTAATATAATAAATACTTCCCATATTCATTCTGTTCAGTTCATCATAGTTTGGATGCATATCTTTACTGACTTCCACCCAGCACATCTGTTTTTTATTTCTATTAGAATAATCTTTGTGGGAAGTGTCCCATAGACATGAATTTGGCTCAATTAAGCTTATAAACTTTTCATTGTCGAAAACCGTGTGCTCCATGTCGATTCTTGTAATGTAAAATCTGTATCTCAGATACGCATTCAGTCACCCGCGGCTGGAGATTTGGAATTCAGAAATTGTGAATCCGGATACTGTATCCGCCGGCGCCGCTGAGGCACGTGTGAATAGCTCCATAAGAGCGCATGCATTTGCTGTATGCGAGATACGCGTATCTCGCATACAGTATCCCCGTGTGAAAGAGCTCTAAGAATTCAAAAACGTGTGCGACAATACTTCCAGTAAAGGCCTAATTTTATAGAGTTTGTCATAATCATATTCACCCTTTTTAGGCTGAAGGGAATTATCATTAAGGTGGACGTGGCCCAGAAGCCAATTAAACCGATCACGGGACATGACTGATGAAATAAAACGGTCCCTAATTTACATTTTAGAAGACCAATAATCTTTGTAACTTGGTTTCTTTGTTAATCCCATCATTATATTTATTCCAAAAAAACATTTAATTTCGTCATTTGTCGTGGGAATAAAACAGTTATTATTAGTTATTTCTGTTGCATATAAATTTGTTTCAAACACAACTTTTTCTATGAGCTCCTTTGTAAACAAACAGAGAAAAATATCAGTTGGTGATTCTGCATGTTCGGGCATATTTGGTCCACTGGTTTTTTCAAAAGCGGGGTGTTAGCGTGTGCCGAATTATTAATCCACTGATGTATGAATGTCGTCAAAGGAAGATCATCCTCACTGTCGTAGTCCAAAACTTCTTTGCTTATTGGTACTGGCAAATCAGGTTTATTTTCTGACAAATCTTCAATTGGGTTCATAATACACTCATCTGCATCAATTTCATCTTCCGATGGTGCCTCAGAGGTAATGGAGCCCGTATCGGTAGGTATCTCATCCAACATAACAAATGCCTCATCATAACTCATGTTAGCTAAATCCAAATATTTCTTTCCTAAAATAAGAAAATTGATTAGTATGTGTAGCCTAGTGATCCCAAATGGAACCACAGCCTATTTACTAAAAAATAAAAGTTTTAGCTATAAAAAACCATCAATATTTTGACACAAAACTGTACTAGAATGCATATTTAAAAGAATAAGATCATAAACTTAGGTGACATGGTGTTTTTCCCTAAGAAGAGACTATCTGTAAACACATGCAAAAACCGTCGTGCGAGACTCGCAAACAACAAGTGTAACAGTAACAAAAACAAACAGAAAAGCGGGTTATTTTGAATGCAATTATTTACTAAACTAAGGTTAAAATTAATTATATGAAATCACTAACCTAACCAATACTGAACAATTTAGGTTACTAAAAAGTCTTTCTTAATAGCAAGAGACTGATTACTATAATTAATTAATATTAATTTTTAAAAATTATGTTATTAACTGCATTTTTATTATAAATTAAATACTTTTACCCAATATTCCTCTGCTGGCAAATTAGCATTCAGACCTAAGTTGATGGTCTAATAAAGCAAGATCCCTCCACTCATCAATTGTTGATAGTCCACAAATTGTCTTAATAATAATTATTATTATTATGCTATAGAACGTACAGGTTTGGATATAACAATACACTGAATATTATAAGAATATACAGGTTTGTATGCAACAATACTCTGGATATTATAAGCTCGTCAGTTTAGAAAAACACATACTTGAAAATAACCATTATGAGACATTAACATTTTCTTACAATAAAAACTGTTGAACGTTATAATAACATTTATTGATTAAAAATTTTTTAATTTTATTCTTAATTATGAAAGTTGTTTTAAAACATCACTCAACGACTTTTGTTCAAATTTCTGTGCAAAGTGCGGTTCCAAAATAGCAATAATGTCAAAAAAAAGTTCAGTTATTAGTTTTATATAAAATTTTAGACATGATGTAGAAAAAATGCTCATTGCATTGGAGTCAGAATTGCTTTCTTTTTTTTTAACTCTTGCACAGATCCATGAGCTGGTTTTTGTGTTCAAAATTTAAAATATTGTCATTAATAAGATTCCTAATAATCTGAATGTCAATAAAATTACTACATAAGGTTTTTAATAATTTAGTCACCTCTGGTTTACGTTTATGTAGTAAAGGACTTTCCTACTGAAACATAGAATTTGGTCATTAGTGATGGAGGGATCTTCAAAGCATACCCGCCTGAAATATTCTATGTATAAGTGGGTCATACTGTTTAAGAACTCTTGTGCAGCAGCAGCACTGTTCTAAAGACAACCATCTAGTTTGACTAGGCAAAAGTATTTTGTGAATTTCTGTTCTAAAAAATGTTTGAAATTCTTTAAATTTCTCCTGTCTGGAAAAACTGCCTCTAAAGTGTCCTGTATTGCACAAGACGTACTCTACCCGTCGAGGCAATTCCAGACAGGCCTTGCTAGAACACAGATGAATCATATGGCAGGAGCATCTGACAAGTGCAATTTCAGGTAGCTCTGTTCTCAAATGAGAAAATACGGAGGTATGTTTTCCTACCATTACATTAGTTGTCACTAGCAAATCCAATTAAATTATTTATTGGAATATTTTTTTGTCCAGGTTAGATTTTAAACATTGATATAAATCATCTGCCTTTCCAGAGGCCACTTCTATCATATCAAAAAATCTAGTTAATACTTTATTTGCGGTATCAGAAAAAAAATTTAAGGTAAATGCATGATGGAATTTGTAGGGAAGTATGAACAAATAAGTGAGAGCTTTAACACTAGTTTAAATTTAATGTTTTTTGTTCTTATCTTATCAGACTTGATAAGCCAGTTTTTAAAATTTTCGATTTCCAGCCAAGCAGTTTTAAATCTATGAAACCGTTTAGCCAGTTTTTTCTTTTTACTTGGCGGCTTTATTTATGATACTGTCGCTGGATTCCTAAAAAAGAAACATTATTTTTATTCAAATAATTTTTATTTTTCGTATTTAAAATCATATTACCAGAACTGGTGAGCTGCTAGAAGCTTGTAGATCTACCCTATTAGCTGTTTCATAGCTATCATCAGTATTGACAATATTGGAAGTTTCGTCATTTGGGTGTTGATAGTAGTAGAGATATGAGAGAGCAAACACAATGCGCATGTGCAGTTCAGTGTTCAGGTCATCAACCACAAGATCGATGACCAGTACATCCGACATGACATCATTTTTAAAAACAGAACATTACATCATATCTAAAAATAGCTACAGGCATCTTTCTAAAAATAGAATATTACATCATATCTATTAACAGAATGCACATCTGGCGTGACATCATTTTTAAAAATAAAACATTACATCATATAAAAATAGCTACAGGTATCATTTCTAAAAATAGAATGTTATATCATATCGATTAATAGAATGCACATCTGGCATGACATCATTTTTAAAAATAGAATATTACATCAAATCAAAAAATAGCCACATCCGGTGCCATCATTTCTAAAAATTAAACATTTCTAAGAATTGAAATTATGGGAGGGACAAAAAACGTGATTAATATCTAAACAGAACAGCGGAAAACGTAACAATGGTTTTGAACACACGGTATTACATTAATATAACATTCATATGATATTCTAAAAATAGGATCCGTAGCCGGAGATATATCATTTAACAGACCACTAAATTCACTTNAAACAGAACAGCGGAAAACGTAACAATGGTTTTGAACACACGGTATTACATTAATATAACATTCATATGATATTCTAAAAATAGGATCCGTAGCCGGAGATATATCATTTAACAGACCACTAAATTCACTTTGCACTGCATTTAGTTAAATATCCCTTATGGCATAGCACAGTTTTCCATGGGAAATTTTTAAAGCTGTCGGATGTGTCGGAATAATTAATATGCCAGGGTATTTCTTTGAAATCTTCTACGTAAACGTTTTTGAAGAGATTTTCCTTTTGGTAGAGGTCATTCAATGGGACATTTCTTAACGGGGCCATTGGAAAAGAAGTTATGTTTATGCTTGGTATAAATAATGTACTAGTAATGATAGGGTCTTCATATTCGTAGACTTTATCATTTATTGAGAATTGACATCCTTGAATCATGATGATTTTAGTGTTGGCTACTATGTCTGATGATTTTAATTGAAGTACATAAGGTGTTGCATAATGAACTTGTGTGATTTTGCAGTTTCTGGGATATTTCCTTCTTCGAAATATGTCGACTAGGCAATCTGGACTGGTTTCAAATTTCACATCTGAAGAGTAGTTGATTTCCTCGATGCTATTTGGTTGATCATTTAACCATTGATATTTGTCATGTGAGTCAATGATAAGGTATTTAGGATATTCAAGAAGGGTAACATTTAGGAGAGAAATAGGTGTGACATAATACAATTCAAGTTCTGTTTGTTTAGATAATACAGGGACCTGTATTGAGATGTAGTAACAAAAGTCGTTAAAATATAAATTAAAGTAACTGTAATAAGATTGTACATTCCTGAAACGGGGAATCTCACTTTGAGGATATAGAGTCCTTAAGTGTGTGATCATGTCATCTCTATTTCTCTTGGACTTAGCAAAAAGAAGCTAATCTGATTTCTTTGAAGAAAGGTTATCGTTAATTCGATTTGCTGTACGTAATATAATATTATTTCTAATTGATTGATAGTTATTTGTCTCTGATAATTAATGTTTACAAAGTTCGAAAAATATTTTAGGTTGTCTTCTAATTGTTAGAATTGATTTGACTTATTAATGCTGTTGTTTTGTTCATAAATGAAGTTAATAATGAGGTGCGTGAATTGACTTCAGTTGCTATCCTTTTTTCGTTACTTAACAAAGTTTCAAATTTTGAATCAAATTGTTCGATGTCTTTTTTTGTTGCAACACCAAATAATTGTTTATTAATCTCTCCGATAATATTAAAGAGTCCTCTTTTATTTCTTTTGATTGGTCTGAACTTTCTAAATTCTTGGTAAAGTATTACCTTTAAGTTTTCTTCTTGATGATTTAGAGATTCTGAAATACCTTGTGAGCTGTTTCGTAAATTATTCTGGTCTATTAGTAATCGTATTTTGTCAATAGCTTCGTATAATGGGTGGAGGTCTAATTTGTGAATAGCGATCAACAATATGTGTTGTTTTTCCGAGTTTTTGGAATAGAGCAGTACTATCTACCGGATCGAAGGTTATATCTTCGGCGAGGATGATTGTTAATGTCATCAGGTGGAGTATCAATAGGTTGGGGTTCATTGTCCTGTAAAAAAGGTTTTTCTATAATTTTTCGGATTTTTCTGACTTTATTTTTATGAACAATTCCGGCTTCTGTTAGTATTTTATTGTCGTTATCTCCTAATATCGTAGTTTCTTTAAATCTAGGATAGTCTTTTGGTCTACGTGGCTCCGTACGAATGAAAATAGTTTGGTCATTGTGAACTGTTTCTGGGTCTACAAGTTGTTGATTGCGTCTCTCAATAGTTTTATTTTTATTAGTTTCAATCCTATTTTTAATTTGTTCATGTAAAGTTTGTAAATTTTCTTTATGTTGATTAGTGTATTGATTTACTATTAATTGAGGTGAAAAATCAAAAGGATTAATCTTTGATCCGTGTATGACTTCGAATTGAGTCATTTTTATGATTGAATGGATTGAGTTGTTATATAATAGAACTGCTAATGTCATTAAATATTTAATTGGTTTCTGGTGTTCTTGTTTAAGGCAACGTATGGAATCTATGATACTGGAATGAAATCGTTCGACTGGAGAGTTTGAATTTGAATGGTATGGAGTTGTAAAGTGCAAGTCAATCTTATGTTAAAGGCAAAAGTCTTTTATAATTTGGTTGTTAAATTCTCTTCCATTGTCGGCTGTAATCCTATGAGGTATGCCCATGTGTGATATAAATTGTAATAATGATTCCATGATGTTTAAACTGTTTTTTGATTCTAGGTAATATGCTTGTCCAAATTTTGAGAAAGGATCGAAAATTGTCAAGAAATGATGTTTATCGATAATAAATGTATCTACGTGAATTTGTTCAAAAGGGGCAGAAGGCGTATTTGAAATTTGTAATTTTACCTTTTGAGGGTTTCCGTCATATCTAGATAAAAGACATATTTGGCAAGTGTTTATATAATTAGTAACATCTGATTGAATGTTGGGCCAATAATAATTTTTATTAATAGATTTAACTGTTTCTTTTATTCCTCTATGGCATGTTCTTCCTTGATGATGGTATTTTATTATTTGCTGTTGCTCTGGTTCATTAATTATATCATCTAGAATTTTATTAGATATCAACAATTTTGTATTACGATGGTGTTTTAAAGAAGTTCGTAGGACTCTCGTAATTTTTATTTCTATTGCTGGTGTTGAAAATTTAAAACAAGTATTATTATCAAGGTTAATTATCGGTTTCAAAAATCGAAATGTTTCTTCATCACTTAAATTAGCTCTGAGAGTTACATGATGACGGAATTTATTGAATATGAATTTGGAATCAATTTTGGAATTTGGATTTTCGCTTGGCGTAGTATTGGATTCGGTTATTACTAATTGTGTTTTATACTGATTTAGGGGATTTTCTGTGTAAGGGATTGAAAACATTGGTTCTTCTTGGCTGGTATGAACGGTTTGATTATCTGGAGGATTGTTTGGTGGTATTAACATATCTAATTCTTCATTTGTTATTTCAGTTAGTGTGTTCATTTAATATATTTTCAAATAGAGTATCAAGATCGTCGTCACATTGTACCTGAGTACTGAAGTTATCATTTTCATTTATATTACATTCCATTTTTATTCTACTTAGAGCATCCGCTACTTTATTTTGTGTGCCTTTTTTTGTATTTTATCGTATAGTCGTATTCTTCGAGTTTAAGTCTCCATCTGACTAATTTTGAATTTGGTTCCTTCAAAGAGAATAACCATTGTAGTGGTTTATGATCTGTATAAATGGTAAATTTTGTTCCGTATATATATGGTCTAAAAGTCTTACAAGCCCAAACGACTGATAATAATTCTTTATTCAATTGTTGAATAATGGATTTCCGCGGGGTTTAAGGTACGTGAAGCGTAACTTATCGGTTTATTGTTTTAGGAAAGAACTGCGCCAATTGCAAAATTTGAAGCGTCTGTAGTGACTTCAAATGGTTTTGAAAAATCTGGAAAGGTTAATATGGGGTCGTTGGTTAATAGTGATTTGCAAAGTTGGAAACAATCGCAATATTCTTTAGTGAATTCAATTTTCTCAGTTTTCTTAAGACATTTTGTCAAAGGTTTAGTAATTTTGGCAAAGTTTTCGATAAACTTTCGGTAATAACCTAATAGTCCTAAGAATGATTTTATTTCTTTGGTTGTTTTAGGAATAGGGAAGTTTTCGATTGCTTTGATTTTGTCGGGATTAGGTTTTATACCTTTTGGTGTTATAATGTGTCCTAAAAATGCAACTTCTATTTGTAAAAATTATGATTTATCCAATTGAATTTTTAAATTATGATTTGCAAAGGTTTTAAATACTAGTTCGAGGTTTTGTAAGTGTTCTTGTAATCCGTTTGAAAAAACTATTACATCATCCATGTATACCATGCAAATTTTATTCTGTAGATCTTTCAAGACATTGTCCATACATCTTTGAAATGTAGCAGAAGCATTTTTTAACCCAAATGGCATACGAATGAATTCGCAATGGCCATTGTCTATTGAAAAAGCTGTTTTTCTACAGAAGTTGGATGCATTTCAATTTGGTGAAAGCCTGACGCTAAATCTATTGTGGAAAAGTAAGAACAGCGACCTAATCTATCTAAAATTTCAGTGATGTTAGGTAGATATATTTGTCGTCAATGGTTTTTTCATTGAGTTTCCTATAGTCTATAACTAATTTCCATTTTCGTTTACCACTAGCGTCTAGTTTTTTGGGAACTATCCAAATGGGTGAAGATCAAGGGCTCTGTGAAGGTCTTATTATTTTGTTCTTTAGCATTTCATATATTTGTTTGTTTACCTCCTCTTTATGAACATAAGGGTAACGATAACTTTTTGTGTATATTGCAGAATCATCTTTTGTTACGATTTCATGTTTTACTGTGTTGCTAAAACTTAAATCTTCATTAGGTTTCTTAAAGACTTCTGAACATTTATTGCACAATTGTACTAATTTTTGTTTTTCCTCTTTGTTTAAATGATCTGTTCATAATAAGGTTTTTAAATTGATGTTATTACTCGAGGTTTCGTCAACAAGTGTGTAATCGTATGTTTCGTAATTCGATAATGGTGTGAATTGTAATTGAGTGGGGCCAAGTTCATGCTGTTGTGTATCATAATCATGAATTTCGAAGCATATCTTTCCGTTGTTTACTTTAGTTATTGTATTAGGAAGATAATATTTATTTGTTTTTAATTCATTAATTAATAATTCCGTATTATCGCTTAGGTCAATTGGTAGAGTTATCATTGTAATTTGGTTAGGTGTTAAATTTATCGTTTGTTTTTTTGAGTGGGCTATTGGATGTCGATAATGAATGGGTAGTGAAAAATAATAATTGTAAATAACAATGTTCTTAAATGAAATTTCGATCTGTAATTTTTTGATGTCTTCAATGCCTAAAGCGCCATCAAAGAATTCATGAAAATCAAAAAGAATAATGTCAAAGTTCCTATTGGAATTGAATTGGGGAAAGAAGGGATACAAGCTTGATGTTTAACTGTAACTTGTCCTGATCCTGTTTTGATTTGTATGGGATTTACTTTGATATTATTGGGAAAGTATTTTTTTATTATGTTGGGTTTTAAAATGGTTTTCGAGATACCTGTGTCTAAAAGTAATTTTAATGGGAGGGTTTATTAATTGGATTTATGGAAGTGAACTATGAATAAGGTTTGTGTTTAATTATACTTGGGGTATTAAGTGGGGTTGTGATTTAAATAACCGTTTTGAAAACTTTGATCTAATTCTGCGTCCCAGTCTTCATTGTCATCATCGTATTCTTGGTTGAAAAATTCGCTTTCATCACCTTCATCTTCGGTATAATTAATAGGGGGAATATATAATTCATTTAATTGTTCATCTGTTAAATGTCCTTCGTCCGCAAGTATTGAAACTTGATCACGTACGTTATTATAAGACCATCCCGGTGGAGTTATGTCTGCCTCATTTTTATTAAATTCTGGGCGATTTCTAAATTGGTTTGAATTAATAGTTGAAACGCCGGACATTGGTGTAGGACTACAATTTTTATTTTGAGGAATATTTTTTGATATTGTCGACTTTTGTTGTCCAAAGACTTGTCTGTTAGTTGGGAAGTTTTGTCTTATAGGTTGAGGTTGAATGGGAATTGGTTGGTTTGGCCAATATTGTCTTTGGTGATTTTGAAATGGTTGTCTATGGGTTTGAAAAGGTTGTTTATGATTTTGAAAAGGTTGATTATGATTTTGAAAAGGTTGTCTATTGGGGAATTGGAACTTTTGGAATTGGTAATTATTTTGTGGTGAATAATTATTTCTCTGAGGTTGTAAATGTTGGTTATTATGATTTTTACTGGTATTAGGTCTTGTCTCAACAGATCATTTGTATTTTTGAAATTGTTCCTCCTTAGAAACGAATATTACTGCGTCCTCTAAGTTTCCTATTTCATTAGTTCTAACCATTTGTTGGAAATTAAATGGTAGATTTCTAACGTATGTATCTAAACTAATTTTTTGGAATACCTTGCTTAAGGCTCTTTTTACTTCCACATTCTCATCTGATTGTTTCAATTTAGACATTAAAAGTGACTGACTGTAATATTTTGTTGCTAAAATCTGTTAAAGTTTCTTGTTTTGGATTATAATTTAAATGAATTAAATCCTGTTGTAGCGTTTCTATATCGCGAGGGTCACCGAATGTTTGAGTCAAAATTCGCTTAACGTCTAGCCAAGATTCCACTTCTAATCTTGTTGATATATTTATTTGTGCTTGACCATGAAGCTTATTCTTTATGGTTCGCAAGAGAAATCTATTTTGTTCCTCATTATTATTATTAGAATAACTAGTTATTAGGCCATCGCATGCCTCTATAAAATCATTTAGTAATGATGGAGTCCCATCAAAACTTGGGATAGCATCAATGTACATTTTTAACATTTGATAATTTGGATTTGCCATTGTTTCTATTTCTCTTTTACTTTCGAGCAAATCTTGCATTAAAATAAACTAAGTCTAAATAGAAATTTATATTCAGTCAAATTTTCTAGGAGTAAAGAAAAGTTCTACAGAACTTGAATAGGTATTAATTATAGGAATAAGATGAAGAAGACATGGGAAGACTCACAGACTTACCAATCAGTTTGGTTTCCTAAGCAGGGAATAGCTGGATATCTTCGGTCTCTCCAAAGTGTTGTCGATAGTGCCTAAGACTTGAAAGTCACCGGTATTTGGAATTGGTTCCACTGGACAATTTCTTACTTCTCAATGGTGTCTTCTAATACCGTGCACTATCCTACCGACTGCGCCAGTTAAGTATGCAATTCGTTGAGTAGATTCTTAACACATTTATTTGTTGGAAACACTATTAAATACTATCAGTTACAGCTACAAGCTTAATTCTTACACTGACGATGAGGGATCCGATCTGGCTATTTAAAGGATCTCATCATTTACAAATTTGAATTAGTAATACGAAGTTTAGACATGACATAGTCTCATGCATAAAAGGTGTTTAGATAACAAAATATATAAACAAACATAAACAGTTTATCTGGACCGTATTTGGTAATAATTGTATAACTTTCAATTTCAAATTAGTCCAACGATTCATCTTTTAAGGATTTATTTTCTGGTCTCATATTTTTGCGTTTTTCTTCTAATAGATATAATCTGTTTCTTTCTGCGTCTCGAAATTTTCTTTTTTCCAATTTTGATTTACGAATTGGTGGCGTCCGAATTACTAGTTTATTCAAAATAGTTAATAACGGGTTATAGGTTTCACAGCACATTTCATCCCACGTCTCATCTGAAGGACAATTATTTTCTACTGGAACTTTTTTTCCTCCCAAAATTGTCCATTATTCCAATATTTTCGTTTTTCTTTTAATAGGTTAATAAGTCTAATTTCTTCTTCCTCTAGAAATTTTTGTCTCCAATCAGCATCCCAGGCTGGTACATTATTTTCTGTTTTAGCTTTAGTTTCAAAGTCACTTTTTAAGGCTCTTTTGTTAATTCTACACATTTTCGAATACCGATTATTTTGCAAGTAAGTACTGAAGTGAATTTGTATTGTTGCTTAGTGTAGTAGTTGTATAGGTGGTGTTAATTTAAAAAAATACTGGAAGATTATTCAAAGTAACATATCCACAATACAATGGTGTCGTGAGAAAGGCAACATGTGGGGAAATAGCACTTCCCTGGGAATAATAATTTTCTCAGAACTTATAGGATCAGATGGTTAAGTGATATATGTGGAACAGGAAAGCAAGTCAATGAAAAGAATATTGAGTACATCTGTCTCATATTCTGAAATTAATAGTTTAATGAGAAAGTCAACGCTCGGAGCGTAAAAATGTTTAGCAACGCTGAGAACAATTTGATGTTCCCAGTTCCCACAATGTAGAGAAAAATTGTAGGATCCCTTACTAGGCGAGCTACTTTAAGCCAATCATAAGATAAAACCAGGCTTATGGGCGGGGGTAGAGCGACATATTTTTGGAAAGCCAATACATGCATAGCAGAAAAATCGAGATAGTCTCTAATTGGTTTATATCTATTCAAAAAATTATGTGTTGTGGAGGAGAAATTGCTATATATTCGTATAAACTCAGTTTATTTCAAACACATCGTAAACATTAAACATATTAAGATGAAAATTAAAGTGATATCTGGAAACAGCACCATGGGGGCACCCAAGACAGTGCCGAAAAAATCATTCAAACTTTTAAAACATTTACGGATGGACGCTGGAACTTCAGACTTCCACAATATTCAAGCTGAGGAGTTTGATTCTAGCTTTGAAGTAACAGATGGTTATTTCGAAACACTTACACCCATTGGGAGCAATAGGGTAGTTCCGAGGGCAGTTCCAACTACTACAAAGAACCCAACACTCAAACCAAAGACGACAATAACGCTGTATGCGTTTGTTCCAAGAAAGCATACAAGTGTAGCGTGACAGACTGGTTACAGTGTTTCATATGCTCTTCATGGACACATGAAACTTGTGATATTAAGGGTATTCGAAATTTGTTTTGTAATAACTGTTCCTAAGACAGTTTCTGTTTAAATAAAAATATTTGAAGTAATTAATATCGTTTAATGCGAATGCAATTTTCAAAACCACCACTGTCCTTTCCAAAACCACCACTGTCAATTTCAATACATCGATGTTTTGAAATGGACGAAAGCAACTTTTTCCAAATTTAAATATTACTCAAACTATAAGCTTGCCTATATTTTCTTAATAGTTAATTTTAGAAGCATATTAATAGAGCTTTCCACTTATGCAGTTTGAAATAATTTCATTGCGTAAAAGATTTTAATTTCATTATTTTTAATAAAGTGTCCACTTCATCCCGGTTCTCCCCTAGTTGGAATAGGCCTCCTTCATAATCGGTACTAGTAGTTGGAATAGGCCTCCAATCATAATCGGCACTAGCTTTGGTTTGGGTTTTAATTTTGGAATTCGGAAATATTGACCTCGAGGAAGTTCATCAGTAGACTGCTGTAATCGTCATCACTTGAATCGTGTATGGACAAATTTTCCGAGTCTTCTGAACTTGAGGACTCTTTAATTAGGGTTTTTATTCGTTTTTCTGTAGCCGTAGATACTTTTGGATTTGACCTTTTTTTTAGTGCCGCTTCTTTTTCTTATAAAAGTTTGTCTTTTTCTGGTGTGTCAGTGATTACTGTCGTTTTTCCCTTACGAGGTCCCCGCTGGTTGTTTTTCTTTGGAGGTGCCTAGGATATGGCCTTAGTTGTTCGGGAGTTATAGTAATTTTCGAAGTAGACGGCTGTACATCACCTTCTGAGGGTTGTGGGTTTGAAGCTGTAGCAGTGGACGTTGACGGCTGAGCAATAGGTTTGATCCCTTCTAAAGTGCTTGGATCCGGCCGATCTGACACATATGAAGACAAGAAATCATCTTCATAAAAGATATTTCTATTGAATGGATGTATTCCGGTTGCTAAAAATGCCTTTGTTATGTTTGCTGGCGAGAATGCATGAAGAAAACCCTCGTTAGCAAATGAGGCCACTTCATAAATAGTTATGGTTTTTCCTGGGTTTGACAACATCCAAGAATTCATTGTCGTTTTATATATGGTTTTAAAGGGCCCATATACAGAAATATCTAAAGATTGTAGTCGATGACTACAATGTGGGGGAAATGTAAGTATAATTATATGATTTTCCCTTGCTAACATGACAACTTCAACTGTAATATGCGTTTTATGGTTATCCATCAAAGTCAAGCATAGGTCGTCTGCAGTTGGCTCTACAAATTTTATGAAGTGCTTCATTGCATCTAGAAATCCTTCCTCCGTCATCCAACTAGTAAGATTTGCAACTCCTTTTGCACCAGTAGGTCCTTCTTTCAACATAATTTCTTTAAAGTGTACTCTAGGGAAAATAAAAAATGGAGGGATTGTTCCACCAGATGCATTAATAAATCCAAGCATTGTAACTAAATTGCCTCTCTTGGCTGAGGTCACTTGCCCGACTTGCTTTGAACCTCTTGTTGCTAAAACTTTTGGAGGATTTGTGACCGTGAGACAGCCAGTTTCGTCTAAATTCCATATCATGTGAGGCTTAAATTTATGTTTCTCCAGAACTCGCTGCAAGTTGTTATAAAACTTATTAACATTTGTTTGGTTGAAAGAAGTTGCTCTAGAAAGTGAAGTGTTTTCTGGTTTTCTTANTAGCACTTCCCTGGGAATAATAATTTTCTCAGAACTTATAGGATCAGATGGTTAAGTGATATATATGTAACAGGAAAGCAAGTCAATGAAAAGAAAATTGAGTACATCTGTCTCATATTCTCAAATTAATAGTCTAATACGAAAGTCAACGCTCGTAGCGTAAAAATGATTGGCAACGCTGAGAACAATTTGATGTACCCAGTTCCCACAATGTAGAGAAAAATTGTAGGATCCCCCCTTACTAGGCGAGCTACTTTAAGCCAATCATAAGATCAAACCAGGCTTATGGGCGGGGGTAGAGTGACATATTTTTGAAAAGCCAGTACATGCAAAGCAGAAAAATTGAGATAGTCTCTAATTGGTTTATATCTATTCAAAAAATTATGTGTTGTGGAGGAGAAATTATTATATATTCGTATAAGGTATGTATTAAACTCAGTTTATTTCAAACACATCGTAAACATTAAACATATTAAGATGAAAATTAAAGTTATATCTGGAAACAGCATCATGGGGGCACCCAAGACAGTGCCGAAAAAATCATTCAAACTTTTACAACATTTACGGATGGACGCTGGAACTTCAGACTTCCACAGTATTCAAGCCGAGGAGTTTGATTCTAGCTTTGAAGTAACAGATGGTTATTTCGAATCACTTAAACCCATTGGGAGCAATAGGGTAGTTCCGAGGGCAGTTCCAACTACTAGTGCCGATTATGATCGGAGGCCTATTCCAACTACTAGTACCGATTATGAAGGAGGCCTATTCCAACTAGGTACTAGTGCCGATTATGATCGGAGGCTTATTTCAAGTACTAGTGCCGATTATGATGACATCAGCGAACCCGAAAATGTTTCAACGCCGCAATCAGAAGAAAGTGATGACGAAGAAACCGCCGAGGTGCAAAGGTTTTTGCAAGAAGTGCAGCAATTCGCCAAAAAAAGTAAAAACTTCGCGGTCGCGAAAGTGATGAAGAGATTGGGGCTCTTAAGAAAAATTAAAAAATATGAACACAAATTAAATAATCAAAAAAAAATATTGGCGGAGTATGAGGAAATGATGAATATATGTGACAGAATATCTGAAATAGTGGCGTAGGACGTTATTGAGAACCGCAAAAACAGTTCCTGCTGTTCTGGGGAACTGGAGTGACCCACCTGAACGACGCGCTGGAACAACATGTGTGCCGAGCAACTATATTTTTAAAAATGTTAATATTGCCATTTTTAATTGTTTAAGTTAATTATATTAACAAAAAATATTAATTTTTTCAAATAGCATTTTGTAATAGTTTAAATTTGAATAACTTCATTATATATATATATATAATGGAACTAAAATATTATTATTCTGTCAGAATATTTTAATGTTAAAATTAGTTTTTAGTGTTCTATTTCTGTACATGTACTTGCCATATGTAATTGGAAAATAAATTATTATTATTATTATTATTATTTGTATTATTATCATTAATCTGGTTCTATGAATTATAAAATCAAAATCGTATCCGGATTTTACTTCGGTGATTGTTTCAATTTCTACTTGCAGCGACAAGTATTCGCGAAATGATTCGCTTTATCGTGATACATAAAAATTGAAGGTAGGTGCGATAAGCGACGGAGATAATCAGCAAGGCGATATGCGAGCAACAAAGTTAGGCGCGACGCGCCGGCGAGTGGTTGAGTGCTCGTGTGCCCCAAGTGGTTATAAACGGCGAGACAGCACACAAAATAACATAATGAAAGCGCGGACGCCGGTGCCCAAGACGTCGTCCATAGCGCGATTCCTTGCACCAGCGACGGACGTCGGTCTCAGATCCTCCCGTATCGCTCGCCGTCACCGTCGACAGCGCGGTTCAGGCGTCTGCCGGCAGATGGTCTGGTGGGGGTCGGCTTCAGTGTAGCTTGAACTTCTCAGCCGTCAACATCGCCCTCAACGGCGTTCGAGTGGCCTGTACGGTGCCTAGCTAGTACTTGGTTTAGTACTCTCCCGATCTGTCTGTCTCTTCTGTTGCGTAGCCGTGCAGCCAGTGATATTGGTGCGGAAACCCCGCGACGCGATTCCCATCTATCTAGTGAGGTCGAGTCGCAGTGTCAGTTCCTCGAGGATATGATGAAGTGCTCAACGCTCTTGGTGATAATGTGAGTGAGGGATGTCTGTTCGTAAAGGAGTTTTGACCAGCTGCCTTAGCTGGGAAGATGAAGAATCACCAGACGGTGAAGCAGTTAAAGATTCGGCACCTGGACACCAGATATCATTGCTCCGCAGATTCAGGGCCGTGAAGTCTTCTTGAGGAACTCATTTTCGCGCTAGACATGTATAGAATATCGTACGAAAAATGTGTATGTTTTATATTTCTAGTGATTTTAGCCGTTTTAAGTTGTTCTGGTTTCCGCATAGATAATTTAGCCATGACGGACATTAGCAAAAGAAATTTCCATACCTCAAGTAGTTTTTCAAATTCTGATGAGTTTTTCGATAGGATTTTTAACGTTCGTAGTTCACCAAGTGTTGATACAATTACTCCAACGTATCGTCACAAGATCAGACACCACAGGCAGTTGAGGGCACAAGCTCACAACTCGCACCGACGTTACGACCCGCAGAAGCCGCCCACAGGCCACATAGATGTCCAGGTCTTCCCGCCTCGTGCGGCCGGCTTCCCTCCGACCACGCATCCCAGCGAACACTTTGCCCAGATTCCATCTACCGACATCCACCATCCCCTATTCCCGACCAGACCCATCGTGACCCGCTCCCAGCGGTCCTCCGACAACAAGCGCCATCAATGGCAGCACAGCCAAGAGGAAGACATTTCCAGGAAGGCCTTCAGAGCCGAAATCGTCGTCCTCGCCCAGGCTGAGAGCGGTTCCACATGCGAATGTTTTTTCAAAGTCAACACGACTTTTAAAAATACCAAGCAGTTTCCGGTCAACGATCGGATCCTGCTGAAAATCCCCTGCGATAAAGACGAAAAGTCTCCCAAGTCCAAAAACCTAGTCAGAAACAAAATCCAGTTGGGGAAGAGTTACATTCTCTTCCTCAACGCATCTAATGCCCATACCTATTGGTCGGTAGACGTTCCCAAAATGATTAGACCAATTAAGAGAGCGAAGATTGAGAAGGTCATTAAGAGAGTTTGCAAAACAAAATTCGGTAAGTACCTTTCCTTTTCAAAAAATACCCAGGTTTATCAACTACTATATTTTTCAGAAATACGGTAGAAATGTTTTACTTATGTCATCAGTGTTGTAAATAAGAAAAACAGGAAAAATTCATTCATAATAATCTTAAAAATGTTAAAGATAAAAGTATTGCAAAACAAAAATATGAATAAGTTGATTTTATATATAAATTTATCAAAATGTGATCATCTGATGAAGAAATTCTATTAAATAAACATCTTTATTTTTACTATTTCATCTGATATTTGGTTCAAAATTAAGTTATTACTGAAAACACTTGAGATTTGGCACAAAGCTACAATATATTATTGTTAAACCAACGAATAAGTATTTGCAAGAATTCCAGATAACACTAATTTTTGTACCTATATGTAATAACAATTAATATTTTAATCCTCGCCTTTTTCCCTTTATCTTACCATTTATCGCTATACTACCTTGTATTTGTCTACATATTTTAATTATTTATATTAAAGAGATGTGAAATACATTTGTTTAGAATTTAAGACTAATATGTCGTACTATTGTTTAACAAGAAACAGTATTGTGAAATTTGAAATTGGAAACATGGTATACGGATATACATACAAATACTTGTCTGTGTCTCTTTTCTAAGGTAGCTACCTTCCAGCACACTTACAACTGAGTAAATTCATTTCAGTATGCAGGAAAACTAAAGTTTAAGCAAACATGTCTCAAATAAAACCACACAAAGAAGTTGTTTGGAATAAAAATATTTCAAAAATGCCCAATAATAGGTTCTTAAAATTTGATACTGTTGTTCTTATATTTAGTTTTTATGTGAAAAAGCAATCTAATGGTTTTGCATTTCAGTAAGCCTTCTACACCTATGACTTTATTTGAAATATACCTAGCTAAAATAACGCATTTGCAAAAAAGTTATCCCTATAAAGTTTTTGAGTAAAATTGCATAATGATCACTCCACTTTCTTTTTGTTTTACAGTAGAATAACAATTTTTCAAAATAAGTTTAAATGGGCTGACACAAGGAAATAAGCAATATGAGGAGATAAATTTAAAAAATATGTAAACATAGTTTAATAGTGTTATACTACGAACAAATGAACATATTAGAAAAAAACTTACAATACTTATTATTATTATCTTTCATTTTATTTTCTTAACTATTTTGTATTATCAAACAAAAAGAAAATGTGGTAATTATTAAGCATTTAAGTCTAAAATAAGCAAATAATTGCGACAATATTTTTTTCTCAAGTGTGTTGTTTTAATAAAATATAAATAGATCATTTTAAAAAATTAGGGACATTGAAATTACGCTTTAAAAATAGACACCAGGTGTTTCATTTTAGTGGAAACAGCTTATATCTGAGATTATTATTCTGTATATAAAAAAATGTTTCAAATAAATGTTGTAGCGTTCGTCAGGACAAGAAAGTATGGTACGTAATTTTCTTAAAAACTCACAACTTCTCATATCTGGACAATTATGTTTGTTTTTTCCTATCC
>NW_019416511.1:360245-382208 GCF_000390285.2 Anoplophora glabripennis
GAACATTTCAACACAAAGAAATTTTCAAATTTATGACGGAGCTACGAATGTCAGCACAATTTCGTCACATAACTGCTTTTAATAACGTATGAGTTTGATTCCACATATACATTCTACATTAAGGTACTTTATATTTTATTTATTTATTGGTTTGATAGCATGTTTCGAACCTATATGTGAAAAAACTTTTCTTTCCGATACAGTACTGTCAAAATTGTACAATATTTTTCAAATATCCTCATGTCAGAACTTTTATTGAATTATTAGCATTTTGGGATTATTCTTTATTGTTCTGTGCTACTACTTGTAGAACATGAGCTTATTTGCATAATTTCTGGAGTATGCAAACTCAAATTATGTTTTGAATTTGACAGTTCTGTCGTTTCGTTATAACGCTTTCATAAAGTTACAGATTTTTTTTTATTTAAAACTCATAAATACCTCATTCATTTATATAAAACATAACAATATGTTTACCCAACTGTTTGGGGACTTTCTACATGTATTATTAAAAAAAAGGTATTTTTTTTTATTTGATAAGTCACCCATTATAATAAGGGAAATTAGGGCACAAGAGAATACAATAAACATAATAGATTACCCACATGAAGACAGTAATATTTCAGGATTTCATATATAAAAAGATAAAAAAAATTGTGATTTGAATAAATAAAATTCTTTATAAATGTAGTTTAGGTGATTTGTCCTATAATTGGGATTAGCATCCACTTTAATTTGTATTTATTAAATAGTAGGTAGTTTGTGTGTTAAAAATTACTTTAGACAAATTTTCATTCATGTAATAATTTTAATGGAAAAACACTTATGCAATTCTCCAAAAAAATTATCAAGAATTTTCATTACACTGAATATATTATTACTGAATGCTTGTAAAAATTCTCTAAAGTATTAATATTTTTTTTACATATTGAATGGTAAAGCGGATGTGAAGAATTATATTGAAAAATTGCGACTTGGAATTTTCTAAAGAAAATAACTATTTTTATTTAGTTGGGGCATCCTTTATCTTGATTATTTGAAATTGAAGCGGTTTGGCAATTTAGTATAAAATCTTTTAAATTTTAGTCAGAAGATAAGGACGCGGACTTCTACAAAAATTAAATTAGCTAGCAATTTTTTAAATCTAAAATTTAATACTATATTCGAATATAGAGCATCCTCATAAACCTCTTCCCACTAAATTTGAATGCAATATTTTTAAAAGTGCTCAAGATTTGTTTATCCACACATTTAATTCTTTTACTTTAGGATAAACTGTTAACATAAAAATGATTAAAGTTAGATAAACTTTTATTTTTATTTTTTGTTTTTGACAGAGTGGTTTGATTCTCCAGCAAACATTTTTCTTTATGTGGTAGCTGGTAATAAAAGTATAATTTAGGGATCTATATGCCGCAAATATTTTCACCTTTATTGAAATAAATATAAAAATATGAGGCAGAGAGGTATTAATCTTATTTTAATGGCTATTTAAAAAAAATTCTGGGGAGTCTGATAGCTTAATGTAAAACAAAAAGTAAAAGGCAGAGCTTATCTAACTTTGGCAGTATTTAAATAAATGGTTACACTAAAGCAGAAAATCTAAACATTTAAGTAAATACTAATATCTGAATATTTTTACAGATATTTAATTCAAATTTAGTACATAAAAGTTTCTAAGTATGCTAAATTAGAATATATTATTAAGTTAATAAAAAGTGCATGAAAAGAGACACTGTATATTTCATTAACTTACATATATTTTGCAGTTTTATGTATATAATATAAATGCATATGAGAATGAAATTATAGATTTTTATAATTTTTTTCTACTTTAATAAAAAAATGTTAATATGAAGTGTTTATTTATGAAATGATCAAGTTAAATGATGATATTTCGTGTTAATCAACAGATTTCAATACTTTTGATACTGTCGCTTTAAAATTCATTATCACTAAGGACCGTGTCTTACAACTATTGGGTAAATTTAACTGCTATTTAAAGTTATGTGTGTTTAAAAATATTTTACACAGTATGACTCATAATTAAATGTAAAAAATTTAACTGATGGTAATAACCAAAATTAAACAACCAAACCTCTCTTCAGACACTTTCAATACACGTTTAATCGTTGCATAAATTTTTCTCAAAAATGGTTAGATATATTCTATAAATACATACTAATATCAATTCTGGTATAATAAAATCATCTACACTTTTAGTTTATGAAACTATAGACTTAATCAAATAGGTTTGAGAATAAAACTATTCCAGAGAATTAAAATAGATATAACTTTTAAGAAATAGGTTCAGTTAAATTGTATGCCTAATTATGACTCGCTTTGTATATGATTTGATATCTATTAATTCAATTTTAAAGAGCAATCTTTAAAACACATTTTAAATTACATACAGTTCATTTATTTCATATCAGTCGGTACCTAGTCGGTAAATGTAATATAATTGTTATAGCTATTAGAAACAAAAATATATATTTTTTTTAAGTTTAAGTTTGCAATAAGGGTTTTTGGCTAGAAAACCGCTAAACGAGTTAACTATAGTTTGTATAGAAATGTAGATAACTCAGTTTAGCAGACTTTGTCAAACCATTAAACTGGATTTGTGCGTTGGGTTTGAATCTTAAGTTAATATTTATATCTTTGTTTATTTTCTGTTTCGTACTTAATCGCTACTTCGTTTTTTTAGAGGTTTGGTTAGGTATAAGTTGTAAATAAAAAAAAAAATTGGAAATGGATTCACTTTGCAAAAAATATAAAGTAATATTTAAAATTGATAATAAAAAAAAATAGTAATCGAGGATCCAAATAACTTTAATCGTTTATAAGATGGTAGATATGCATTTTCTATACTGTATAGATCTTTATTAACTTCCCTTTAGACGATACATCGATACAATTACGTTGGAATAGATAATATTTGTGAACAAGGTAAACCCATTTTGATCTAATAGCCATCCATCATAGATTATAGGTTACCTACGATTTTATTATTGATGTTAGATATCCAAACAAAAAAATTTTTGTGAGCTGTCAAATATTCTAAATATTCTAATGTCCCTAACTTCTTAAAGAAACAAAATTATACTAAAGTAACTCGATATCAGTTTATATAGAGAGCTATACAGAAAAAACTAAAAAAAATCTTAAAATTTCAACTCTAGATCGGTAACGAAGCGTTTCCGGACCTATGTTTATATGAACTTTTAGTCATGAAATAAGCCAGAGAATTACCCCCTCATTTAGGAACACCCTGTATACGTCAAAAATTTGTTTTGCCTACTGGGACGTTAGCCATACTTTCATAGTATCCACAGATCAGTACGTCATCTTTTAACAATAGGTAAAATACAAAGTAATGTTTTGTGCCAGTAGGCATTGAGTATTCATTTTCTCCTGTCCAGAAGTTACTCGGTAAACAATTTATTGATTTTCTCCTACCGTTATAAGGGCTAGAAAAGCCAACCCTAAGACTTGTTTCATATGAAACTTTTTTCTATAGTCTGTTTAGAAATGAAAGATAGTAATAAAAGCTTATTATGTATGCAAATCGTAAATAAATGTAGTACTGGTGCTTATATTCAATATTTTTATATTATGTATTATCGGTATAGATGAGGTGTACTTTTAAAAAAACTTTGTGTGACCGGGTTGTACTAAATTGTAGCAGGTAGCTAAAATTTAATCCCCGACAATCCGTCTTTGTCTATGCCGCTTCAATTTCTCGGTCCATTTCTCTTATAAGTAAACAATATAAAAACAGCATTTCAAAACATGAGGCTACTTTAAGCATCATAACCGGGTTAAGAGGGTTTTTAGTAATTCAAATAAAATTATTCAATATTATTATCAAAATATTTATTTAAATTTAATGAATAGACTTTTATTCCACACAAAAATATATGTATTTTGAAAATTCAAATTATGGTGAGTAAATGTAGTGTTGTATAAATGTACAATAAAGAAAATAAAAAAGTAGGTATATTAAAATTCATCCTCTGAATATTCTGATGAATTATCTTCGTCTCCTAGATTGATAACGATAGGTTCCACAGTAACGTCAATTAAATTATCGAGTTCCCACATTTTCTCCTCTTCTTTTTGTACATGATGTATACATCTTTGCCAGTTATCTGCAGTTACTCGTTCCAAGGAATTTTTTAACAAAATTTTCACGTCACTTAATTTAAACGTCGTATTATTTCGCGCTACATCTCCTTTTACCTGCGCCCAGACTAATTCGATTGGGTTAAGTTCACAGTGATAAGGTGGTAACCGTAGTACCGTTATTTGGCGATTTGTTGCCATTTCATCGATAACATATTTTTTCTGATCTTTATTAAGATTGACAAGTGTCAAAAGTTCCTTTTTCACCATATTTGTTTCAAAAGAAATGTTTTTTCCGGATAACCATTGAATTATATCGGCTTTCCTCCAAGCAGTCGTAGGCGTCCGCTCGGTCTGCCGTGAATGGTAACTGGCATTATCCATGACAATTACAGACCCCGGAGGAATAAGATCCAACATCTGTGTAAAATACTCTTCGAAAACATCTGCGTTCATGTCTTCGTGATAGTCACCTGTATTTTTAGATTCAAATAAAAGTAAACCGCCATCTACAAAACCACTGGCACTACCTATATGTGTCACTATTAATCTTCGCCCTTTACCTGAAGGTGCCTTGAACCCTGTTGAAAGTCCATCCAAAAATGCTTGTCGAAAACTTTTTACATTTTTATCTTGCCATACTTTTGTTACAGTATATCCCTCGTTGACCCAAGTTTCGTCTAGATAATAAATATTCCTCCCTTCGTCACGGAATTTTCTAATTGATCTTAAGTAGGATCTTCGCCAACAAATAATTTCATCTTTATCGATAAGAACTGACTTCCTGTTCTGCTTTTCCCAGCAAAAATTCAACTCTCGTAAGACGGCCCATAATTTGCTTCTACTGATTTTTGGCAAATCGTTGTCCTCTGAAAGTTCACTTAAAATTTTGTTTAGCGTTGGTATTTCTTTTTTAAAATAAAATGAGTGTACTTTTCTGCGAATGACATTTTTGAAGAAATCATCTATAACGACTTTTGACCTCCCTGTAGATGATTTTGGGGGATTTACAGTATCTTGTTCATTTTTTGTTTCCTTTAAAAGTCTGTAGATAGTCGATTTTCCAATCCCTGTCATTTTTGTTAGCATTAGTGTTACCCGATAATTACCTGAAACGAAATATTACCACGCCCATGGCCGGTTCTTATCTCGGGGTTTTATTACTCTCTTTCATTTCCAAACAGACTATAATCAACTACCTTACCATTTAAAAAAAATTTATTTCATTACGAATGTGTTTTTGTCAGGGACATACAAAGAGATATGTCAGTGTTTTATATCACTTAATTACATTATCGTTTATGTTCCATATTTTTGTTGCTAATATTTATATTTCTATTAGTAGTTACACTTCACATCAATTTCATGAAAAAAAAATCATTAATATGAATGAACAACCATACGCTTCGCATAAGTTGGGGCACAGGTATTACAATAGATACATTTATATCTACTGCAACCGTGAAGATAAATTAAACATATTTACTAACTGCCCGGAACTAGTGACATACATTCGCAAACCGTCAAAGTAGAAATTGGAAACAAAATTACTCTAAATCTACAAAACCGAAACGTATCCTTTAAAAAAGAATTTATAAATGGGAATATGAATTTATACAACGATCATAATCTTATCATTTTATTTGAAAGTACATATACAATACAACAATCTAATCTATCAAAATATCTTCCATATCTTCTTTCAATTTTCTCATTTTATTTAATTCAGTTCGTCTTTTCTTTATATCGTTGTTCAATTTTGCCTTCAAGTGAGTTGGTTGTCGATGGCTTAAACTTGGATGTCTCTGTATAACTTCCTCGCATTTTGAAAGGGAAGGTAAATATTCTTTAGTATAATAATCCGCAAATTCCTTTTTTATAATTTCTCTTTCCGGAGTGGTCCATCTCATTCTGGCTGCAATTAACACAAAACATATTTTAAAATAACACAATATTTGGAAATATATTTAAAAAATCCAGGTCATATACTTTACTATTTTAAACTTTCAACTTTAACATTTTTTTTGTTTAGTAAATGTAATCCATATTTGAAATAAGATTAATCACATTTACTTAAAATGCCAGAAACATAAATATTTTTGTAATGAGTGTTTGTAGATAAGTGCGAAATACTTTAAGGAGTGGGAGTTATTTTGTGAAAAAAAGGTCATATAAACGTAGGTCGAAATATGCTTCATTTCTGAGATACGGATTTATTAAATTTTAATTGTAATATATTTTTATTAATTATTTCAACGTTTTACTTAAAGATATTGACTCGAAATTTGATGATTGTATTTTATTTAGAAATATCGACAGCAACGTACAAGATAATGTATCAATAGTATTAAAAATACACAACTTGCAATAAAATATGTTTTATTTTTTCCTCAAAGACAGTGCATCTACGAAAAAAATCGAAGAGGCCAATTTCATTCAGAATTGATGGCGAATATTTAAAAAAAGTATCAAATTGGGAAAAACACAATGGCGTACGATTTTTTTTTATTAAAAAAAGGTTGTGGTATTCTCGCACGAACGCCACTGGTGGAAGTATAAATATTTGGATCATCCCAAAAAATGTACATTTATCCCTCCAAAGAGTTTTTCAAATTTCGAGTCAATATCTTTAAAACTCTTTGGAATAATTAATAAAAATAAATAAAAAATTAAAATTGAAACACTGTATCTCGGAAACAAAGTATAGTTCGACCTACGTTTATATGAACTTTTTTACACAAAATAACTTCCGCAACCACCCCCTAAAATATTTCGTACTTATTTACAAACACACTGTATACATATAGCACCGGATAATAAAAACACAAATCAGTCGGTCCTACCATGCCTGAGTAAAAAATGCAAGTTTTAACAATATTTACCTAAATTTTAACCAAGAAGGTTGCAACTTCAAGTAATACTTAGAAAACAATTGAAAGTTGTCGAAGCTTTTGTTTTTGTGTTAGAGCACCCTGTATATTTTTACATATTACTTATTTTAAACGTTATTAGTTTATATGAACATTTTTTCACAAAATATCCGTTTCTGGTAGACTTATTACATTTAGGTTATCGGGTATTGCCTCCGGGGTCACTAAATTCCTCTCATCAACTGTTTCTGGTGCCATCACATTCTGATCATCAGGTGTATCTGTGATACCTACTAAAGCGTCGGCAGCCACAAAATCGACATCACTAAAGACACCTCTATCCACGGGCCACACTCCGGTAGCTCTAAATCCATTACTGATGGTTACTATGGATGCAGATCGAGAATAGGCCTCACTCAAGAGAGCTGTCATATNGCCACAAAATCGACATCACTAAAGACACCTCTATCCACGGGCCACACTCCGGTAGCTCTAAATCCATTACTGATGGTTACTATGGATGCAGATCGAGAATAGGCCTCACTCAAGAGAGCTGTCATAGTGTATGGCGATACAGCACTTCCTGGGTTAGTCCTTAACCATTTCTGTATTGCTTGTGTAAAATACATTTCCATAGGTTTAAAAAAACTAACGTCCAATGGTTGAAGACGATGAGTGGTATGCCCCGCCAATTGCAATAAAATAACCCCATTTTCTCTGGCTAATAATATAGCATCCAAATTCTTCGAGTGCGTTGTATGACCATCTAACAACAACAAAACTTTATTGTCATTAGAAAATTTAACATTGCTAATGAAGTGTTTCAGCCACTCTATAAAAATATCTGCATTAATGTAACCTGTATCAGATATGGTCACGATAGCTCCTGGTGGTGCACCAACTTTCAATTCATTGGGCATACGCTTACGTTTGTAAATTATTATAGGCGGAACACAACTACATGCAGCATTCTCGCAACACACAATTGTGGTGTTAACACCACGTTCTCCGCTGGACATACCTCCCACTTGATGTTTCCCTCTTTTAGCCACTATTTTTCTGTTTCTTTTTTGTACAGTGGAAAATCCACTTTCATCGACATTATATCTAGTCAACGCTGTAAAGTAAAGCGACAGTTCTCTCAAGAATGTCAAAAAACTCGTTAACGTTTTTCCTGTTGAATCCAGCGGCTCTAGCTAACGAAACTTTCTCTGGCTGTCTGACTGACATATGTGGATGGCGTTTCATAAAATTATAGAACCACGCCTTGCCAGCCATACCCTTTTCTGCATTAAAAGTATTAGGAATTTTAGTTCGGCTGGCTAATTGAAAAGCAAGACGACGAATATCACTTATAGTCAAACCAAAGAGTCTTTCTTCTAACTTTATAATGTGCTGTGCCAGCTCTTCTTCCATATTCAGTGAGAATGTTGGTAGACGACCAGAATATTGTATATCGTTATTTGCTCTTTTATTTAGACATTTTAAGTGTCGCCGAAACGTTGGTTTGGGAATATTGTAGCGTTTGCAGCATTCATTAAAGCCATATTTATTTTCCTTGAAAGCTTTTATGGCTAGTTGCATATCTTCCTTAGATCATTGGTTATATTTTCGTTTTTCATCAGAAGCCATTATTTTTTTTAAGTTATAGGTTCCCACTGAGGTAGATAGGTATACAGTGCTAAAACAAAACAAAATTAATTAGAATTTTTATGTGTTTTAACTGACTAGTTCGACAAATCGTACCAGGTACCATTTAGCGAACATGTGGTGGTACGATTTGCCGAACTATTACGGTGTGAGATTATTTTATTGTTATTAAGTTAAATAAAGTTGAAACAACTTGACACTAGTTTCAGATTATGCCGGCTTTACTAACAAATCTTACTGCAAAAACATTCATACAATTCAACTTACCGATTTATAATTACACTCTTACGCCTGGACGTTACAAATTGTAGGTTATAAGACTGTTTGTGTATGTATGAAATCACTCAAACAACTAACTTGTCGGTAAAAATAAAAACTGCTTTAGGCGATGCAATGTAAAATCTTCAGAATTTGTGCAAAAGTTGTCACTACTAACATCATCATTCAGCAAAAAGCCAGTGGTACGATTTAGCAGGCGATATACCCGACCCTACCCTACTAGCTGATAATTTTTTCCGGTTACCTCTCCCTTTTAGCGGTGAAAACTTTTAGACTGATCGTATTTTTTTTAAATGGGCAGCAACATTGAAGAGGTCGTTTTATTTTAAAAAAAAATTGTCTAGAAAATCGTCTACAGAAAGCCATTCTTGAGAAAAAAGGCATTATTTGCAGGTCTCGCAAAGATCATATGAAATAAAAATGGGCACTTAGTAAAAATGTTTATTATATAAGAAACACGGTACTAATCATAAAAAAAGTTTTTAAACGATACCATATCGTTTACCATGCCCAAACATCCATCGAAAACTAACGTTGAAATTGTCGAAAAATTGTCGATTTGTATACACACAGTAAGGGTTAGTATTTTTTCGTATACTGCACTGTTGTTGAACCTGTAACGAAATATTTATGTAAATCCAGGCTGTTTAAAGGTAGACAGTATTTAAAATAAATAATGTCACTTTATCATAGAAACATGTTTCCTTTGTAGTCTAGTAATGATAATCAACACAGTAATATAGTTACATGTAGTACTATAATACGTGTAGTGTAATTTTACTGTTTATTTCATTGTGAGACATAATTTTCAAAAAATCAGTCACAGGTGCAGAAATAATACTTTCTAATGTGATTTTACAGTTACTGAATTCTCGATTAAATGATATTGTCTGAACATTTATTCAGACAATAACTAGTGCTACTTGATTAACAGTTTGGTAGGTGGTAGGTAAGTACCTACTTAATAATGGTACACCTTGTAGTAAACATTCTATTCTGTTCTGTCGATTATAAAGGGTGTCTATTAAAGAATGTGGCATACATTCAACAACAGTGACTTTGGGCCAAAATAAACCTAGTTGATCTAAATCGGTCTATTTTGTCCCAAAGTAACTGATGTTGAAGTTTGTCACATTCTTTTAGTGGACACCCTGTATAAAACCAGTTTCAATAAGAAATTTAAAGATCAGTTTATTTCATATAATGACATATATTAATTTGACCTTAAAATGTAGTTTGTTTTAATTTATATATACAGTGTGTCCCGTTTAACACCCTCACATCTCGCTCACCTGATATCCGAACATTTTGAAATTTTGATAGTGAATATACACCTATAAAGTGAGTCTTTAGAAGTATTCAGATTTGTTTGTAGCCAGAGGCGTCCGATTCTAAGATGGGCAAAGGGGGTCGATTTTTCAAAAAAAGTATTAACGATTTTTTTTTTAGAAAAATAGTAGTTAGATATTCTTAATCGGCACCTTTAGATACCACTTTCTGCAAGATTACATCATTTACTTCAAAGGAGTTTGAGATAAGGGCCGTCAAAAAACAATTTTTTTCAACTTAATAATTTGTATCTGTAAAATGAAAAAAAAAAACGTACGTGTTAACTTGAAAAACGGGACACACTGTATATAAACTTATATTATTATGTTTATGGAAAAAATTAAATTATTTCTCTACAACTTACTTTTATATGTAACTGTTTTCTCTCTGCTCGTTTGAACATTTTTTTCCTTTTCTTTTTGTTCTAAAAATAAAATAAAAAGTACTTATTAAATTTTACCTTAAATTTTGATTAATTTTAATTCTTTAAACCACATATTACTAAAAAAATGAACAATCAAGAATAAAGTATTACAATTTTTTCAAGGGATTGTCAAAAATAAATTAAGTATGTACTAATAAAACAAATAGAGACATACCATATTGTTTGCTCACACTTTCTTTTAGAAGTTTCCTCCTTTGGATTATTCTAAAAAACAAAATAAAAAGGAATTGGTTAGGTAGCTACAATTTAAAAGATGATAAGCACTTATATAATACTACGTACTATGAACTTTTGGGCTAAGGTGGCTTAGATCAAATCAACATTTTTGCATTAAAAAGATGTCATCTAACGCTATAGAATGTAATTTCATAACACCCTGAATAAATTACACCTGGGCGCTAACACTAAAAAATATTATACTTTCTCATAAAACGGTGTTCTATAAACTATTAAAAATAACGTTTATCTATACTTCTATATCTATACCAATATAATATTATAAAGAGGAAAGATTTGTATTTTTGTATGTATGTATGTTTGTTACGAATAAACTCAAAAACATAGGCTCTATGTTTTATATCCCAAAATGTTTAAAATAAATGTCCACCCGTGCGAAGCCGGGACGGGCCGCTAGTAGTATATACATCATTAATTTACTTACCATTATTATTATCGCACACCTTACACCTCACACCAAGACCAGGCTGAGCTTGGTAACTTATGAGAGCACGAATTGTTAATATTCCCTATGCCAAAAATATTCGCAAAATCAGCATTCATGTTTTTAGCGATAAAGAAGTGTTATTAATAATTTGTCCTTCACAGTGAAAGGTACTTTATTGATTTTGAAAATGAATAGCAGAACGAAGCTTATGTTTTTGAATTTAAACTTAATGGATAAAATAAGGTCGGAAGGTGACCCATCAACTAATGTTCCTCAAGTGAGTAAATACAGTAAACAAAAGTAAACTTTTCTAAAACGTTTCAAATATTTTGACAACAATTTTGTATTTCATTTGTCATTTAATAAATTAGTGCTTTGGGTACAAATAAAAACTAAAATTAAAAAACTAAACTATAAAACAAAACAAAAAATTAAAAAATTAAATAAAAAACATCACAATACCATCTGTGGTATGATTTTGGTGATTTAGGTATATAGGAATAGGTGTAAATCATAAAACTGTCACCATGTATATACGTATAATTTTCGAACATAATCAAATAATTGAGCAAGTTTGTAAAATTTTTTGTGTACCTACCTATTTCTAAAAATACAGGTTATTTACCCCTATGAATTTTTAGAAACCATGCCTTGAATCTCTACGGGTTCTATCAGGTTATTAATTCTTCTTCGAATAATTCTGTTATTTTCAGTAAAATAACACTTTTCTCCTAAACTAAGTTACAACTGAAAAAATGTTAAGAAACATCTTATGTCAAGTATTGAAATTGTCTTTGTAAAACCGTTGTCAAAATTTTTTTATGATGTTTAAATAATCGAAGAGTGGTATTATTAGGTTGTTAGATAAGGTGTTAGGTATGGTTTAAGTTTTGTCAGCAACAAAATCTGTTTGTTGAATGTATAAGGAGACATTCGTCATTTAAGAAATGAAAATATGTACCCCTTCCTTTCTTTTCATATATGTAAGGTCACTTTTTAATTCCAATTATTTAATTAGTAAAACTTAAGGTTTGCTGTGTTTATTGTTTATATTGTTTGTTACCTTTAAGAACTCAGTTCCTGAAACTGATATTGCCGAATCCTCTGATGAAAATACGACACCAGCTGTGCATTTATCTGATGATATTGTATCAGCTGCAAGTGAAGAAAGCAGCGATAATACTACTGAAATTATTCTATTAGGCAATGAACAGGTAAGTACCCATAAACATCCAATAACAATTTGTAAATTGATATAAAATGTTGATCCAATCAAGATTTCAATTTTCTTTTAGGCTCCCAAACATAAATTGGATGTTGTTATTCCTATCCAACCACTAATTATTTTTCATCAAAATTCGGCTGAAAATGTATGCAGTACATCCGATATATCGAATTTTAACACTATATCTGACTTGCATCAGGTCTGTACCAGTAAAAACGATAAAGATGACTTAAGTTTACCCACGGGATCAGACACATTGGAATCAAATTCTACATGTAACTAGAGCCAGGCATATTCTATCAACTGTAATGATGTTAATATTTTGAAATTACCAGATACACCGGTTAAGCCGGAATTGAATCCTATATCTAACTTGCGACAAGTATGCTATGGTGATGACAGTTTAAATTTACCCAGCACATCAGGTACTTCAAAATTTAGTTCTTTATCTGATTTCCATAAGTCCTATGAGAGTTATAGCGATGATGACGATGACAGTATACGTGATCCAGACTTTTTGTCTCCAGATGAAGACGAGGTAAGTAGGTACCGTATTTCACATGATTTTATATAATTTTTTTAACAACCCCCGTCCAATTTCTTTTTAGAGTTCAGATTTCGAAACAGATCCGGTCCAAGTTGAACACCATCCGGGACCAGAACTAGTTAATGTAAACCATATTTGTTTACCAGATACTAATCAGCAATTGGAAACACGAACGCGGCAGGATTTACACCATATGAACAAAAATTCGGATAAAGAACCGGAGCTAGATTTACAGGTACACATTGACATTGTTGTATTCTACCTTTTAATACGCAGGGTATCTAAAATTCCATAACTCGACCAGTGTTAGCCTTTCTGTTCGTTTATACTTTCGTTTTTCATATGACGAGGAAAATTAAAAATCGAAGTAAGGTACTAAGAAACTGGGACAAACGTCATAATTAAAATCTGCGTTTAAACAAATACTTAGTATTTAAAACGACAGATAAGTGTCGTAGTAGTCGTAACTGTCTTAGTGTCAAAAAATATAAGGTACTTGAAGGTAGTATGGCCACCTTAAGGATCAAGTTTTTACTGTGAGACTGGTAGGATCTTTTTTTGACAATAGATAATAATTTATGTAATCTAAACACTTTTTAAACTCANACCCATCAACTAATGTTCCACAAGTGAATAAATACAGTAAACAAAAGTAAACTTTTCTAAAACGTTTCAAATATTTTGACAACAATTTTGTATTTCATTTGTCATTTAATAAATTAGTGCTTTGGGTACAAATAAAAACTAAAATTAAAAAACTAAACTATAAAACAAAACAAAAAATTAAAAAATTAAATAAAAAACATCACAATACCATCTGTGGTATGATTTTGGTGATTTAGGTATATAGGAATAGGTGTAAATCATAAAACTGTCACCATGTATATACGTATAATTTTCGAACATAATCAAATAATTGAGCAAGTTTGTAAAATTTTTTGTGTACCTACCTATTTCTAAAAATACAGGTTATTTACCCCTATGAATTTTTAGAAACCATGCCTTGAATCTCTACGGGTTCTATCAGGTTATTAATTCTTCTTCGAATAATTCTGTTATTTTCAGTAAAATAACACTTTTCTCCTAAACTAAGTTACAACTGAAAAAATGTTAAGAAACATCTTATGTCAAGTATTGAAATTGTCTTTGTAAAACCGTTGTCAAAATTTTTTTATGATGTTTAAATAATCGAAGAGTGGTATTATTAGGTTGTTAGATAAGGTGTTAGGTATGGTTTAAGTTTTGTCAGCAACAAAATCTGTTTGTTGAATGTATAAGGAGACATTCGTCATTTAAGAAATGAAAATATGTACCCCTTCCTTTCTTTTCATATATGTAAGGTCACTTTTTAATTCCAATTATTTAATTAGTAAAACTTAAGGTTTGCTGTGTTTATTGTTTATATTGTTTGTTACCTTTAAGAACTCAGTTCCTGAAACTGATATTGCCGAATCCTCTGATGAAAATACGACACCAGCTGTGCATTTATCTGATGATATTGTATCAGCTGCAAGTGAAGAAAGCAGCGATAATACTACTGAAATTATTCTATTAGGCAATGAACAGGTAAGTACCCATAAACATCCAATAACAATTTGTAAATTGATATAAAATGTTGATCCAATCAAGATTTCAATTTTCTTTTAGGCTCCCAAACATAAATTGGATGTTGTTATTCCTATCCAACCACTAATTATTTTTCATCAAAATTCGGCTGAAAATGTATGCAGTACATCCGATATATCGAATTTTAACACTATATCTGACTTGCATCAGGTCTGTACCAGTAAAAACGATAAAGATGACTTAAGTTTACCCACGGGATCAGACACATTGGAATCAAATTCTACATGTAACTCGAGCCAGGCATATTCTATCAACTGTAATGATGTTAATATTTTGAAATTACCAGATACACCGGTTAAGCCGGAATTGAATCCTATATCTAACTTGCGACAAGTATGCTATGGTGATGACAGTTTAAATTTACCCAGCACATCAGGTACTTCAAAATTTAGTTCTTTATCTGATTTCCATAAGTCCTATGAGAGTTATAGCGATGATGACGATGACAGTATACGTGATCCAGACTTTTTGTCTCCAGATGAAGACGAGGTAAGTAGGTACCGTATTTCACATGATTTTATATAATTTTTTTAACAACCCCCGTCCAATTTCTTTTTAGAGTTCAGATTTCGAAACAGATCCGGTCCAAGTTGAACACCATCCGGGACCAGAACTAGTTAATGTAAACCATATTTGTTTACCAGATACTAATCAGCAATTGGAAACACGAACGCGGCAGGATTTACACCATATGAACAAAAATTCGGATAAAGAACCGGAGCTAGATTTACAGGTACACATTGACATTGTTGTATTCTACCTTTTAATACGCAGGGTATCTAAAATTCCATAACTCGACCAGTGTTAGCCTTTCTGTTCGTTTATACTTTCGTTTTTCATATGACGAGGAAAATTAAAAATCGAAGTAAGGTACTAAGAAACTGGGACAAACGTCATAATTAAAATCTGCGTTTAAACAAATACTTAGTATTTAAAACGACAGATAAGTGTCGTAGTAGTCGTAACTGTCTTAGTGTCAAAAAATATAAGGTACTTGAAGGTAGTATGGCCACCTTAAGGATCAAGTTTTTACTGTGAGAATGGTAGGATCTTTTTTTGACAATAGATAATAATTTATGTAATCTAAACACTTTTTAAACTCACAATTTTTAAAAATGTCCAGACATTTTTTTTAAACAGTTTACGCGCATTTTTTAAAAAAATTTGCTATTGGCCATATTACCAACACAGTGTCGGTAATATGGCCACATAGTGATTGGTTTAATTTCTTGTATTTCGACGATTTTTAAGTTTATTTTTGACTAGAAATTTAGGAAAACTAAACATTAGAAAAGCATCTGTATGATTCTATTTTTATTTACACGAAAGGAAAACAATACGTATTTCTTAACTAATGAAACAAGTAAAACCAAAATTTAATCATCCTCGCAATCCGGGCATAAGTAAACGGTTAATTTATCTTTTGATGTCAATCCGACGCATTCTTCGTGCACGTACAAATTGCAGGTGGAACATAACCTCATATCTGCAACTCTATCCTCCCTACAGACATTACAAAACCTTGATGCCCTAGGATTTATTGTATTTTTTCTTTCGTAAAGAAGAACTGGTAGAAGTCTTTTTGGATATGGCCTCCTTTTGAAACAAGTCTTTTTTGACCACTTGACGCTCGGCAATTCAGGGCCGGCTTACGTGGACTTTTGCGTTTGGTTGTTGTTTCGTCAGGCGTATAGAGCAATTCCTGGAACGATACGTCTGCTTTAGTAGAGTTCTGTAGAGGTTGCCTCTCGTTAAAGTCGGAAATACTCTCGACACTTAAATCATCGTCATGTAGGGTTATATCTGATGATTCCGTATCACTGCTATCATCGGATGAGTCTCGGCGTTTGTTCGCGGTTTTGTTTTGAAGGCCTGATGTGGAAGATCTGGGATTTGAGGATTGTATTTTCGCAGTTTTGTTTTGGAGACCGGATGTAGAAGGTCTGGGACTTGAGGGTTGATCTGGGATGGTTGCATCGACGTTCTGTTTAGTAACTGTGCTCGGAGCCTAGGCAGTTTCAGGAATTGCATCCTTGTTGAAAGGGTAGATCCCTGTTGCAGCAAAACCTGATTTAATATTTGCTAGGGTTAATGCTTTATCCCAAACTTTCGAAAAAAATCATTCCAAATCTTTGTTTTGTAATAAACTGACCTCTGTGAACAGATAAGTATTTTAAGACCTCTTCGTCCCAATAATACTCAAATGGCCTGAACACCGCCTTATCCACAGGCTGTAATTCATGGGTAGTATTACTGGGTAGACAATACAACGTTATATCGAACTCGGCTGCTTTCTCAACGATGCTGTATTCAAGATGACATTTCGCTCCGTCAAAAATAAGAAGGCAGGGACCCGCAACTTTATATTTGGCAAAATATTCTAACCAACTACAAAACGTTGATACTGCTATAGATCCTTTTGTAGTCATAAATGCATCGGATCCTGGTGGTAAAGCGTCTTTCCATTCTTGTTTCATGCGTTTTCCTTTAAATAAAATAACTGGAGGAATGGCCACGCCCAAAGCGTTACCACACGACACGATGGTCACATTTTCACCATGCTCATTTCCTATGAAGTAAACTCTTCTTGAACCTTTTTGAGCCAAAACCTTTTGCTGGTGGTGAACGCACAACCTGCACCTTTTTTCGTCGATGTTGTAGATACTCTCTGGTTTATCTATGATATCCATCTCTTTTAAAATACCCTCCAATTTAACAAAATGATACTTACCTATAAATGGATTTAATTTTTGTACCCGGGCAGGGTTCAAATTGTGAGCTTTTCGAGGGCGAATTTCTGGATTTCTGGATAAAAACCCCTTCAGCCATTTCCTTCTCAGTTCTAAACGGATTCTTGATATTATTAGTTTTGGCAAACTTATACACACATGAGCGCAGAACTCCAGGAGTAAGAGGGTAACCGATTTGAGAGAGCCGTATGATTAGTTGAGCGTTTAAGTGAAGACAAATATGGCCAAGTGCAGATAAATATGGCCATGGCCGTATTGCTCTACATCAAAATTGGCCATATTTGTCTACACTATAACCTACAACATTTATGCATTGAGTATGTAATGGCAATAATTATTTAAACAAAATATGTTACCAATAATGTTGGTAACATACCGCATGAAAACAATCTGAACACAAATGCAGTAGTACCTACCTTAATCACAGAGATAATTCACAAAAATGCACTGCGAAATCTTATAACTCGAGCGGCAAACACCTGTAGGTCGACCATTAATGTTCGTACTTCAGTAGGGGCGACGGCTAGCGTTCAGATTTGTTATCCCTGGATTATAGATGACTTTATGCGAATGCACTTACAGATAACTTCAATTTAATTTCATTATATTAGGACACGTGGCTCGTTGGCCATATTACTAACCCTGGCCATATTACCTTCAAGTACCTTAATTAGGCAAAAGTATATTATAATATTGTATAGCGGCACTAGTAAAACAACGTTGAAGCGTTAAAAACGGACGACTGGAACTTCACTCTCTCACGATGTATCTGTGCTAGTCGCAAGTCTATATCGCGCAATTAAAACAAAAAACAATAACAAAAACAAACAGAAAAGCGGGTGGGTTATTTTAATGCAATTATTTACTAAACTAAGGCTAAAATTAATTATAAGAAAGCACTAATTTAACGAATACTGAACAATTTAGGTTACTAAAAAGTCTTTCCACACTGACATTGGAAAATGGCAATATTAGCAAGAGACTGATTATTTTTAAAAATTATGTTATTAGCTGCGATTTTTAAATTAAATACTTTTGCTCAATATTCCTCTGCTGGCAAATTAGCATTCAGACCTAAGTTGATGGTCTAATAAAGCAAGATCCTTCCACTCTTCAATTGTTGATAGTCCACAAATTGTCTTAAATAATAATAATAGCTATCACTATCACTCTGTCACTTATAATCAGTGTTGCCAACTATTTTAAATTGCATTATCGTATGCAGCGGATTAAATTATAGTATTTTGCTGCAAATTATCGTATATAGGACAAGATTTAATTTACTAAACTTTTTATTTAGAATTTTGCCGTATTTGTTTGTTAAGATCAGTAGTTTTAAATAAAATCCCTAGATTATAGGGACTTTTCTTCTTTTAAGGTTGATTACATCATAGTAGCTTCAAAATTTACACAGGATCCCGCCATTTTTAAATGAACAGAAGTGTGCAAAAGTCCATTGACTCTTTTGGTTATCAGTTTGTTTCTGAGTTTGGTTTTTGTCAAGTTGATTTTTGAAAACGTTGGTTCACATTGAGCATTTGATGTGGTAATGACAATAAATTTAACACTAACTTGGGAAGAAATGGGAAAACACGGTCATTATATTCATTTTTCCAATTAAGTAATTTTGTCCAAAAAACCTCGCAATCTAAGATATTAGTCAGTTTTGTTAATATGTACACTCAAGCTTAACAAACAGTAGCGTACGCCATTCATCATCTATATTTTGCCAATTTTCTTCAAATGCAATTCGTCATTCTGTCAAGAATAACCGAATGTTTGTACAATATTGGGTTAAATTCAATAGTTCATATAGTTTGGAACTCTCAAACCATAGAAAACTTAATATTAACACTATATTTTCTTTGTCTCAAACTGAATAAAGAAAGCAATTCACCACAATCCATTGTACCATTAAAAATTTTGTAAGCATCTAAGTATCAAAGGTTTCATAAAATATTAGTTGGAGTTTATCATCATACACATAATTATTTTTTTCTATCTATATTTAACTTAAATAATACGTAATTACACATTTTATGTGGACTCTTTCTAATCGATTAATATAAGTAAGATAATCAGTATGAGTGTTCCACATAATGTTGGTAAAGAAAGATATGGGTTTGTTTTTTAATAAAACTATATAGCTTAAAACTTACACATCATATTCCCAGTATAATATAATAACAAATAGAAAACTCGTAAGCACTAAATAATTATAAACACAATTCTTGCAATACTATAATTTACAATTTTTAGAGGATAACCAAAGAAACCAAAGATAACGAAAGCCAAACTTCAAATACGTGCAAAGTCCAAACTTCATTACCAACCAACCCAAAATGACAGGGCTAGCATTCTCTGCGCCATCTTTTATTTTGGAAGCTAACTAACGTGTGACGCCATGACAGTTTCGTTATTCATGTTACATTTCCTTCTATGTAATATTAAGTTTTCTATGCTTACCACCGACTGTTTGGTAGGTTGTGTTCGGATCTCGCCTAGTAGTTACAATGGGTTACAATATTGATGACATTGATATCACTAGTTTCGGCTGATCTGCTGATCTGAATATGTTTTATATGTAATTTAACAATTATTTTAATGCGTTGGATGAAAGATCGTAATACAAATAATTAATAAATGCAGAAAATGTACTAAACAATAATAAGTTGGCACTGATCTAGTGCCTAGTGATGTGATGAGTTTAGGTGTTGGTAGCAATGCTTTGTTGTGAACATAGAAAATTTAATACATATATTAATTTTTCTATGGTTGTGAAGACGTAGTGAAAGTGAATAGAGTGCAGTTTTTAGTGATGGGCAGAATCGAGTATCTTTAAGAATCGAGAACTCGGTTCTCTTCGTTTTTGGGAATCCCGTTGTTTGCACACCATCATCAATATCATGATGAGCATTTTCAACATTTCTGCAAATGTATGAATCCTTTTAGGGAGTACAAGCTGAGCTTATATTCTGTTGCTCACAACTTTGTCCCACTAGCGCAAATGCTAGGCCAGGGGTCGGCAACCTATGACCCGCGGGTCATAGGGTATAAAGATAAATTACTTATATAACATAAACACGAAACGAATATTTTGAGAATAAAAAAAAATGAATATAGATGCTTTGTTTTTGCGCGCACGTCAATCTTGAAATAACCTCTTTTTTGCTTTTTGTTTGTTCATGGCAATATATTTTTTTAAATAATAATTATTTCACTTAGGTAACTGCTAAATGTTTGTTTTTATAATAATTTTATTAGTTTTTATAATAATAATTAAAGTTTAAAAGCGTATCGTAATTATTTCCTTAATAAAATGTATCTTATTATTCACTAAAAGACTGTAGAATGAAAATATCACTGACCCAAACGTCCCTTTAATATTCACACTGTAGTTGATTTTAACCCGCAGCCAAAAAAAATTGCCGACCCCTGTGCTAGGCTGCCTCTGAACATAGTAAATCTTTAGTTGTTTTTATTAGCTTCATTAAAAACTACATGAAAATTATCAATTGTAGTTTCTAATAACAATTCAAACGCTGTTTTCCTATACCAGTTGAGCCCTTTTTGTAAAGCTGTGTAGTAGGACATTTGATCGCTCAGATTGACGCCTTTTTTTGCTTTATTGTAGTCAATGATGCCTTTAGGTTTCAGAACTGGTTCCAAAGTTCTGTTTTTTTTTACCGGTATCCTGAAGACTGATATCATGGTGCTTCTTACCTATTAAATATCATAAGTATCTTATCTTGCCACTTTATTATTTTAATGTCCTTTGCATTATGTACCTCTACCACTTCATTTTTTTCAATACTGTAGTATAACAACCCCAGGTTCGATAAAAAAAGGAATACAATATAAACGTAGTTGTGGCCAAAAATATGTGATCGTCATAAGGAATACCTACGTTGCGTGTATTTACTTTTTTATTGACCGGAAGGCGTTGGCTACTAACTTTTTTAGAGGGGATGTATGGTTTTATTTAATAAAACAAAAGCAGAGTAAATACACCTAACTTTATTATTTACATACAACAATCTTCAAATTAAACGTGTGACAAATATAAAGAACAACAAAAACATTAACAACCATTTAACATAGAAGGAGAGTGGCAGGCTCACCTAGAGCTCCTGCGGGGAAAGAGCATGGCAGAGAAACCCACGATCGTTGCTCTTACCACCCAAATATGAATGCAAAACAACCGCTAACCAAAAGGTATAAATTAAGAAACTTTGCTAATGATAATTAAGACTAGTCCCATTTAATGCGTCACTAAATGTCATCTCACTCATATTAGACATTCACACTTCCAGGTAAAACTGAAGAGGTTTGGTGTTAGTTAGCCGGCAGGGCCGGAAGGTACTGGAGTCCCATACGGGAAACAATCCAGCTAGTTGAGATTTCGGAAGATCTGTTAGCAATTCTTTTTTTGTATTTAATTATTCTTTTTTTT
>NW_019416511.1:386170-415378 GCF_000390285.2 Anoplophora glabripennis
CAAAAACAAGTTAGATGTGAAACAAAGAAGTCGTTATTGTAATGGCTGGCAATCAGGACAATATATATATTTTTAACATGAAATAAATAATGGGCAATCTTTAAGAATAATTATAACAATTTTATCTTAGAAAAATATATGCTCTTGAGCATAAAGCAATGGAAGCTAAATTACAAAGAATTATTATCATGAAACATCCATAATCATCACAATCATAAGATTACATAGAACAATTAACAACAAAGCACTAAAAGAATATTACCTGCTAACTAATAACACTTTAAACACTTAATTTTCTACTACTTTTATATTTTCCGCACTACACTGATCGTCTTACTTTTCACTCCGCGCTGTCCTCACTTCAACTGCGTGCTTGTTTTTTGTGCTTCCTTCTACCAACCGTTAATATTACTTTTTCATTATTATACAACACTCATGTAACAGGTGACGTCGAAGTTGATAAGATAAGTACGGTTTTGCACAATACCGCCCTTAATAAATTGTTGTGGAAGACCTCTCCTGTTTGATCTAAGTGTTCCACAATAAAAAGTTCTCTTTGCTTGAAGTGGGACAAAAGTTGCCAGCGTATAAGATGCGATCGGAATTAAGCAAATGATCCATGAGGTTCATAACCCCCTTTACTGTATGTGGGTCACTGGAATCATTTTGGTTATCCTGCTTGCCACAATACACGTTTACGTTAATGGTGTAGCCTTCTAAAGTGCACAGCTTATAGAGCTTAACAACTTTAGTATCTTCTGTCGTTTCAGATTGATTATTATGATCAATTTCTGCGCGAATTTTAGATTTTCTTAATCTTATGCGGCTTGGTGGTTTCACACTTATGTGTCTATAAATGAAATCCCTTTGTCGATTTACATCACCAATTTCTCTCTGGAAAATTTGGTGTGGCATTGAAATCGACATCCACTACAACTCTTCCGCAATGATCTCTTCTGTACTTTTTTATTTCTCCAATTTATGTATGATTTTCCTTTATTTCTTTTTGTGCGAATTTCATTTCCACACCATTGTTCTTCATTTTTAACTCTTTTTTTTCACATACGTATTAAGATAAATTCGTCAAAATTATTTTTACATTATTTTCAACCAATTTAGTAATTTCAGCTTCTTTATATTACATGATCTCTAGATTTAAACTTTGATTTTCCACTGTACAAATACTTCATTAAAACAACTACTATTAACCAAGGTTGGCAAATATCATGATATTTATACATATAAATTTCAAATATCGGATATATATTTTGATATACTTATATCCGATATACAGGGTGTTTCTAAAATAGGGTTCCAAACTTCTGCTACGTTTATAATCATTAAAATAAGCCGAAAAGTTCCTATTAACATGTGCCCTAAAACGCACCCTTAGGAAGTTATATGCCCTTAAAAGGGCTCAAATAAAACTGTTTTTTTTTCTGTTATTGACAAAACGGTCGCAAATAAACAGAAAAAAAATTATGGGTCTGACATAGCTTTTTACGTTAAATAACATGGACTACTCCGTTTTTCGACATGCAAATCATATGCGTCCCATTTAGGTTGGTGAAGGGGGTTTTCGGCCCGTAATTTTTTTTATTTCAATATTTTTACAATTTTCTCTACAAATTTATAAAATCTTAACAATTTTACGTGAAAAATATTATCTTTGTCCAAATCGATATTTCCAATGGTTTTTGAGTAAATTGAGTTTGAAAATTACTCCGCCCTTTAAGTTATTAGGCCAAAGCACACTAAGTGCTGCGAATAACCGATAGGTGGATATGTTTTAGTTTTTTTTTTTATAATGTATTAATTTTAAAAATCCTCGTTGCGTTTTCTCCAAAAGATTGATGTGGTTTGCATAATTAGGGGCCCAAATAATAAAACAATACTCCAGTCTTGTTCTGACGGAACAGTTGTACAACAACTTTATGTCTATTCCAGACATATGACTGTTGTATGCAGCTATTTTGCAAGGTTTTTGTGTTTCTACACCATATCGATTTCTGACAGTAATCAAATCTGGTTTATATCCAGTTGTGATGGCAAGAACATCGCGTTTGTCCTTCCACTTACTGACGTACACATTAACATTACGTTTCTTTTTCCATATATGTTCACCTCTTCGTATTTTTTTCTTAATTACAATGGCAGGATTACCTCGTCGATTTGATATTAAAGTTTCAGTTGTGTGAGTTACTCTTCAGAAGTTTCGATGACAAAGAAACGCTATTATAGAAATTGTCCATATACAGGGTGATTCTTTAATATTGCGAAAAATTTCGGGGACAGGTTCTTTAGATAAAAATAAGAAAAAAAGTTCCCATTAGCATGTTTCCGGAAACGCTTCGTTTCCGAGATACAGGGCGTTCATTTTTTGTAATCTACTTTTAATACTTGTTATTTCAAAAGTCCTTTAACCGATTTATTTGAAAATTGACTGGTTTATGTTTAATAATAGGAGCCATTTTTTGTATCATTAATAACATAATACAAAATACAAAATGCAAAATAACATAATACAAAATGTTACAAAATAATAATTTTAATAACTTTTGCTCTGCACTTATTTATTCCAGGTATTAATGCACAGTGAGGCAAGAATTATTAGAATGAAAAAATTAAATTGGTGGAATTAATGAAAACCAGNATGATGATAATGATAATGATAATAATGATAATGATAATGATAATGATAATGATAATAATAAGTTTATTACAAAAGTATATGACAAATTTAGAACAAAATACATTACAACATAAAATCACAACATGTATAAAACATTAATAAAATAAATCAAAATTACAAAACAATGATACAACAGAACTTATGCAAATAAACTAGTAAGTCACTGAAGCGGCTACTACCGCTTGAGCGTGACTATACAGTGAACAATACACTTCTACATATATTTATCAACAGATAATATACAACACTTCTTTACCAACACTTAAATATCTATAAAACACTAAACTTATTTTTTTTGACTTACGATGTTATGAAATAATTCTCTGCCTCTTTCATGAATCCATAGCTTTACTTTATGCTTAAAACAGCTATATACATTTATATTTTTAAGATTATTTGGTAAGATATTATAAAACCTAGAAAATTTCTTTGTCCTATTGTGTTTACAGACCTTGGATTAACATAATTGTCTCTGTTTCTAGTACTATATGGGTGATTTATCGATTGCGGAATTAAATATGTTTTTTATAGTTTTTTATTAAAATACTAAAACAAAATAATTGACGGACATCCATTAAGCCGCTTTCTCTAAATAACTGGTCGCTAGGGTAAGTAATGGTTTTTTTGTATATTAATTTAATTATCCATTTTTGAATAATATTTAAAATTTGTAGGTGGCTATCAGACACTCCACCCCAACCAATTATGCCATAATTCAAGTGTGACTGTACTAAGGCATAATATAATATTTTTAAGTGGTACGTATCCAAGAAGTCTCTTAAATATTTAGATCGAGGTAATAATCTTCGAATTTTTTTGACAATATTTGCTATTTGCAGGTTCCACCGTGCATGTCTGTCTATAATTACACCCAGATATTTTATAGACTCTTGTTCAAGTATATTTGTATTCTGATCAATAATTAGTGGACCAAAATGAGGTAAACGTGCTGCATAGGACGTAAATGAAAGAAATTTGGTTGACGAACACTTTCAAAAATGCCTGGGTTGTGCCGAATTGTTTCACACGCTGTAACAATACGATTTCTCAATTCCTCGACATTTTCAATTGGAGTTCATTATGGCTTCTTTGGAGAAATTAGCCTCATCGGTGAAAAGTATTTCTGGCAAAAACTGAGGATTTTGTCCAATTTTTTCTTGAATCCATCGGCAAAAAGCCAACTTTCGAGGAAAATCGTCTGGTAAAAGCGCCTGTACTCTTTGGATGTGATATGGATACAAAAGCTGATTTTTCAGTATCTTAAAGACTGTTGACTGACTAATATTTAGATTTGCGGCAATCTTTCTTGTACTTGTTGTAGGATTTTCTTCGACTTCGTGGAGCACTTTTTCCATTTGTGGAGTTGAAACTGTACGAGGTCGCCCGTTTTCAGTAGTCATTTTTCATTGGGACGGAGATGGAGACGAGCAAACATTGTATGATGCGGATTTGCACAATTAGGGTATCTTTCCTCATAAATACGCCTAGCCCTTAACGAATTACCGTCGGCAAGACCATAAACAAAATGCATATCGCACAATTCATTATTTGTGTAATTCATTCTTTGAAGAGAAATAACAGTTTTAAAACACGAAACACTCCAACACTCACAATGTGACATACAGTAATTAACTATTGACAAAAAACAACTATTGACAGTTGGTGGGCATTCCAATTTCCAAGCAAACTGGGGCTATTTTGTTTGAACACGATAAGATAATTTAATCAGACATCTATCAAGACAGATACCCTAATCGTATAGTTAAAAGACTTTTGAAATAACAAGTATTAAAAGTAGATTAAAAAAAAAATGAACGCCCTGTATCTCGGAAACGAAGCGTTTCCGGACACATGCTAATGGGAACTTTTTTTCTTATTTTTATCTAAAGAACCTGTCCCTGAAATTTTTCGCAATATTAAAGAATCACCCTGTATACATGATGGCCTTTATTGAGATAAGGACCCAATAGACGTAAGACTAAATCCTCGATTTTGGAATTATTTGTAGGATTAGATTCATGGGAACTTTTCCCTTGATATATTTCCAAATTCAAAATATAACCGTCATGAGAGGAAAGTTCATGGAACTTTATTCCATATTTAGATTTTTCATTTTTTATATATTGCCTAAACATAAGGCGTCCTCTAAATAATAGCATCGTCATCTAAGGACAAAGCTTCAGCAGGAGAATACACTGAGTTACTTATTTTTTTTATTACCAAATCCAGAAGATTTCTAACTTTCTTTAAACGGTCTTCATTTTCATTAGTCATTATTATCAACAAAATTTGCACTCAAGCATCTTAGTATTTGTTCAAATCGACGACCGCTTAATTTACCCAAAAAAGTGGATGATAGTACAATGGGTTATAAGTAAACAACTTCCTTATCGAAGGTGTCTTTATCATTGCGTAACATCAAAATTAAAATTGGGAATCTCAGCAGATTAGTCTTCCCATGACTCACTTCATTTTCATCATTCTCAGCCAAACTCTCATTTTCTTCATTCAGAATTTCATTATTCAAATTGTTATCACTTGCTTGGCCATCCTGTCCACTTTCAGCTAATAAGTTTCTATTATTTATATCAGAATCATCGCTATCAGATGATTTAGTGGGCTCTGAGGTTGGCTCATAGTCAGAGTCACCGTTGAGCTCCCCATCGTCACTGAAAGGGTCATGTTCAGATTCAGCACCTTCGTCACTACCTACTTCGTACCAACGTAAAAGCCATTCTTCTTTTTTATCCATTATTTGTTTGTCACTTCTACAATATAAAAATTATCTGTGATAGTGATACATAGCCAAGAAAAACACCTACCTGCTGTAAGTTATGGTCGTCGTATTGAAAAAAAAATAATAAAAGAAGAAAGCAACACAACACTGCTTTCGTATCTTACAAAGTTTCGACTGGTACCGGTTTTCCATAAGGATAGTCGTGGGGTCCTTTAACTCTTTTGGTTATATCTTGGTCATCTGAATTAAATACTTTTAGGTCTTTTAAAAATACATTAGCTTCAGCAAAAAAAAAACATTTTGATATTTAGATCCATTAAAAAACATTTTTATATCTATTCTAATCTCTTAGTGAAAATGGATTTAATCGATCAAAGACGTTATTAAACATATCTATTCCTTCAATTGTGCCAATGGCATCTGCAGCAAGTGCATTTAAACTTGATAAGTATTGATTCCACAAGCTACTGTATGGCTAATAACTTTTTTCAAAATTTGAGAGATTTATATGAACGTTAGTAAGCTTGGGTGCACATGTGTAGAATTGTTTGTTGTCTTGTTCATAAAAATATTTAGCAAAGGACCAAAATGTTTTTTTGCCTCTAAAATGAAACAAATGTTTTACCTTCCACTTCAAATTCAGAGTTTTCTGAAGTAACGCTCAATAACTTCGCTAGTTCGATAACATTTCTACTCACGTCACTTGCAATGCCCTCAACTATGAACCAATATCGGATAGTTTTGAAACACATTTTGCCAAAGTAAGGTGAAGATTTTTTGCTTTAACCTGCGAACCCGCAAGAAAATAAGCAATTGGCTGTTTCCATGGTGAATACAGCCCTCTAGTCATAAAAACCAAAGCGTTTTTATATATGATGTCCCCTTTTCTCCGTCTCCGACTAAATTAACATCTCACAGTGTTGAAATAGTTACTTTATAAGTATGCATAAGCTACGAAAAATTCAGAACAATTAAAGAACAAGCGAGTTACAAGGGTGGCTCCATGAACAGCGAACCACAGTGTATATATTTAAATAAAATATTTTTATTATATTTTTTTATTGTTGTGTGTTTATAATTATTAAATATCCGTTTGGGCGCCTTTTATAATGTCAAATGTCATTTGGGTGTGTTTATGTCTAATTTTCCATTGAGCATAGGTTCTGATAAGAAAATTTTATAATAACACTGACAAATATGGACGAATTAGACTTTCTTACCTTATCATTGCTAACATCGCCTCCGGCAGCTTTACTTTGTATAAATAATGTTCACAGTGTAGACAGGATTTTATTAGTGTAGATAGGAATGTTCATTTTCTACACTGTCCCTCAAGAAAAAACACTTTATTTTATCAATAGCATGAGTCCTTACCTCATAGGGGCGGTTCTATGCTCTTTTAATTAACCTTTACTATATAATTTTTTTGGTAGGAAGCAGTGAATAAAAGCAAAATTTGTAAGATTTACACAAGATGACATTTATTACTTATTTTTCTTTCAATTTCAAACAATCCTTTTGATGAACACAGAAACTAAAATTTTCTTTATATACTTTTACATGAATAATTGTCTGAGAAATGCCTTATTCTACCTATTATATTTAGAAAATGTTTGGTTAACCAATTATCATTATTTTTAAACGTTTTTCAAAACAAATCAACTTATATTACGAACATTGGAAACTAAATTAATACTTAAATTATAGAATGTTCAAAAATGTCAATTTAAATTTTAATCACTGAAATTGTTTATAGTCGAAAAGGGTTTTCTGTTTCACAAATAGTTTTTATAGTTCAAATTTGCAACACTTTATGGCATGGAGAAAACAGTTATGCAACTGGACTTACTTTATTTCGTTCTGCCTGGCAATTTGCGTACGTTTCTCTAATCTCACTTTATTGTTGTGGTTTGTCTGCTATTCTCGTGCGTTGGAGATAGCTGTTGGGTCTGTGTATAGTGCTTCCTGGTGTTTTAGATGTTGTTTTGGGGAGCCACAGGACAACATGCACCCCTCACCAGTCTCTCGAATCCCCTTCATTTCTTTTCTTCTGCCGCTTGTTGACTTCCCACGATGTTTTTTTTTATTTTTCCGGTACCAGGTAAATTCACTGATTTGGCCTATTGCCATTGGTTGCTCGTATCCATGTTATCATTTTATAACTGCGCAATTTCTCTAGCATATTGCGATGAATTTGATTTTAATTACCTTACGGCGTAATTTACATTTTATAACTGCGTAGTAGATTTTATACGTCTTAATACTAATTTACAAGAAATTTTATATAATATTTTGCATGACAACATTTTTTTTTAAGAAACTTCTAGCCTATGTGTTTCTGATGTTATAATATTTGAACTTTCTTTTGTACTAGATTATTTAACATTAATTTACTCATAAAATTTCTAAATTGGCCTTCTTGTGGCATATTCTTTTACCTTCATGCTTCTTCTTTGTACCTAAAATTTATTTTCTTGACATGCTTATCATTTAAAACGTATTATTTAAAATTTTGACTGATAATGTTTTAGGTTTATATGAAATAACTATGAAATGAGCTTTTTATTTTTCTTTAAAAGTAATTTATGTCTTTATTTTATTCTACATTATAATTTCATGAAAATTTTCTATGCTATTTCTCGGTGTTATGTCTTGAGATACAGTGTGTTCATTTCAATATATTTCTCTTTTTTAGGTGCCTTTTTACTTTTAACGTGATATTTGAAAAAGTTAATTACGTGTTTTTTTCTTGAGCAGACCACTATACACGACCTTTTTTAACTTTTAGAGCACTTTGGACTTGATTTGATAGGTGGTCTTGCTCTATCTACTGCAACATTTTCTTGGTCTTTGTGTTCATCATAAGATTTATTTGAAGATGTGGAATCATGGAAAATACTGTCAGTTTCGTTGTTTTCACTCTAAGGCATCTTTGTTTCCCTTTCTTGATCATTTTCTTCATTTTGTTGAACTTCTTGTTCTATGTCATCATAATCGATAACTTCTCCCTCAATTCGAATTTCTCCTAAACTTTTCCCCTTGAATTCTAATCCTTTGCCGGCGTTTTCAATGATTAATATTTTTACTGTAAGTACAGAAAAACCTCTGACCCCCTGGTAAAGTGATGGAATTCGATGTGGTTTGACTCTTTCAAAAGCAGCAATATAATCTACGATAAAAACCATGACTCCACTTTTTACTTACAACAAATATTAATTTTTGGAAAAGTTACAGCCATTTGAAATTTTTTTGAGATTAAAAATAATACTTTAAAGGTTTCAAATGCCAAATGACTTGCATAAATTAAAATTTTTTCCAAATTAAAAAATGGGGTCATATCTTTTGTCCTATCGTTGGTACCTACTTTTGAAATTGTCAAATCGTACTGAATTCCAACACTCTCCAGGGGGGACACAAGTTTTTCGAAATTCTATATCACAAACTACAATTAAAAATTTTATATAACCAATACCTACTCATTTGCAAAATATTCTTTTGTCTATTTCAAGAGGAAAACTTACCGATAAAATTCAGTACGGGTTTTTTCGATGTCCCATGAAGCGAGCTATCTGTCTTCAGTTAATGGTAACAACGTTTGTTTTTCATATTTCTTTTGATTTAATACTTTGTTCCTTAAACTAGAAATATCATTGCACCAATGACTCTCAATTAGTTCTCGAATGTCTGAAATTTCTTTTAACTTTTCATCTCTGTTTAAAAGACGGAATAGCCTTTCTTGTTACGTCGCAGATAAAGTTCAATGAAGTTCCTAGGTGAAGGGCCAATTAAGAAGCTTTAAGTGTTCGAGTTTCTGGATCATATCCTCTAATTATGTTGGAGGCAGCTGTAATAGTTATATAATTCAAGTTTAAGGGTGTCGATCAGTATGGTAATTGTGGTAGACCTTTGAAGGTTCAATCTAGCTAATTAACGCATTTTATTTGGCACAACATTCATTTGTTTTCTTTTGTGTTTATTCAGACATGTCACTGGGTCTCTTTTAGCAGTTAAACTAATCTTTCCTGCTCTCATGATACCAAAATCATAATAATATATCTTCTTTTAGAAGACTTTTGTTCAGATAATTTCCCAACAAACCTCCTCGCAAATCCGCAAAAATGATAGTACACATCCACATATCCTTAAATTGGAAAAATGGCTAATAAATAATAAGTTTTTCATGACATTAAAAATACGTGACACTGTAGGCGCAGTAACTGTACCCGTTGAGAGCAATGTGATAAATGGTTTTACATAAATAGGAAGATTAATTTTCTTATAAGGTAGATCAGGTAGCATAAAAATTGTGGCATTGTAAAGTATTCAATATTGAAAAATAAAGTAGTGCATGTATACTCACTAGCTTTCTTCACATATACTGAAGCATCTGGTGAAAAATGTGCATCTGAGTTCGAGTCAGTTATTCGGTTTTTAACGCTTTTGTTTTTCTTATTCTGACCGAAACTGACTATCAAATTGCCTGATTTGGCACTATCATATTCAGAATCGCATATGAAAGATACGATCTGTATCACATGCAGAGTTATCATCGTAATTTTTATCTATAAATAAATTACAATAGGAATGTTGAAATCCGTTAATCCTTTTTTCGAAGTAATAATTTTTAATGGTTAAATTCAACTTTTAAATTATTTTGTAAGGTACTAAGCCAGTATTAATATATATAGGGTGTTTAAAAAAAGACGCGGCAATATTTAAGGGAGTGATTGCCAGGTCATGTTATAAATAAAAGTTCCTATAAACATAGGTCCGCAAATGCTTCGGTACCGATCTACAGGATGTTGAAGTTTAATTAAAAAAACAGTAAAAATTAGATTTCTTGGTTTTTAAACACATCTAAGTGAATAAAACAACTATTTTTAGTCAAATTGCTCGCAAAATATTCCAGGACTGTTCTCAAAAAAAAATGTCAAAATTTAATTAAAGTCAGTGGCGTACATTATTTTATCAATAAAGGTTAAAGTGCCCCCCCCCCCTGATTTAATAATTTTACTCTGGTCAGAACCAAATCAGCCCCTTTTTATTACTACAAACAACACCACCAAATTTCAAAAATCCAAAGATTTGATGATATATCAATTTTTTTTGTTCAATACTTTGAATTTCTAAATTAAAACAGCATTGGTTTTAGGCGCGCATAAAAATGGTTTTATTTTTTTACTCAAAAACGGTGCGTAGTACGATAAAATCTGAAGAAAGCTTTTTTCTTGCTAATTAATCAAGGCGTCCTATTTTTTTCTTTAACAGGGACAATCACTTCAAATTTGAAAAAGACGTAGGTATATAGGTAGGTATATTTATCAAAATTTAATGAAAAATTATAAATACTACTCAAATTTATAATTAATATCAGACTTTTTATTCAATGAAGTTGAAAATCATTGATACGAACCATTTCCAAAACAAAAAACACACGCTTATTAAAGTTTAATTTCATTCTCCAAGACTGCGACACCGTTAAAATTCATTTTATGGCCTGTAATTATGTAAGTTCTGAAAGGGCACAGTGTAATATAACAACCCTAGGTTCGACAAAAAATAAGTAAACGTAGTTGTGGCCAAAAATATGTGATCGTCATTAAGGAATACCTAAGTTGTGTGTATTCATTTTTTTAATTGACCGGAAGGCGCTGGCTACTAACTTTGTAGAGGGGATGTATGGTTTGATTGTATAAAACAAAAGCAGAGTAAATACACCTAACCTTTATTTATATACAATTCAGATTAAACATATGACAAATAGAAAGAACAACAAAAACATTTAACAACCATTAAACATAAAATGAGAGTGCCAGGCTCACCTAGAGCTCCTGTGGGGAAAGAGCATGGCAGAGAAACCCACGATCGTTGCTCTTACCACCCAAATATAAATACAAAACAACCGCTAATCAAAGGCATAAATTAAGAACCTNTTGTAAAATTTCGATATCTAGTTTTTCAGTAAAAAAATCATTTCTTTCAAATACATGTTGAGCTACATACTAAATTATGAAATATTTAAGGTATTTTTTGAAAAGAAGGCTTTTGCATTACCGTATATTTCCATTAGATGGTATTATATCGTGACTGTAACTGTTTTGGAGGTAAATTAAAGTTTACTGTCATTATATTATTATTAAAATTTATTGTCTTTTCTTTTTGAGCTAACCGTACACTAAGTTGATTTTTTTCTTCAGATTTATGTAAATAGCTCCACATGCATACTTGAAGGAATTATTTTTTTGCTTGAAAATTAAGAGATATTGAATTGTTACAAGACAAAAAAGTTTGTAAATTAAAAGTGCAATTTAGAAAATATTTGTTCGTTCCAATTTTCTTAAAAACAAAAAAAAAATCTAAGAAAAAATGGTAATGTGTACCCTATATCACCTCCATGTAGAGCACTTAAAAAAACAGGACATATGTTGACACAGTGGCATTTTATGAGTGATAAGTTTCCGCCAACACTCATTTTCTATCTGCAATCATTTTTGAGAAAAATTGAAATAACCGTTTTTCAACCCCCTCCTATAAGGGGCTGTAACTTTTTAAAGAAGGTTCAGATAAATAAATTTTATATGAAACACCCTTCTTAAAATTTAATAAGGATTCCACCATTTCAGTTTTTCCAACCATTTCTGGGACAGCCTGTATATAACTTTCTGGTACGCCCTGATTATTAAACACTAACGGTTTAAGTTCTCAAGGTTGTTGCGTCTAAAATGACACAAGGAATCACTTCCTAAGTTTGACATAACGAGAAGGAAATAAGTATAGAATAATACTTACTGTATTACACATGATATGATGAATCAGTCACACTAGTCCATTTTCAATTTTCCTGTATTATTGTAAACAATAGCTTTGATGGAGGTCCATTTTTATCCCCAAATAAATTGTGTAACTGCGTAAATGCTTTTACCTCAGGTATCTTTGGCGATTGTTCGTTCTTAATATGTTCTGAAAAGTATTGCGCAATAATTTTCGTTTGTTTGTTAATTCAACTAACTCTTTAATTTTCTACTTTCTTTGTCCCATGTGTCAGTTGTTCCGTGGTACCCTTTACATCTTTCCAATTTTCGTTCATTAAATCGATATTATCCATTACGTTAATATTTTTATTATCAGGTTTATTAATGACTTGGGATATTGCTCACATCTGCTGATCAAAGTTTCCAGATGTAAGTACATTCATTTGCATCAATCTCGACTAATAATTGTTCGAAGGCATCATCTTCAAGAGGTTCGAGATCAATATCAATGTCATCTGATTTTTGACCTTTAAATTGTTCTGCTCCGTCCTGAGCCATAAGTAACAAAAGCTGCCTGGAACATAACTGTCATTCATAAAATTTTTGAAAAACAAAAATATTTTTAAAATAACATCCTGAAATGCTGTATCTCATCCTGAATTATAAGGAATTTAGACGTTAATAAAGTGAATTGCTGAGATATGTTATTTAAATAGCACACCTACCTCAATACTTATTGGTATATTTTCAATTGATATTGAAAAAATACATTGAAGATGAATTGTTCGAGACAAAACACCTGAATCTGGTTCGGGATGAAGTAGTACAGTATTGGGGATCATGAAGGCTTGCAAAAAATGTAATAAAATTTCCAGGGCCATATTTAAAAATGAAATTGATGATGGTCCTGGGAAAACGAAATGTTACATATAAAAATTGATTATGCCATTCGATAGAATCATCTCAAACAAGGCTGAAATAAAATTTCTCAAATTTTTTAGAAGCATAATGTTGGTCCCCTGATTACACAACTTTGCCCCCATTGAAGCTAGTTCGTATCTCTTACCGTTTCGGAGATCCCCGTAGTGAGAAGCGAATTTGTAACAGCCTGTATATAGTTTCAAAAATGAAGCAGAAAAATATATTGTATTTAAAAGTTACTTGGAAGTCGAGATCTTTTCTTTGGTGTTTTCTTGGAAATCTTCCATTATTTTGGTGGTGGAAAGCCTTCATCTAGGTCACTGTCATCAATATCATTGAATGTTCCTTCCGAAGAAATTGTTCCATTTGAATTCCAAGAGGAGTTTAGGTCATTGGTATAAGGAATACGGTTAGCTGAACGTGTTTTTCGTTTAACCACATTCGAGTCATCGCATGATATCGGTACAGGCGTGGAAGGAACAGACCCAAAATCTTTGGGCATATCACATTCCTCGGACAATGATGGGGAAAGAGCAACCTCACACATTCTGGTTCTATGTAATTTGTGGCCGGGGGCTCAATGACCTTCAACAATTTCTATTAGTCTTTCTCAAATGATGGCTTTTCTCACTTTGACGTCACACCTCCACCAGACTCCAATACCTGTGACATTTTTAGTATTTCTCTAGTGATCACAGACCGTTTATAAAAATTATTATGGATTTTAGGATCATGACCCATGAAATTTGATAAATGGTTATTATGTGGTATTCAAACTTTCCTCTGTGGATTAAGTGCTTCTTTATTGTTGCAAGAGTAGACTGTACGAGTATTATAATAGCATGACTGATATGTACGTACCTGACCTGACGTAGTGTCGACTGACTACTGGTTCTGTTCTCGCAGAGACACACACGTGTGGATGTTTGCCTGGCGGCTGTATTATGAACTAAATATATGAAAGATTTCAAAAATTGTGTTTTTTAGATGTACTAAATTAAAATTTGGAGTTTTATCTTATTTCTGATACGTGTGGCGTTAGGTTTATCCTTGATTTGATGTATTCTGTTATAAACAATATTTGTTCATTGGGGTTTAATTTAAATTTAATTCCATTATAACATTTACTTATACTTTATTATCCTTATAATTTAGTAATCCCTCATTAACTAAAATATATTAACAATTCCCCTGATTTCTCTTTGACAATCTAGTTATTTAATATTTATACTCAAATTTATTTGTACAATGCAATATATACATTTATTTTAAAACTACACAGACCCGAAGGTTTTTTCCGTATGACCCATAAACCTGGCAATTTGATCCACTTTGTCATTTCGAAAACATAAGTTGAAGGATCGTAGCAATTTGTTTTCTGCATCTAGTGCTGGTCAGTAATTCAGGATTCTTGGCGCCACACTTATAAGCAAATTTTCTAATTACTACCGGTCTACTCATCAATTTATCAACTGAACGCGAATTCACAAAAATGTACTTATTAGAAGTACAATTTCTGATATTCTACGAATTGTTATTAAGAGGTTTATATATTGCTGCATTTTTTTAGTAAATAAAATTGGTACTGGTCTGCTTCCTTTGCCGAAAACAACACGTTTAAATGTATTATTTAAACTTTTTTCTAGCTCTGTTAATGAGTTTAAATTCTTTCACAAGTTTCAATATCTAAAAATTGTACCTCCCCAATTCCTTCACGGTTGAAGACAAGAACTATAGCCAAAGTGCATTCACATAAAATTTTATAGTTGAACGTCTACAACACTTTTCAATTTTTTGTAAGCATCTTCTGCAACTTTATGTATATAATTTGTAAAAATATGTATGTCTTCTGTAACTGGTAATAATTTTGGTTTTCTCCATTTATTTTCATTAAGAACTTTATTTGCCAAACTTGATATATCGTTGCACCAATGTTTATCAATTATATCTCGTCGTTCTACAATTTCCTTTACTTTTTGTTCCACGTTCAAACAGATGAATAATGGATCTTTTGTAATAATAGCTTTCAATGGTGGTAATGTTTTCAACTTGTTTATTTTTTCCTTTTTTTTAGGACATTGCATGTTCCCAAGGAGTAAGTAACTGTGTTAAAACATTTTTTTATTTGTACACGGGTAGAATTTTCTTCAGAAATTCTTATCCAGCATGCTTCAGAGATGCTAATTTTGGAGGTATTTATATATTCATCAGCCACTTGTTGAAGGTCTTTAAAGTCTTCTTGTAGACGTACTACTGAAATTTTTATGTTTTGCGCCTTTCAATTTGTGTAAAATCGCTATCACACGGTAAGTAAGTGTGACCTGTTACTAAAAATTGCTGTTCTATTTGAGTAAATTTGCCAGAAGCAACTAGATAGATCAAAGCCATTAATACCATCTGGTTTTTATTTTTTACGGATGCAGTTGTCGCTCCATATGGCCACTTTATCTTTTATAGTCAAGTTTCCAGACAGCAAAATTTTCAACAACACAGAGCCTCTCCCAGAAATTGCCTCAGTCCACAGATAGATAAAAGCTGTGTTAGTGTCGATATATAGATATCTGCCGACTATAAAACATGTTTGAATGTGTAAGTGTTGGAATGGATATCACTTGCTCTAAATCCACAGAAAAACGAATGTGTCACTGGTAGGCTGCTGTTAAGCAACACCATCTCCTTGTAGAGCTGCCATGACACTTTCAGCTTTACGATGATGTAACTGTAACCTTGTTGGTGAAGATGGATCATTTCTATTGGCTTTAATATTGTTATTTAATAGATCACAAGCAGAGCATGTATCAGATCTGGGTCTACCAAATCTCATATGAGGAAATTCTTTATTAAAAAAAACCTTTGGATAAAAGCGATACTTTCTGGATATTTCTTTTTAAAAGCTATAAACATCCGGTATATGTTTAAATCCGGGCTAAGGAACACTCGTTTAGACTTAATTCTACTATAGTGATTTTATTCCTTTGGAAAACTGTTTTTGTGGTCAATAACTATTTGGTATATCCCCAAAGTAAACTTTTTAGGGCGATTTGCTTGACCTCGGTTATCTTTATAAATAGTGTAGCTAGCTTTTTTCTTTTTTACTAATCCTTGCGCCTTACAATGGCCCAATGCAAATATGTCACAAAACACTTTACGACATATCTCAACATGTTCCCCTTTACCAGTTGGTACAGTATAACACACATAAGCTTGACGACGGCTGCGAGCAGGGTCATCATAACTTCCATGGCGCCTTCGATTTACAGCGGCCACCTGTATTAATCCTAGCAAATAAATATTTTTGCTTGGTTACATCCTTTACACTGTAAACCTCACGAAATAAGCTTTACAAAGTAACATACTGTAACCAGTAGTGTAAGTTGGTGAGTTCTAACCCACCCCTCCACCGCTTTTTTTGTGGCTCCGCCCAATCAGCCCAATCAGATAGCTGGGGAGTTCCCGCTCCGCCCAATCAGAGAGCCGGGAATTCTAATCCACCCAATCAGAGAGCGGGGAGTTCCTCCACCACTTTTTACTCCCCCACCAATTTGCCAATTAGAGAGCCGGGAGTTCTAATCCACCCAATCAGAGAGCGGGAATTCCTCCTCCCACCAATTTTACCAACTAGAATGCAGGGAGTACCATCTTCATTCCATCAATTAGATAGCGGGGATTTTTAATTGTATGATCATTGCAGAACATATATACGCACTATATTTTGGACTCTGGTGGTGTCAATGACAAAATTAGGAAAGCATGAGGTCAAGAATCTTGCTCCTGAAAATTTAATAAATAATATTGATAAAAGCTTGTACCCATTGGGTAATTTCTTTAGTGACAAAACATTCAAAAATGAATTTAATATCAAATTTTATGTAGCTTCATTAAGTAAGTCGTTTCTATATAACTTGCATTCGGATTTATGGATTTTTTTAATAGGAGAGCGGCGGGTATTGGCGTACACTTAAGAATTAAAATAAATTTTAGATACACCAGACAAGATATAATTACAAAACTTAATATACGTAATAAAAAACTTATTGCTAATAGACAGCAAACAATAAAAAATATTGCGGGTATTGCCGTACATGTAAAGGGTAAATTACAAAAACCATTTTTTCTATATTCTATAGAGAAATTAAAACAAATGTGGCCATATTGAATACAAAAAGAGAAGTGAAAAGGCATTATGTAATCGATGATCCTTGACAGTAGTCGCAAATATAGTCTTTAGAACTATCACAACCTGTGCATAACTTATGGACTCAGCACCCACAGGAAACGCAACGATACCACTCTTCATCATTTTCATATTCTTTACAAAGAACATATATTTCATCGCCTTCGGTGTTTTCTGCATCATCCATTTCATCATCATTGCATATATTAGATTCATCAACATCACTATCACTTAACTTTCTTCTATTTTCCTTTTAACTGTTTTGGCAACGCTTATTTGTTAACATTATCTCTTTTTGTTTTTGGATGCCTTTTGAATTTTTTTCTTCTCTTTTTTTTTAACTCGGCCATTTCCATTTGTTCTTTTAAAGAAGTGGATGTCAGAATTTTGAATTGATTAGACTAGCTTGACCAGTGTGACAAAGCTCATCCCTGCAGATTATATTCTCACTTTTAAGATGGAGGACTTCATCACACTGTGAGCTATTTTGTATTTTACAACATCAAATGAGGATTAACAATTTAAAACTCATTTTGGATCTTTGTTTAGGTTTAGGTTAGGTTCCATAACTATTTCCTTCTGCTTCCTTCTTTCTAAATATTCATCTACATCCCAATCTGGATTAAAGATTGTTAGTTCTTTTTTCAAATCTTCTATCATGTTGGCTCTCCTTGCTTTGTTAGCTTCTATTGGTTTATTTAGCAATACTCTTAATACTTCTTATTGTCTCATTAAATTGCCATGTTGGTTTCTGGTTTTCATTTTACGTATTTTATAAATTATAACATCTTCGACGTGGTAAAACTTACAAAATAATGTAATCCATTTCAGAACAATCAATGTGATTAATGCTAGCAGAAAACCAGAAGTGGTCCCAATACTTATGGCACAATTTTGGATTGACACTATAATGTCTTTATTGTGATTACAATATAAACAGTCGTCACATTGTGTAAATTGACTATAATCTGAGCCAATGCAATTGTTGTTACAAATCCAACTAAACCTGCCGTACCACCTATCTCCCACAGTGCCATCAAGCTTTATTTTTAGACCTTCTCTCCCAAAGTAAACTGTGCAATTAATTTGTTTACTTAAATTCATCTTCAGATAACATCTGAAAGCAGTACATTTTGGACATTTGTTAATGATGTTCAGTTTAGAATTTGCAAGTTTGGTTTGTGTACTTTTGTTTACATTTTCCTTAGTGTTGTTCATCCCTTTACATTTTTTGTGGACAAATGCCCAAACAAGCGGGTTAATGTTTTTCCACATCTTCTGTTCGTGCATGAGTCTATTGTGGATTTAGCCGAACTGATAGCTTAAATTGACGGAATTAGAATTGAAGGGTTTAGTGTGAAATAATAAGTCACAAATGCGAAATTGTTGTTTAGTTTGAAGTTTGAATTCGTCTACATTAGTTACAGAAGTGTAGGTGTTTATGGAATGTACTTGAATAATCGAAAAAAATGGAATATGCCAAAATAAATTTTTATTGCACAAATGTGTGCCTTGTAACATTTTTACATTGAAAAAATTTTAACATTTCAAACGAAAAAACTCCGCTTAAGAACAGTTTCGGATGTAACCATTTTACACTAAAAAGTTCAGTAAATTCTGAACTAAAAAAATATCACTGCTCCGTAAGTATTTCAGGTTCGTTTGGTACTCTATCATCTTCAGTTCTGTCCACTTGTAAACTTTTGTAAAAAGAGTGATACACGGGTAATATGGAAGGTAATAAAGACTTTACATTATCGACCTTTTTCTTCAAAATTTTAATCGGTTCGAGGTACTTTTGAGTTAATTCGTCAAGATAAATTTGTACCGGCCTTATGATGGAGATTTTGAAATATTTCCTGTAAAGAGATTATCACATTTTCGGGATTATTCTCCTTGTACATGCATACGATCCCCTCGCTCCACTTGTAATAAGTCATCTTCAAACCTCATAGCAGCCACATCTCTAATAGAGACAAGGTCAAGGTCAGTCTCAAGGTTAACATGCTCTTCTGGTGTATAATGGCAAATGTTAAGGAATGGTATCATAGCTACTGGCTTATTATCAACCCTATCTTCGGGCCCTACCTGATGATCAGCTAGAAAACCCATGTTTTGCCTTTTGCCTTTTTCCAATATGGTGAGCCAATATGGTGGTCTCTTATAGCAACTGTGCGTTGAAATCCAGTACTTGCTCATTCACCCATTCCTCTTGTGGCATATTATGAACCAGGTGCACAATTACCGCATTGACATTGTCTCCAAACCTACAATGGATCCATGCCAACACATAGGATTGTTGACATGCATACCCGGGTGCCAATCTGTAATAAAGGTTCTTCAGACCTGTCTACCACAAGGTAGAAAATTTGAGATATGTGCATTATATTGTCTCTATCAAAATTCACCCGATCACCCTCTGCAAGGCTAAAACAGAAATAACTTATTAGATATATCCTTAATAATGACAGCCAGACTTCGTTGATATTGACTCCTCTAGCTGCACATAAGTCTGGTATATACACGTCAATTAGCCAACTTCCGGGGCTGTAAACACCATAGCTATTTGCCTCAAGCCCAATCTCTCCGCAATACGAGACAATTCCATACAACATGACTTCTAATGGGCTACCTATAGCCTTTTGAGCATTTAGCCTGTTGAGTAGAGCACCTAACAGGTCATTGTATTGGTCGGCTAACAATGTATGTATTGTATCATCATCCCCCATCTTAACAAAGAATCAGGTATGTTCCATAGAGGGCACTAACCCTATCACCATAGCTTTGAACAGATCAAGATGCGTTTTGAGGCAGAACATGCATGCAGTGTGAGAATCACTGTATGATTTATGAGGCCATATGAATCGGTCAGGAAGAAGTCGGACTTCTTGACAGCCAGTTGCTAATGGACCCATCATACTAGCCATTGAGATGCGTCGGAACACTCTACTTATCGGGTTTAGATGATTCTGTAAAAATCTATATCATATTGAAAACTTGTAATGTGGACATAGAAAAAGAAACATTCTTGTAGCGCACCCATGTACAAAGTTGTGTTTGTTAGGGCTCGTAACAGTTGTATGAAGAATCTAGATGTCAGTTGTGCACCTCCTGCCCAGTTGGCTGCTATAGCTTCAATGAGTTCTCCTTTTGGAGCAATCTTAGTTTGAGCAGCATTATAAAGTGTTTTAAATTCAGCAGATATAATCTTGATTGATGCAATCGCAGCTACTACCTGTGCTTTAAGCACCCTATTGTGTGCTTCTGTAGTTCGAATCATCTTAATGTTTGCATAATTGGAAAGATGGAAGTCTGTACACGGGGTAACCTCGAATCATATCGTCGTCAACCACAGCAGAACAGTAATTGCACCTCTCATATGTGTTGTCGTCTGTGTACTCATTATGGTATATGGCAAGGAAGGTAGTGTCTTTTATTGTTTGGGTAAGTTGAGTGTTACATACCTTTACAGTATGTCTCCACATGTTTATCTTAACCCCCAAGCAAATGCTCATGGTTGTCCGTCGTATATGATTGATCCAAAATTGTTTTCTCAACTCTACTGCTTGTAGTACTTTTCACAATTGCGTAAGAGCTCTGGCAGAACCGAGTTTCTTTATTTTACCTTTCTGGAAAAATAGGAAGATAGTGGAACTCATCATGAATTTTGAGACAATTTCCTCCATTAAATAAAATGGAGAGCTCTCGTATAGATTTGTCATCAATTTAGGGCATACAGGTCTCATGCTCAGTAAATCTTTTTTCATCATCAGCACATTGGGAAGTAAGCAGGTAGATCAAATCCTTGTTCTTAATCCAGTATTTCATATGGTTGCGAATTAGCCCTTTTAACACCACAGAAGGTCGAAGTGGCTGTGAGAGAGGTATGGAATACGGATCTCCAACGAACTGCTTATAATTTGGGTTGTCATTGACATCTTGAGATAAAATCCTATTCACCATAGGACTTATATAAGCATTATCCGCAACTAGTATATGTCTCAGTAGAGATACACTTGCACTTAAAATATCGTTACTAAGAAGATTTGTAAGGCAATGCTCCTGGTCCCCCAATGATTTATCCTTTAATAGGAGTATTTGATTTTCAACAGGGTCAAATTCTGCATTTTTCTTAAATCTAACAGAAGCCCATTGCATAAGTGGGATTTGTAACATCTGTGCTTGCTTGTGTGCAGCCCTTCTATCAGAATTCTGAAGCGCTGTTATTAATATTTTCAAAGAAGCATCTGCCCGTTATTCTTTGGAGATATCTTCCGGCAGAAGAAGGAATGTGGGTCGTCAATACTGTCTGTACTTTCCCCTGTTTTTAGTACCGGGTTTCTGGATAGAGTCTGCAGCAGCATGTGCTGCACGCACCATTTTTGCGAACTATGTAGTCAAACTCGGATAGCCGCAGAGACCACCTCGCTAGCATATGTCTCAGTACTTCTATTCTTTCTTGCGTACATACCGTCATCTGGGGTGAAAACGGACGATTTTGGGTTTTTTTGACCGTTGTTCTTGACCTGGTCTCTTTCAAAAAGTGTTGTAAAGTGTTGGTCCAACAATTTTCATTTTCTGTTTGAACAGCTTCTTTATCCACGTTCACAACTGGTATTTTTTTTAGAACCACTTCAGAATTAACTGGGACAATTCCGCAAGCTTTGAAACCCGACTTTATGTTATTTTCTAAGTTGTCAATTTTCTCAATTGCCTTGTTGAGGAGCCTGGGAAAGTCCGATTTAAGAATACACCCTTTATTCTTCATTTTCCATTCTGTCAAAATGCCACGCCATGCTCTTTTTAAAGGTGCGAAAAACGCCACGTCCAAGGGTTGCAGCAGATGTGTAGCATTAGGTGGAAGTAGTACAAACTCGATGTTATGCTGTTCGCAGCATTCCAGAACGTGCACTGAGATATGGCTTATCAGATTGTCTCCAATCAGCACTTTCTTTCCCGGGAGGCTCTTAAAATGAGGGAGGAGAATCTTGTCAAACCAGTCTTCAAATGTGGGGGCATCAAACCAACCTGACTTTTCTATTATACATTGTCCCCTTAGGTCCACCCTCTATCCAGGTTGGTTATAAGTGTACAGCTTTGTATACCACATATGGCGGTAATAAGTGGTCCCGATGCAGTAATTGCCATCATTACTGAGGTGCTTGATTTGCTTGAATCCTGTATCATTTCCACCCTTTTAGATCCTCGGCGGCATAAAACGCGTTGTTTCCCTGGGTCGTCTGTAAGGTTAGTCTCGTCATAGTTTATGATATGGGTCGGCTGCACAGTTTCCAATGTTTTTTCTAAATTTTGAAAATATTCTCTTATCATATCTTTTGTAATATTAGCTCTGCACCTCTTAATATTTTGAGCAAATCTTTCTGTTAACATGTTGTGTCTTTTTAAAAAATTATAAAACCATTCGACTCCTGGTAAATTGTCGTTAAAAACCGCAATTTTTTTCCCCCTTCGGTCAAGGTAATTTTTTACGAGCCCTCTTATATCCCTGCGAGTCATCGGAAACTCCCATTCGCTAAATTTAGTTACAGCTCCTGTTAATAGTTTTTCTTCTTCTAATGAGAGTTTAGTCTGACCGCCATGCTTTCCACTTTTTTTGCCTTTTATTTTATCATGCAACGTAGACTTTGGAATTTTATAATATTCTGATGCCTGTCGAAAACTTTTATAGCCCCTTTTTATATCTTGTAATGCCCTCTGTAGCCGTTTTTCATCATAGTTCATAAAATTCAGACCAACCTTCTTTTTATAGCTCCTAACCATGATGTCCGCCTTTACCCCACCTCAGGTTATTTTTTTATAAATTAATTATTTAAAAGTAAACTAAAAAAAGTATGGTTATCATTTTGCAGCCGCAGGTTATCCATACAGTATTTAAGACTTTAGTGCAAAAACTTTTTTTGCATATATAGGCAATACCTGTGGGCAACAGTTTGTTTCCAAGATTAAAAAAAATATATAAAAAACGAGTTCATATGAAAACTTACCTGTACGCTCCTGTCACAAATAAAATCAAACGACAACCTTCCAGTTTTACGTCCTAGTCTCTACTGACGCCACAGAACCGATTTTAACATTTTTTTGCAAACCAGTGGCTTGTATTGAAAAATATGTACTGTCCGACTTCACCCCAGATGACTACGTGATTACAGCTGTCGCTAGGTCCTACTTGCGAAATTGTTGTATTTTGCATTGTAGAAGTTAAATTCTCTACACCAGATATATCGTCTAACTTATTTACTATTTCCCTAAATTTATCCCACGTAGGGTTATCATCGAGAACAAGTCGATAACTTTTGTAAATATGCCTATCCATACCGTTCTCAAAAAATTTCCTAAACTCCTCAACATTATAATTCAGATCATAATCCGAAAAAATAGTTTGGAGTTCATAATAGTATGCTTTTATAGACTGATTGGAGCGGTGTTTAATATCATATAATTTCTTTTCTAAAATTCTATCAACTATTAGCTGCTGCACTACGCTCATAACTTTTTATGAACGCTACGGCATTACCCGAAGACGGNACCCCCCATAACTCCGTTAGGGGGCACATTAGGAAAAAAATTATAGGAAGGACTAGTTTTATTTTGACCTCCCCTATACACTCCCGAGAGATTACGAGGTACTTACCGGACACCCTGTATAGGCAATACCTGTGGGCAACAGTTTGTTTCCAAGATTTAAAAAAAATATATAAAAAACGAGTTCATATAAAAACTTACCTGTACGCTCCTGTCACAAATAAAATCAAAAGACAACCTTCCAGTCTTACGTCCTAGTCTCTACTGGCGCCACAGAACCGATTTTAACATTTTTTTGCAAACCAGTGGCTTGTCCTTGAAAAATATGTACGTACACGTGCGTCTGTCCTCATTCGCCCCTACTGTCCGACTTCACCCCAGATGACTACGTGATTACAGCTGTCGCTAGGTCCTACTTGCGAAATTATGGTATTTTGCATTGTAGAAGTTAAATTTTTTACACCAGATATATTGTCTAACTTATTTACTATTTCCCTAAATCTATCCCACGTAGGGTTATCATCGAGAACAAGTCGATAACTTTTGTAAATACCGTTAAATACCGTTCTCAAAAAATTTCCTAAACTCCTCAACATTATAATTCGGATCATAATCTGAAAAAATAGTTTGGAGTTCATAATAGTATGCTTTTATAGACTGATTGAAGCAGTGTTTAGTATCATATAATTTCTTTTCTAAAATTCTTTCAACTATTAGCTGCNATGAATTAACCGTGACAAATTTATCTGTATTTTTACGGACCAGTAAGAGTATCCTGAATATATAAATACAAGGCACTGTAAGAAGCTTAAGCTTCTTAAAATATTGTCTACCTGAAGTTAAACCAGATAGACCCATAATTAATCTAATAGCTCTTTTTTGAAATTTAAAAATTACAATTACAAATTTATTACACACTGGTGGAAAAATACGCCATTAGGGCAAGTGTCTTCTTTATTAATGCGATTAGGTAGAAATAAAATCTGTCTCCGATGCACCACCAGCTTGTACTAATTTGAAAATCTTTAACCGGTAACTAGATGTAAACACATTCCAACTAATAAGACCTTCAACTCCATAATTTCTAACCGAGAGCTCTTTGATCAATCGGTCTAGCAAGTTTACTCCCTCCATACTAGTATTATATTCATTAACTATTTGAGGTCTGCCAGTTGTGATATATTTTGCTTCCTTTTTGTCCCACCGTTTTGCTTTGTCAAGATAAACTGTTCTACTACTACTATACCGTCTTTACTAAAAACTTTCTTGGAAAATCCTGTTTCTTTTTGTTTTATGTCTATCATTTATGGTTCCCGCCGCTAATATTCCCATATTTCTTAACTCATTCGGTAACAAATAAGATGAAAAATAGTTGTCGTAAAATAACTTATGATTATATCTAGTAATTCTCTGTGTTAAGTGTAAAACTACACTAGCACCTTGGCCAATTTTTTTTACATTACCTTCATCTAGTTCAGTAGATTTGCGCTGATAAAACAAAAAATCATACGCCTGTCCGCTTTGTCCACATAACACAAATAATTTGATCCCCCAGGAGCATGGTTTCCCCTTAACATATTGTTTATTGTTAATATTTATAGCTCCTCTAAAAGGTATGATCTGTTCATCAACGCACAAGTGCCGTTCTAGAACTATTTGATGGCACCTGTTTTTTACAGAATTTATTAGGGGTTTTACTTTAGCCAATCGATATTTGGCTTGTGGCTCCAACTGTAAATTATTATCGACAAAATGTAAGCATGACCGTAACTGAAAAAATTGGTCTCGAGATATGTTGCGGCTGACACCTGGATCCGGCTCTGGCTAAAGTCGAAGCAGAAAACTTCTCGCAGAGACTTTTTATTAGCGGGGATGAATCAGACGGTCGTGAGAAATCAAACCTCTCTTTGATATAATACTAACTATTTATTGAGAACTAAAACAAAACTGAAGCACTCAAGAGTACTCGTTAACTCATCTAAACGGTTTGACGAGCTTTCAATCGAACCCCCACGACCTACTAAAATCAACTATGTATCTATATCTATAAATTTGGCTTGCTAAGTTAATGCCTCGAGCGCACTGCTCGGATAACGCTACAAGCACAACAAAGAAAAACAAACAAAAATATTATTTGGTACACTAACCAAAACTTCCGGAACAGAAACTGGTGTTAATCCACTGAGAAGTAAAAAAAAGAAAGACACCCACCGTGCGCGGTACACTCCGTCACTGTCGCAACAACTTTACAAAGAAAATAAAAACCCAAAAATAAAACCCAATTAAATTGTAACTTATCTCCCTACCGTCGGATGCCCGTGATTCTATAGTCCCGGACTATTGACTTGATTCGCGCCGATCGTCCCGAAACCGACTAACTCTCCGTTTTTCTTAAAAGTGTTAAGCTCCCGATTTTCCAACTTTTCAACCCCGCCCCGTATTCTAAAGCTCTCTAAAGTCCTCCTATGTTAAAAATATGGTTGAATCGATCCCACCAATCAATTATTAATTTTTGCAGTAACTTATTCCCACGTAAGTGTTTTTGTCTTCTACCATTAAAAAAAAGGTGTAAACTATCTACGTATACCGTCGGCCATTACTAAAAAAGGCGTAACTTTTTCTTCAGGGCCCGTAAGTTCCCAGGAACAGTTATCTTTTCTAAAGTTGTTAAATTAACAGTTTTCGAATGAGTCGTGTTAATGATAAAACTAATACCCAATATCCGGCGAATTAACGATAACTTTGAAGTTTGTTTTTTTACGTAACGCCGAGATACTTTATACAAAGCTGCCTTTCATCCAACTTCGTGAGAACGGCTTCTTTCTCAGTGAATTATACCATCGCTTGTTTCTAGCCCTTGGTTTAACTTAACTAGGTACCTATTATACAGTATGTCTCAATCTATTAGATTTGCGATTTACTACAATGCTTCTGTAAATGTTTTCTAGTTTCTTTTGCCTGTGTGTTTATTTCTTCATTGTTGCCATTTTCTATTTCTTCACTATCTGAGTTTTCTTCTTCCATCCTAGGCTGCACGTCAGATCCATCTCTAGTTAATTGAGAATCTTCAAAACAAACCATCTCATCGCTATCATCACCACCTGCTATTTCACCGATGTCTGACAAATTTCCACTTTCAAATAAATCTATAAGTTCTTTTACATCTCCTGGGTTACTTAAATTATATTTTGAGTAATTGTACAATACAACAAAAATTTCCTGATTTTAATCCTCGTCCACGACTCCATATACCACCAATCCTTCCTTATCACCCCTCCTTAATGATATACCGATCACGGTGTGAGCTTCTAGGAACATTTAACACACTAGCACTTTTGCGAAATGAGAGGTTGGGATATAACCGTTGATTCTGATTCTGGCTCCATTTGGTGCGATTGCGAGGTTTCACCTACATCTTCATCTTTTTCTTTGTATATTAAAAATTTAGCTAATTTAAGTAAGTAATTTTTAAAATCTTTTCTTCTTTTTGCTTCTTCGCCTTCCATTTGTACGCCCTACTTGTCTTTTTATCTCCATATGTACCATACTTTTCTCCATCTCCATACTTTTCCTTTGCAAGTTCACACCACCACCCACACTAGAATATACTCACTTGATTTTATTTTATGTTAAAGAAATCTAATCTTCCTCAATATTTAAATTAATTTAATATAGCTGGACAACTATAACTGTTTTGGATACTGTATTAGGTAGGTGCGCTTTCACATTTAGATTAGTGTGTTTTTATGCGGCGATTTTAGAAAATATTCTATCGATCGATAGTTTTACCTTCGCTCGTGTTCAAAAAGGCACCTTTGGAGCAAGGACGTCCGTGTATCGCACAATTTTTCTACACCATAGCTACTCCACTGTCGATAGATCTACAGATAATTTACCAACATGTCAGCAGGAATCTGTGTTAGACCTGCAGACTCTGGAAAAGACGTATCTTTTCAAATCCGTGACTGACACAGTAGTCCACGAGGTTTTTCTCATGAGTACAACCGCAGTAGCTTGGACTGGTATTGCTGCCAATTTATTGATCGACGGTGAAACAGCCCACAGAACATTTCGATTACCATAGAAGCTCTTGATATATATATTGTTATATTCTTTCGAATGTTTGAATGAATTACTTGTTGTGTGATTTGATTTTGAGTTAATTTAAATTTTAATTTTGAATTTGAATTTTGGCCAGGCGCCAATTAAGATCTAGTCTTAATTAGACTTAAGTCGAGATCTAGCTTGCTCTCTCACTCAGGGTGTGTTTCACTTTGTTACTTAATCTGATATTAATATGAAATGAAAATTATAGGTTTTAATACGAATTAACAGATATATTACATATATGGAATTTCTTTACAATTGACAATTTTAATAACTTATATCTAATTTAATTTAGAGGTGAAATTTATAGTCGACTTTTATTTTGATTAAGGTTACGAATTCGTACGATTATTGTTTGATATTGTTAAAAATTTTAAATTACGAAATTGTTAAATTGAATTTTCAAATTGGCCAATATTTGTGTAGCTACAAACAACTCACTTTTACACGATGATGCAAAGTTGGTCCTATATCCGTCTTCTAGTTGGGGTTCTGGGTTANTTTGTAACGTACTTTTATTTACTTGGCTTTGATTTTACGGTGGTGACGGTTCGGTTCAGACGTTACTTGTGGCCGCCCCCGGTATACTACTAACTCTAAACGGAATCTTAATTCACAATTTCGAATTCTAATTTTCTAAATTTATTGACGTCACTGACGTCCCTATTTGGACGCATAATTTTGTGACGACCCTCGACTACTAGTTTATCGGCAGCGATGGTTGGCAGCCGGCGGTGGTGAGTGACGTCACGGAAACGTACTCCGGGTTAAATCTTTTTGTGCAGTTTTGTCTCGGGCGCCAGTTTCCCAATCTTTTACGTGGGGGAAACTCCACGTGAAACCTACCCTCGGTTTAGAGTAAGTACTCGGGATAGCTACAGTGAAGAAAGTTTAAATCCAGGGGTCGGTTATATTTCTCTTAATTTTAATCAAAGTAGTTCTCTGAGTGTAGTGTTATTTTCCTTTTAAAATAAACGGACTTATCAGTGTAGGTCACAAAAAGATAGTGCGACTTTTTACTGAGCGGAATTTATCAATCTTATCGGTGTTAAGAATGAAGACAACGGGAAATATATTTACTAGATTTATTCTATATTAACAAGGCCTACGGCAATTGAAACAATCAAAAGTAAAACAGATTCTAATTACAATTATTATTACTAACTAAAACCAGGAATATACAATAAATTTACAAGCGGTGTAAGAATGAAATAAAATGGGTTAGAGCAATTATTTGCGACGGGTTTAAAAATGCCGATACGGTTTTCGGAGCTGTAAATAA
>NW_019416511.1:415869-440585 GCF_000390285.2 Anoplophora glabripennis
ATGCAAATACAGTCTTGGATGCACAGAAAGTCTCATGAACACAATACAAGTCATTTTACATATGAAAAATATCATCTACACAATAAATTTTTACATACTACTACATCAAGGTTTGACATTTCGAAAATCGCTATCAGAATCATATATAGAACTTTAATTTTGATTCCACTCATAAATATCAATGAAAGGTATGCTAAACTTTGCTTATAGTCTTATTTGAATACAATATTTCTATTTATAAGTGTAACGTTAATTTGTTCTCCGAGAAGTCCAGCTGTCAAAATATTATTTATTTGAATTTCCCTAAACCGGTACTTCTGTCTGGTTAAAATCTTTATAGAATTATATTGGGTACTACATTTTAATTTTCTAGTATATTTTCGAGCCTTTGTTAAGTGTTTTTAATTGAAAATTTTCTATCTTAACTTATATTTTGACATATAGATTTTCTCAGGTAGCGATCTTTGCATTTTTGTGTATAAAACTCATACTATGTACTAAATTATATTTCTCCTTTCATAATTATCTCGTGTGACACATCCCTGTTGATAGAGTTTTACCTCTCAACATTTTAATTTTGTAATTTTCATGTACTTCAGTACTTGGTTCTCGTTATATCATAACAATATATATATATATATATATACTCTCGGTCTTGTGGTCAGAGGATCTGCTTCAGTCCCTTTCTTTCTTGTTTCCATCTGCAGAAAAATTGCGTTGATACTTTCTCTTTCAGGGCCACTGCTTATGCTGTAAAAGTCAGTTTTTTGGTCCTGTCTCGTCCGCGTTAAATATTCTAGTTGGATCCATAAGGATATCTTCACAGTCTTCCCTTCGGACAAATTCTTTTACTTCATTTAACCAATGTCTAATGGATTCTTCAGTAACCGACGTCCTAGCCTTTGAAATAATTTCTGTATTTCGCTTTTCAATAGCTGATTTTCTTTTTTAAGAAAGCTGTAACCATATTTTACCTGGTTTATCATCTGTAAAGTTATTTTCTCTATTGCCATCTTATAAAATATATTTTATTGCATTTTGCACTTTCTCTAGATACATGAAACCGAGTTTTGCCTTCGAAACTATCCAGTGTTCAAGTACCTTCTCCTCATCTTCAGTAAGTGTAGTTTTCGGTCCTATTTTACGGACTAGAGGTGTAATATACCCTATTTTGGTATTTAGAGTGGCTTTTGGAATGTTAAACTTAATAGACACTGCATTTTGTGATGAATGCTTTGTGTTGTATTGTTCATTCTGCACAAAGTAAAAGTGGAAATGTGCGAAAAGGAGTTTGAAGGAAAACTTCCTTCGGACGTGGAAAAGATGCATTAGAGGCAGTATTGATCCAAAAATCAGCATGGTTCGTGTCGAACAAATCCTCTTCGGAAGCTCGGTAATACAAATATGTAGAAATTACCGACGATTAACAGGAGAAATACTTCTTACGCATTTTGCTTAATCGTCTCGGCCAGCGAAGATGCTTCTTCCACACATTCTTCTACATTCTTCTTTTCAGTCTTCCTTCTATTCTCGGCCCTCTGTTCCGCCTCAAATTCGGTTTTCTTTCCTCTTTCATCTAGACTTAAATAAGTACGATCTTTGTCTCGGCAAAGCTATTACGAATATAACGCGTCGTCCTAAAAGACTACGCGGGCTATTTGCTATAATATGTCGGCCGTCGATGAAAATAAAATAGGCCCAATTCCCCTATTCTGGCAACAATATAATTATTATATGATAGAGGATTTCGTTCGTGTCGGTATGACAGTAAGGCCATCTCTAAACATGGCTGCGCCTGAGGACATATTGAACGCATAGTTTCGCCGAATAAGAAAGTTACTTTGGCTACATTGGGGATTTTTAACACTGACGTAGTCGAAAATACAAGTGATTCTACGACGGTGACTTTGAGAACGGCAACAATAACGGACCGACCGACGATTACAAAGACAATCGTTACCGTCAACTAAGTTCAGTAATATATGATTCCGTTTTTTTTAACATCGACCAAATAAAGATTTCACAACCATACAAAAAAAAATCCAAATCCAAGGGAACCACACGATACTGTAGTCAAAATTCATGACATGAATTGGACCAAATATGGGCTAAAACTGTTTTTTTTTTTAAATTTGGTCCAAATATATCATTTTCGTAGTATTTTGAGGCGTTGAATAAGATGCCATTGGTGAAATTTACCTCTGACCTCCATATTTCTCAGAAAATCCAAAATTAGTGCTTTTTTACATACCTGAAAATTAAATGAATAATTACTAAGATCTTATAAGAAACATAAGGACTTACCGCTTCTACCTCCAACATCAAAATCAAAAATTTAACCATTCTGTTAACAAGCTACAGCTTTAGGATTAAAAGTTGAAGAGACCGGAGGTGCTCTGGTTGTTGACGGCCCCTTGTTGGTGGTGCGTATGCGATTCGTAATTTCAGTATGGATTTTCCTGGGACCAAAAGCGATAGTTGTACCTGTTAACCACTCTATTTTAATAAAACGTATCTTCATCCGAAAAAAGTACGTCTCGTTGAAAACCATTATTGTCGTCACACCGTCTCATCATTTCCTCACAAAATTGTAATCGCCTATCATAATCGTCTTCCAAAAGCTCTTGGACAAGACATACCTTATAGGGGTGGTATTTCATTCGTTTCAAAAACATGCGAATTGCAGTTCGAGAAGCATCGTGATTGCGGGCCAATGAAACAGTTGAAGTATGAGGATTTTCAACAAGTTCGAATGCAGTCTAATTTCTTTCCTTCATTCAAAGCATTCTCAACTGTTTTTTAAATTCATCTTGGATACGCTTCTTGGTTTTATTTTGAACATTTCTGTATTCTTCGGTTACTCTCCATTTCTCAAAAGGAAGTCGATAAGAAATTTTTAAACAGCATTCTAAAAAACGAATCCAACTATGTAATGGCGACAAACCGTACTTATATTTTTCTGAGTCAGGAATAACGTTATCGATATCGGTCCTGTTCACTTCGCTAAGTTTAGACCCACAAACATAACACGTAGCTTATGACTTGGTTGTGCTGACAATGTTGCACACACTTCCATCAATCATTGTTAAATGAAATTCGAAATCGACGTAAACGTCCTTTTCGCCACTCTTAATATGAAACGGTCCTGTAGTCTTACAAATATTTTCAAAATACAGACAATACAGCGAAGAGGAAGAGCGTATGTTTTTCCAAATTATTGTTTCAGAACCATTTTCTTATAGAATTAAGGGAATAAAAGCTATAAAAAAGAGAAATTCATCAGTGTCGCCTTCTTCTAAAAATGTGTGCTGATATGTACTATGACCCGAACTACCATCCATCCCCCATTTACACACCAAAGTAAAGGTGTTTGAAGTAATACTTTGTATATGCTCTCTACCGCGAAGTTCAAAGAAACTATTTACTGTTTTCCTTAAAATATCGTTGACGTTTATTTGTACAGTTGTGACCGAAACACTGGAAATTTCTGGAAGATATTGTTTTCTATACTGTTTAAGCCTATATAAACTTGACAATGTGTCGATGTGTACACTGTTAACCACAGCCCTTAACAAATTATATTTGCGGTCTGACAAGTCCAGATCTAAACAAAGAGCAAGAGTTTGATGTAGTGGTAATTCTAACTTTTTCTTGTGTTATGTGCAATATATTTAAAAATTTTCCATAGTAACTTGGGTGTGTGAGAGTGCAACCTCAGCAGTTTATAAACTGCTCAGCTCAGCAGTTTATAAACTGGGATAAGTCAGACCTCCAGAGTATTTTTTTGTGTCCACTCTATAGAGACAAATAACGAAATCCATAAACCGACAAGGATCAATTTTAAACGACACCATGTTATAATTAAATCACTGATTGATTTATTTCAAACAAATCTAGTTGATATGATTAATTTTGCAAAACAAAATTATGGATAGAAATACATTTTAGTTGTTATTAATTGCTTTTTAAAATATGTTTGGGCTTTTCCTTTGAAAAATAAAACAAGTGTAGAAGTTGATAAAAGAATATAAGAGGTTGTTAAATGGTTGGGATTAGATTCTTCACATAATAAGTAAATATAATGTGTAATTATAAAAAAATAAACAATATAAATAAAATTATTTTTAATTCCCGTTTACAAATACACAATAGTACATTATTATAAGGTATTACTTGTGTTTTTTATTCATTGATGGATTTACATTTCAAACCATGAGATACAATTTATTTGTTTTGTGATAGTCTCTCTAACCCTTCAGCTGAGTTATAGGATAATAACTTCCAATTGTGTATCCTATAATTTCGTTGTTAACATTTTTTATTTTCGTATTTCGCTGAAAAAGAGCTTCTTAAAAATAAAATGCGGGTACTCATTTAATTCTATCAAGTTTTCTAATATCTCAAACAGTAAGAAGTGTTCATCATTCTGAATAGGTATGTAGAAATACGAATCTATAACTATAGTTCCATTTTGTGCAGCTGTATTGTTGAAACGGATATACTTTACAAAACCAATAAAAAAACCTGCATTTTTGAAATAACTAAAAATACACGCATTTTTTAAAATTTTATTGATACCATGTTAATTTACGTTAAAAAGCATTTAAGAAACATTATTCCTTTAAAAATAACATTATTAAGATGTCGTCTATTTCGATCGATGCATTCTTGGAGGCGATCTCTAAAATTGTCCATTACATTACGGAGCATCTGCTGAGGGATTCTTTCGATTTCCTGACGGATTCTCGCCTTCAGTTGTTCAAGAGTACGCGGGCGTTCTTTGAAAACTTTGCTCTTTAGGTAGACCCACAAGAAAAAATCACATGCGATGAAGTAGCAACAACAGTTACTTGGAATTATTTTTATCAAAGTAAGAACTACGAACATGCTTCGATCCATCTTGCACTCTTAAAATAATCCTTAGTTTCACATGGGAAACATTTTCTGTTTGGTAGGCTGCAGTCTCCTTCGCATTTGATGCACTTATACTTTACTGGAACAGGCATATTGCAATCAATAAATAAAACTGTTCAGCACAATTTTAATGTAATAATGATTGAAGAAATCTAAAGTCACCAAATTGTAAGCGCAGTACTGTGTCGACGCGCTGATGTCCGAGGACTTCTTGCCACAGCGATTCTTACACGTTCAATATTCGTTCTTCTGTTTCTCGTTTCACCTATGTTTTCAAAGTTTCGTACCCATAACTTTATTGGGTTCACAGAAGGCACGGGCCGATTACGATTAATTTGGAAATGAACACGGAAGCGGCGCGGCGTTGAGCGGCTGCATAACTACCGCTTTGATAAAATGCCTTCACGGCGAAGGACCGTACTTGTTTGGACCACTATTCCATGGCTAGGTACTGAAATGCTTTGAAGGAGGGAACAGAACGGTAACCTTGACAACTCGCCCCGCCCACTTTCTTGACTCCCGCGCTTATTTCAAGGTATCACTCCCGCACCCTATATTTATTTATTTGGTTTACATACAAAAGGGGAAACAGTAATATTGTACAATTTATCCCGTCCTGACGACATACTTTATGAAAATGAGGCGCGGTCACCAGTTCACGTTAGTACAAGTTAAAGCGTAAACGTAGTATGCGTGATATTCGACTATTCGAATAGTTAAATTATTTGAATAATTCGAATATTCCAACACTTAAATTATTCGAATAATTCGAATGTTCGAATAGTCAAATTATTCGAATAATTCGAAGTCATATTATTCAAATAATAAATTAATTAGATTTACACTTATTCGAAAGTAGATGGTACTAATTCGAATATTCGAATTAATCTAATATGATTCCTAGCACTAGTTGAAACTTATATTTTGTAATATTTTTAAATGTGTTTTTGGTAATCCACTAACCGAATAAAACCGGTTTTCAAACCGAGAGCGTTCCACTTCTTGTACCTGTTTGGAACTGCTTTTGATAATTGCTCTGTATAGTTTTGAATATTATCAAATTTATTTAAGTCTATAAAGATTCTAAAAATTAAACGAAGAATTAATGTGTATTATTTCGGATTGGAAAATTTAAAGGATAAAGGTTGCTAGAAAATCGATAAATAATAAAATCTTTTCTTATGTTTAATAATGGTTACAATGAGAATGCTTATGGGAGTTATACATATAATAGTACAGAGATATAAAGGGTCTAATTTTATAATTTCTTGGATGTTTCTTAGATCCCTGTGTAAGTAATCAAAGTTACTTAAATGATCAGTTTAATCAGATCTAATCCCTTTTGAAGTAAAGCATAATTATCGTTATTAAAACTAGTAACACTTATAGTAACATTATTTTAGAAGGGATAGTATCCAACGTTATTAACTTAACTAAACGTTAAGCGTTAAACTGGATTTTGTAAATGTTTTTATTGTCTTTGCATTTTTCAAATACGTTCAGTGTTTGATTGGTTATCACTAAAATACTAACATTACTTAGTTTCTCAGTAACAGTGAATTTGTTTGTTACTAGGCCACTGATACTAATATTGGAGAGTCTGTCTGCATCGACTTTCTTCGGGTTGATTTTTACAGGTGAAACGTTTTTCTACTCTGCTGCATTTTTCTCCCGTCCATAATTCTTTCTGAAGTGATTGCAGGTGACATCTCCTCGGTGGTATCATCATTTGTCTTTGAGAGTTAGGTAAAGGATAAATGGAAGAATAAATGTAGGTTTCGTGCAGCAATAGTACCTAATTTTTGAGATACAAACGATACAGTTTCTTACTAATAAGGTACTAGACATTTTTAAAATAGAGAAGGGGTGAACGGCAACGAATCGTTTTGTTTGTGGATTTCACTATGCGGTCTGCGATTTAAATTTAATCCTTGCAATGAGATTTCTAAGTTAAAACTTTCCTATGAGGAGAGATATACTGTTTTTATTTATTTTATGCAGATATTGTAATATTTCTTCGGCAACTAAAATTTGATTCTGCAAAATAAGTAAGTTTTCCCATAAGTGATCGGGTTTGTTTAGATAAGTTAAGACTTCGTTTATGTCTGCCTGAATTTGTAATAATAAAATTCTTTATGACATATTTTTGTTAAATGTTTAGCGAAGGAAACATATTTGTTACTTTGGGCGTTGATTTGTTTCTGATTTGAAAAAATAATTATATATCCTTCGGGTTTATTTGTTCTAAATCGTTATTGTTAAGGTTTCCTTATATAATATTTGATAACTGTCCCTAAAGTATTCATTAATCCGTGTCTAGTTCTTTTGGATTTTAGAATTTTTGCAAACTAATTACCTATATTTTTCATTTTACTCAGTTGGCGTAATTGAGAAGTTTTTTCATGTCTTTCTATTTTGTTATCAAATGATCGGTGTGTGTGTGAAATATTAATATAGAAGTGACCAATTATTTGGGGCGTTCCCAATTGTTCTCGGAAGTAGGTGTTATTTCTATTGAGGGGAATTTTAAGTCCTACAATGAAATTTATTTTCTTACTCTTTTTGTTTTCCTAAAACCAAATTGCTGATGGTGCAGTCCCCCTCACCTCTATCTCCTCTAGGATCCTTTCAACTGGCAGCATTAAATGGGTTAAATTGCTAGGATTGTAAATAAAATGAATATTTAGTTCTTGGCACGAGTTAAGAACATCTTTTGAGAACCATCAGCTGTACCCGCGTACTTTAAAATAATGGCCGTTTTTATTAAATTCATTACTCTCTCTGGATACTTTGTGCTCCTTTTGAAGATGAATTTCTTGGATCTAGGGTTGTCTGTTAAATTGGTCTCATCGAAGTTAACCATAAGTGTTCGATTAGTGTTGATTCACAAATCTCTAGCACTATTAAAGAAATCATCTAATTTATTTCTCGTCATTGCTGCCGTTTTTGTTGAAATATTTGCAGATAGTTTGTTAGCCACTCTTTCTTTGCGTCATTTTAAAAACATTGTAATCTGGCTTAGGAAAGTTATCTTAAACAACCTCGTTGTACGGTACCTAACAGAAGCGATATTAGATTATTTGAATGATTTTCCTTAAATTCCGAATTTATTTCTGAAATCTCTTCACATATATGTTTGAATAATCTTCCTGAAGCTACATTGTCAATAGCTGTCTGAGCAATATTATGTAATTGATGTATTTGATCAATTGCCTCCTCACGTAAAGCTTCAATTTTTTAAAAAAATTTTCCATGACGTCCAAATTATTGTTAAATTATAAATGACAGTAAGTTCCACAAAGGTGTTTTAAAAAAACTACAGTTTCACTACTTATAATTTATTTAACTGTCTCGTGCAGACGTCATAAACCATCGCATTTAAATATACAATATTAGTAGATTTTATATTTAGTACTTACAATGTTGCTATGTTTGTAATTATTATTTTTTTGTAAAGAAAAATATAAAAATTAATTTTTGTGGACTATTTTTTAAAAATAAATTTAAAAATCTTGTTGTTGGTTAACTATTGTAAATAATGTACTAAATATGGGGCAAAATAAAATGCTAATTTAAATTTTAACTTCTATTAAGATCAATTGTTTTCTTTCTTAAAAATATGTAATTTTAGAAGAGCTAACTCCTCTTCTGCTTTCTGCTTTCTTAATATGCTAGATGCCACAGCCAATTGTCCTTTCTCAGTTTTCATTTTTATTTCATGTAATTCTGCCTGTTGTGCAATGGCTTCTATCATTTTTCTCAAACTGAGAACACATTCTGTGTCCGAAAGTCCACTCTTTGTTTGTTTTGCCTGTCGTGGAGTAACATCTGTAACATACATCCCGAGAATAATTTATATCGTAATACACTTCAAGTCTATAGCAACCATTTTAAAATTATTCTTTTAAACACTTAATAAGAGCAGTTGGCGAAAAATTTGTAAAAATTAGTATAACTCGAAGTACCAACTCTGGGGGAAAATGTCTTCATTACCGATTCTGTGATTGTATCAGCAGTAGCCCCTGAATGCATTCAATATCGAAATCCTGAGTATTACCTATAAATAATTTTTATTAGTGCCACATTTCAAGACGTATAATTTTATACTCAACTATTGTTGCATCTTCATTGGTGTTTAAATTCCTACTGTCTACAGCCTAAAAAGTTGTAATGATGATGTTCTTTTAATATAAGTATTTTTTTACATAATGGAAGTTGACTATCATCAAACTGGGATGTACTGTCCCATGGACATTCTAAAGTCACATCCATATGAGGAGCCGAGACAGCTACAGCTTCCATAACCGGGTCTTCCTGCTTTTTTGGTGGAGGACCACCTCCAGTTATCAACAGATTATACTTGGTTTGTTGTCTCCTTACATTTCCTAAAAAAATTACAATTCATAAATATACATCACAAAATGACTTGCTAAGGGAAAAAAAATAGAAAGTGGTTGTCCCAAGTCACCTCACGTTCTGGGAGACTCATATACTCGCCAATGTCTTGGTATAAATATATTGTTTCCAGCTTCACTTTATTTCTACCTGGATCATGCACAAACCTACTTTAATCATAATTTAATATCTTCTCGGGCGGAATGTCCTTCAAAGAAACCGATAAATTGTCGTAATATTGCCGATGATTTTTCAGCATTCAGCTTCAAATTATGATTTTTACTATACTCAATGAGTGTCTTAAGGTCGAGTATATTTGCTTGCTCTACTTGTAAAGGGTCAAGATTATATAACATTTGAGTATCATCAACGTAACACTGAATTGTACAAAAATTTATGTGATTTTTTAAATCCATAGTATAAATAATGAACAGAAGGGGTCCCAATGTCGACCCTTGAGGAAGAACTCCTGACCTTATAGGTCTAGCATTAGATGTATTAGTTTCCACTCGTACCGATTACTTAAATAGTGTTTGAAAAATTGTAAAGAAGTTTTATCAAGACCGTAATAACTTATATACTTATATATTTTGATATCAATAAAGGATGACTAACCAAATCGAGGGCTTTCGAATAGTCCAGAAGTATCAACGTAGCAGCTCTGTTTATGTCTGTTGCACGAACAAATTATCAGAAACATTTAACAAAGCTGCACAAGTACTACGGCCAAATCGAAATCTAAATTGATGGTCAGTCAGGAGATCGTTGGCTGCCAAAGCCAGTATGCCCAATTTGTTGTTTTTGCAACTTTACTATTTATTCTAAGTCTGCCAATGAATTTTTCACGTTGTAAACACTCAACTTCTTTATGTAATACAGTTTGATTGTCCAGGATTAACACATAATTTTTTAAGATGAACTACACTTGGTAGACAGTTCTTACACCATCACTTACCTTCTTCCAGTTTTGAACTTGTGTTAAAAAATAAAACCGATGCATGTATTTTACATTAAAGGAAATGACAATAGTAACACTTGTTTTATTTTAAAAGGAAATTATTTTCAGCACCTGAAAAAATTAAAATTTTTTTGTAAAATTGTAATAAATTTGTTAAATCTTGAAGGGGGTAAACAACTTAATCATATCTACTCACTTATGATATGACCCCCCTTAATATTAATAGCATAGCAAACAAAATTTAATTTTTAGCCTTGGTATCTGGGCCCTCAATAAAAGGGGGTATCTGAGATATTTTTAATTTCTTATGTTCTGTATCTATAAAAAAAATAAATAAAGAATGTATATACTTAGAATAAAGAAAATAATTTGTTTTATTTTTATTATTCTAACGGAGTATTTTTAGTACCCAATGCAAAGAAAGTGTTTATAAAGCAGATATTATCATACTATTTATAAAGCATGATTTACAGGAAGAAAGTTATTATTTTTTGTTATAACAATATGCAAGAATAATGCACCTAGCATGGTTTGAATGATTTCTTGTCCGTTTATTTGTCGGGTTTTTTTATGTCTTCTATCGGTGATAAGAGCGCCGTGCTGAATTAGTCCAACACACTTTTTCTTTGTATACAAAAGAAAGCAGACTTATTGTGGGCAAAGGAGTAGTAAAAATATTCCGACCTGTTTCCTTGATTTTACCCGAAAACCTCACCTGAACATTGAGAATAGGCTGGTTAAGTGAAGTGAAGTATGTACCCTAGCATTATTTGGAATATATGATTGTGACTGCGATATGGTTAATAAAGAATCTGATGGTTGTCGGTGCACATATTCTGATGAACCTGTACATGGAGTGTTGACTAAACAAATCGAACCTTGAGTACCAGTACCATCATTTTGATTTTAAACTTTAGAAACATTTTGATGACATATAGGTGACTGTGAATAGTCATTGAAGAGTCATATGATTGTTGAGTTACAGATTCTGAGGAAAGGGGAGATGGAGAACTGGTTGAATAATGGGAACCTTGAGGAGAAATAACAGCAGTAGAATTGTGTTTATAAACTTTAGAAAGGTTTTGATGATGTAGAGGTGACTGTGACTGTATGATTAGAGATTGTTCCGATTGTTGTGGTGAACAAGGGTAAGGGGATAAAGTAGTGCTAGCTAAATACTGAGAATCCACAGGGGATGGAATAGATATAACATTTTGCTGTGTTTGTTTGGATACTGTAGGAAATATTTGGCCAGACGTATAATATGGATGTTAATACTTTAAAGAATACTGAAGTTGTGTTGAAAATATTTAAAGCATATAGTGAGGCGGTGGTGCTGTTGAAGTTGAGGAAATGAAATTATCGTATCTCTCGGACTTAATTATAATATCAAAAATTGCGTGTTCAACACCTTTTCTGGTTTGTTCTGAATATGATTTCATTTTTGAGATAACATAGTTGCCAAGTGACTTCACCTTCTCAGGCGTGTTTGAAACTGGTATTTTTAATTTACTTGCAGCCGTCTTCATTAAGCCAATAGTATTTTCCATGAATGACTATTGTAGATGTTTTTACGCGTTTAGGTGGCTTTTCAATAGTAGAAGATTGAGAACCTGAATATATTCAGATTTTTGTAACGCAATATCTACGCGATTTTGTATAATCTGTAGAGTTTAAGAAACACTAATTTGCATACTTCTTTGTTATTAATGAATATATTTTCTGGTAAAGATCCTTTTTGATTAATTTCTTGTATAGGTTCGTTTCTTTGGCATTTGCTTTACACATGATTTGATCAGCGCACATCTTGTAGAAAATGAGCTAATATCCAAAATTGACTAAACAGTTTTGCTCGTTCAACTGGCACACCAACACTTTTTCGAGTACAACCACATGTAAAGTTGTAGTATAACAACCCTAGGTTCGACAAAAAATAAGTAAACGTAGTTGTGGCCAAAAATATGTGATCGTCATAAGGACTACCTACGTTGTGTGTATCTATTTTTATATTGACCGGAAGGCGCTGGCTACTAACTTTGTAGAGGGGATGTATGGTTTAATTATATAAAACAAAAGCAGAGTAAATACACCTAACCTTTATTTACATACAATTCAAATTAAACATGTGACAAATAGAAAGAACAACAAAAACATTAACAACCATTTAACATAAAATGAGAGTGCCAGGCTCACCTAGAGCTCCTGTGGGGAAAGAGCATGGCAGAGAAACCCACGATCGTTGCTCTTACCACCCAAATATAAATACAAAACAACCGCTAACCAAAGGCATAAATTAAGAACCTTTGCTAATGATAAATAAGACCTGTCTCATTTAATGTGTCACTAAATGTCATCTGTTACCTCATATTAGTCATACACACTTCCAAGTAAAACTGAAGAGGTTTGGTGTTAGTTAGCCGGCAGAGCCGGAAGGTACTGGAGTCCCATACGGGAGGCAATCCAGCTATAGTTGAGATTTCGGAAGATCCTTCATAACACTGGAGTCCCATACGGGAGGCAATCGAGCTTAATCCAGATTCGTTCCGCACGGGCGAAAATGTTAGTAAATTCAACAAGGCTCGTATAGACGTATGACATAAAGTGAGCACAAGAAATCAAAGAACAACCTAATCATGATAAAACAAGTTAAATGTGAAACAAAGAGGTCGTTAATGCAATATCTGGGCAGTCACGACAATATACATATTTTAACATGTAATAAATAATGAGCAATCTATAATAATAATTGTAACAATTTTATCTTAGAAAAATATACGCCCCTGAGCGTAAGACAATGAAGGCTAAACATATACAGAATTATTATCATGAAACATCTAGGTTTTTCGAACAACGCTATCATGACAAAAACAACTTAGATGTGAAACAAAGAAGTCGCTATTGTAATGTCTGGCAATTACGACAAGATATGTAGATTTTAACATGAAATAAATAATGAGCAATCTTTAAGAATAATTATAACAATTTTACCTTAGAAAAATATATGCCCTTGAGCATAAAGCAATGGAAGCTAAACTTACAAAGAATTATTATCATGAAACATCTACAATCATCACAATCATAAGATTATATAGAACAATTAACAACAAAGTACTTAAAGAATATTACCTGCTAACTAATAACACTTTAAACTATTAATTTTACACTACTTTGTCACACTGCCCGCCGATCGTCTTGCTACCTATCTGCACACTGTTCTCACTTCAACTGCCTATCTTCAACTAACTAGGCTTCCTTCCAGAATTCCCTACCTAGGCGTTTTCTTTTTTTTCGGTTTCTTTTACCAACCGTCAATATTACATTTTCATTATTGTGCAACACTCATGTAACAGGTGACGTCGAAGTTGATAAGATAAGTACGGTTTTGCACAAAGTTTTCATCAAATATTTTTGATACAACTTTTTTTCCTTTAGCAGAAACATATGGCTTATTTGTATTGCACAACGATTTTGTTATATCGCGATTTTGCGCTGGATATTTTCTTTTTTTTTTCTTCGCTTTGAGCGACCCATATACATCTGTCGATGTACTCGGCTGTACATTATTCATGTTTTGAATTTCATTCAGTACATCGTCATCTAGGTTTTCTTCCTCAGAATGTTCTTCTTCTTTGTCCGATGGGAGGTATTCACTGCCGGAAGACTGAAAAGGTTTCAACTCGTCCGAGGACTCTAGCTGGCCAAGGTTTTCTTGTAAATCTCGGGTCTGTGCACCCTTTTGTGTCAACATTTTGCTGCGACTAGATATTGAATTAATTCTGGAAATAAACCAGTATGGAGATTAGCAATAATGAGTTAAGCTACAAAGTCGGTTCAATAAATAAATATTGAACTGGATACACATAACCAAGTGAATATAACTAGAATCTAGATAACTTTTGTTTTATTAATGATTATGATTTAATTATTTTTTTCCTCATAAATGAATTATAATCATTTTTAAGATAATATTTGCAGGTTATAAAACATATCTTACTATTAGGAATCTAAAAATAATGACTCACCTGATATTATTCTTAACTCTATCTGTTAAATATATGTGTAGAATATTATTTTAGCTTTTAATGAACTATTCACTAAGGAAAACCACGCAAAAACATTTATAAACAGCACAGGCTGTTGATAAACTCATTATTGCCAAATGTCCTATATGACTTTTGGTAGATTGTGGATTGACTCATTGCTAAAAGAAGTATTCCACTTTTCACACTTGTGGGATAACACAAAACGCCAATAGATGGCGGTTCGATCTAGTTCTGGGTTGACTCATTTTAGATTATTGTAGAATAGCGTTTTAGGAATACACAGAGCGGGATAACTCGTTTTTCATTCAAATGTGGGATGAACCATTATTGCATAACACCGTCCAATTGTAGAGCGAAATTCTTTTGTAGAAGCTGGTGCGGGCGATTGAGATTATGTATTATTTTTAATTTGAGGGATTGAGATTCATTATCGACAGTTTCAGTAGGCTCTAAAGAATTACTGTTTTTTTTTTGGGTACGATTATATCAACGAGAAATTGTGGCCTTTGTGTAAATACGTAAGGGGCTTTCTCACGACCTCCAGCTCCTGACTTTCCTTTTCTCTCTTGTATCTCTCTTCAAAAGTTGTCACGGATGTTTTCCACTTTTTATGCAATTCCTCACCTGTAAAATTAGATAATTATTAGTTTACTGTTTTTGTTCAATTTTATTTCTCTTTTCTTTTAGGTATATATGGCTACTGGATGCTCTTTGGCCGAGTTACATTATAATTTTCGCATTGGCAGATCTACTGCTAGTAATATTATATATAAGTAAAGTATGTGAGGCAACATGGACTAAATTGGCAGATAAAGTTATACCTCAATGTTCAAAAGAGAAATGGACCGAAACTGCTAAAGGGTTTCAAAGATTTGCACAGTGGATCTATGTACTATAATTTTTATTGATAATTATTTGAAATAATTTAAATAAAAATATTTACGTCCAGTTACTAAAGCTTATTAATAATTGGAATTTTCCATTTATTCTAGCTTATGCCGAAATATTATTTTCTTATTTACATGAAACTAGTAACATACCAGGAGACTGGTGTCCCCATACTCATATACTAGATTCTAAAAGATCTTGCTCTAAATCTAATTCGAGTTTTTCCTTTGAAATTAGCTGCTTGTCCGTTTTCCATAAGTTTTACCAACTTGGATACCTTAGCTGTTTGATTGATACACATTGTCGGGTAATCTGCACTAGTTTTTACGTAAACTTATCTGTATGACCCATAAACTTGACTAACTGTTCAAGTTCTTCGTCTTTCACATTGAAAATTTGCGAGATTGTTGCGAAATGTTTTGTAGTAGACGTTAATGTATTTGGGTTGTTGACACCTGACTAATCAGCGTATTTTTGCAAAACTTTGTACCCGCAAATACAGGATTCTACTTGGTTATTAGGTACTCCAAATATATATTGATTAGCTGCATGAACAGTTTGACCGATATTGACTCATTACTTCAATATGTCGTTGAACATCTTGGCTAACTAAAACCGGCACACCTCTTCCACGTTTTCCTCGAATTATAATTCTCTTGAACTTATGAAGTAGAATTCTTTTTAAGTTGATCATAGTTTATGTTATTGTGGTATGTAATGATATCTCATTCTCTGTAATTCGCCAGGTATTTTCCTATTTAGTAAAAGTAATCGGCAATAAATTGTTCACCAAAAAAAGTATTATAAGCTAACTTTGACTGGTTCCTGGTAATGAATCTGAATATTCCAATATAGATTCAGCCTCTTCTTCTTCACTATCATTGTCAGTGAGGTCCATGTCTAAGATCGATATTTATTTCATCCAGGTTTTTCCCTTTGTGGTGTGCTGCTTGTCCTTTCTTCATTAACAGCAACGAATTTTTCATTTACAGTACGACCTTTAAATGTAGATAGCTATTCAATGTCATTATCTGACATAGGTATTTAAATCTTAGGTAATTTAGTTGTTGTAATGTCTTGAGGGTTTTAGTACCAGATAATTTTGCATATTTTGTGAATATTTTATATCCACAAATGTGTTGTATTGTATTGGGATTTCCAAATAAATAACCATTGATTTTATACACAAAGTTTGCCCGATGTCTTAGTAGAATATCAATATGTTCTTGGATATCAGAACTGAAAAGAACTGGTACACCGCGGCCATATTTACCACGTATAACTATCCGTTTAAATCTTTGCATTATAATTTTTTTGGATAGGGTGATTAGTACCTTAAACTCATAATTTTTAGGATGCTCTTCGGCTAGTTCATATAAAAATAGAGAGACCCTTTGGATCTGACCCAGTCGCCTTCTATAAAGAGAAGAACTTTGCACAATACAGTTTCCAACAACCTAGTGTAGGCTGCCTAGTTTCACTCATAAAATTAGTATTATTATCCATTCGTAGCATTATCCATTGACACTATGTTTCTGACAATTTATGTAACTAAACAAAAGATATGAAGATTTACGAACGACTGTGACAATTTAATTTCAATAATCACAATAGTGTTCACAATTGTACATTAATGTATATGTTTCTCATATTTACGAGTACAATAATCTAAATAATTATTCACTACTTAGGTAGCGTTCTTTAAATCGCATCTTAACATTTGATACTTGTTAATCAAACACCAACATTCTCGAAAATGACAATTTGCATCGTTGTACAAACAACTCGCCTTCTCACATAAATACCTATCCCCTCTGAATGCATTGTGGGCAGACATTATTCCAACAATCCTGGGTACATGTGTCGCACCCTAAACACTTTGATTTAATGGTTGACATACACTCGATGCACATTTTTTGGCATTATCGAATTATCCCCATATTAATTGTTCTATTCTTCACCATATTCGTACATGTCTCACATTTATTTGTACTCACTTTCTTGATTGAATTTATAAAATTCATCTCTATACGTTTAATGCAAAGACCAGTACAAGGATTGAGTAAGTTTTTGTTAAAAAAACTAATAATTGTGACAAATTACTGAGTGCTCAATTTTGTATGGAGATACACGCACATACTTCTGTGCTTTCAAACCTTGGAATCGGTAACTAAATATAAGGGTTATAAGAAAAGAAATAATTTTATTGAATGTTGTACTGAAAAAATGACACTTGAAATTTGATTTAGGAAGTTCCCTTGACGTTCCCTTCGTTTCTTGTGATCGAGGAAGCTTTGCTACGATGTCTCCCCTCGATTTTTGACCGCTAGTTCGCTAGAGTCATGTTACATAATTCTTCCACACGATCCACATGGTGAATAATCTTTTTCAAAATCACCTAGGTGGCCTCTTCGTCATCCAGCAGACTGCTACTGTCTTCATGTTCGTTTGACATGTCTAAATCAAAATCTGAACTACCATACATTTTACTTTCGTATAAGAAGTAATTGCTTCCTCAATGTCCTTGTCATCAAAATCTGAGGAACTTGAGTATGTTGACTTCTTTTTTGGTGCTTTTCTGGACTTCTCTTGAAAATTATTTGTTTTTTTGCCCACAAAAACATTTCTTTTCACAGCTTTAATCTGTTTTTCCTTAATAGCTTGTTTCTGCTTCTCGTCAACCTCTGTTATGTTATTTTCTGGTGTACTTGTATAAATAATTACATGATCTTCCCTTTTGGCCCGTCTGTTGTTTTGTTTTGGCTGAAATGCAGGAAAAGATTTACGAGATTTGCAGACTGTCTTGCTGAATTGTAGGTAACTTTTTTTATCATATTTGTCAACATTTCCTCAACCAATTTAGATATAAATTCGATGATGGTGATCTCATCCAGAATTGCTGTTAGTGGATTATGAGTAAAATCTGGATCATGGAGTTCATCAAAATCAAAATATTTCGAAGCTGCTGGGGAGCTATTTCAGAAGTGCCAGGAGCTGTTACTGGTACACTGTTATCATTCATTGGTGATTTTGTGGAAGGTTGGTAGATAAGAATTCCAGCAAAATCAGAATCTTCATTTAAGGCTGTTCACTGGCCAAATTCTGCTTTTTAGAGGGTCTTTATGATATTCGCGGGAGTAAACAATAGCAAATAATGCTGTGTTCATAACATTTTAAATCTATTGAAGATTTTCGTTTTCTACTATACAATCGTGTATGAAAGTTCACCGATGCTATACAAAAACAAAACATCGTTTTACACATTGCACAGTAATTAGTACCCTCCTTAATTTTTTGTAGTGGTGGAGGTGATGATGTTGAATTAAGTGGTGATAGATTTGACTGTAGAAAAAAGATATTATTTTTTTGCAGTCTCTATATAAAAAAATATAATTTATCGGTACATGCGGCTAAATCCTTGTAACTGTTGTCTATAAAATCTCTGTAATTGTTCTAAAGACATGCAATTCCTACATAAACTAGTTGGTGTAAAGCTTTACAATCGTCGAGGGTATTTAACACATCTATACAAATTAGGTCCATTCATAACTGGTGGATCCGTACCAGTGGTACTACTAATTTTATTTTCTTGCAACAATTTAGGCCGTTGATCCGAATCCGCCATCTCCTCTTTCTGTTTTCTAACACATATACTTCTTCTAATTCTGGATAAAATATTTTTTCACAAATAAGTTGAGCTATGCGATCGTCTTTCTTCATAAGAATCCTCATCAGAGTGGTTAAATAAAACCGCTTTAATCACACCGGTATAATCTTGATCGATGACTCCAGCTAAAAAATAAATTTATATAAATATAGTTTTATTGTTAGTATATGAATTCCTAGGCATACCTCCAACATCTATAAATTTTTACTGCCAATCCTGATATAGGTGGTACTACATTGTGAAATTACACCAATATACTTTTCTTTATTGACTGGTAATAACTTTACATCACCAGGAATCTGTTGCTAAACACCTAATAATAAAATGACTATCATAACCACTCAGATTATGAAAAATAACAGGTATAAATTTATCATCTTTATAATTTATATTACATGAATTATGAGCACTTCCTCTAAACCTTCCAGTGCAATGACAATGATCTCTAACTTTTATCTCATCTGCCGTAATAGGTTTTGTACAAATAAGACATGTAGTAGATGAATTAAATTCACATCTTTGATTCTCTGTTAATGGTACCATTGAAATTGGATTGGAAAATATAGGATTTAATTGTTCTGTTATTTCTTGTATTCAGTAGCAGCAGTACTCATTTTTTAATCTCTATGTGTACGCCACTAAAACTGATCTACTAACAAAAATCTCTGTATTTAGACTCACTCATGATGTATGCATTAACAAGGTTAACAGGTTAGAAATATTACACAAATAAGTATTTTTAAATGTTTGATATATTATTCCGCTTTCAGTTTTTTAATTGTAGCTCGAAAACGAAGCAAAATTTCTCTTTGAACTATCATAGGAAAAATTATTTAAAGAATTGAATTTCTCATCGATATAGCTTTTATAAAAAATTTAAAAGAAAAATTATATGCAAAAAATCGTTAATAAACAATTTGAAAAAAAAAACTTTAACAGTTTCTACACGAACCACACTCAGCAGATGCGGTGTAGTTAAGTGAAATTTCCTTAACTTTGCACACCACCTTCTCCTCGTTATCTCTGGTAGAGTACATCTTGTATGCGTAGTTTTCGGACCCCCTAATGAATTCCAGCTTCCAGGCCCGTGTCCCTCTAGCTCATTAATCATATCGCCTAGGAACTCTCCTGTGGGTACGTTATACTCGTCCCTACCGTTATATCGCCCAGCTGTTCCAGGTAACTATACAACTTAAGGCGGGCCTGGGCTGTTACGTAAGCGGCGATGGCCACATTGACCGTAGTAAGTGGGTCGTATACTTCTTCTTTGTGTTGCCAATTGACAACGAGGGTGTCTTCGTTAATGGATAGAGCCGAATTTACGTATATAGAGCGTAACAAAGAACTCTGCAAGGTTCCTGACGATCGTCGTTTTGAGTGGGTTCTCCCTCTGTCCCAGTTTTCCCCAGAACGGGTTCAGAATGAGTATTGCGAGAGAACGCAGCTCTGGGTTTTCCACAATCTCGCAAATTCGAGCATGACGTCTTCGCGTTCAAGAAACTCTTCAATGTATTTCTCCTTGTCTGCCTAACTGGAGCAGTGATAAAGCCACCCTGAGGCCTGTTGTTTAATTTTGATGCATTTATTCATCATATCTGTAAACAGACCCGAAATATTTACAGTTTTGTCATACTGCTGAATGTCATACTTCCTAATTTCATATACTTCTAATATTCCGTAACCTTTTTGGATAGCTTTCAGCACCTCGTCTATAATCCATGCACTTGTTAATGACGTTTCTTCAATATTATGCGTACATTCTCCCTTTTTCATTCGCTCCCCGCAGATGCGACAGAGGACAAACATTGACTTGTCGTTCAACTTGGAGGGGAGAACAGGGTGGTAGAGATCTTGAGGCGGGAGAATCTTACATTTAGTGACACCGTCTGTGTTGGCAAGGTTGATCTGCTCGCTGCCACGCCCTACATAAACTTTTGGTTGGTCATGGGCAACTTGGCATACTTGCAGACCCAGGAGTAGAGAGAGCAGACGTCGACATATTTAGTTTTTTCATTGGACTGACACTTGTAATATTCCCGCGTGTTACCCGTTCGACCACCATAAAAAGCATCTCGAGGGTTTTCGGTAAACGCACGGAGCTCTTCGTTTGATTGTCGAAGGCCTGTCCATTGTATACGACGACAACCACCTGCTTGAATTTCTTTCTCATGGTCATGAGGTGGTGAAGGTACGGCGAAATGGGGTCGTTGCACCTCAAAATCTGTAGTCTAACCCCGCATTTGGTGCAAATTTTCTTTTATGTGTCCAGACTCACAGCATTGCTGAAATACTCATCTGTCTATCTTCGGCCTTCCTATGTTGTCCTGCATGTAACACAGGTGATCTACAGGGACGTGGGCTTTGCAGATCTTGCAATATATTTCGCCACAGATATGGGTTCTATCCCTTTTTACCACCTTGAAACAGGCGGTGCATCAGCCAATCTGCTCGCAAACTGAGCTCTTTTCAACGATCACCGGACACGACGTTTCTCATAGCATTGTCGCCCCCTAACGCGACGTTGGCAGTCGGTACAGGTGACAGCGATGTCTTCGGGACATGCTGGTGACTGCTGACACGCAGGGCAGGTACCACCGCACCTATGATCGTTTCTGTGATTATATGGTATGTTGCACCTCGCAGGAATAACCACAGCAAAAGGCGACCGTCAGTGAAGTTATTACGTTATAGTGGCCCTCCTGATACAACATAGCTAGATGAACGGTAAATCAGGCAAACTGTTAATGCGGCAAGCGGTAGTGTAGATACCAGAAAGAATGAAGCGATTTAACAGACAAAACCAAACATATACTGACTATAGACTTTAGACTTGGCTCTGTACACAAAGAAATATAACAGTAATAACCAGTTCTCCTCAAGATAGGCCGGCGGCTGGCGGATATCTCTGAAAGAAGAGTATGATTAATTACGATCTGCGTTTCAACTCATATGACAGAAGAAAGGAAATGGAGACAACATCCTATCAGCCGAACGCGCAATTAGGTTAAGAGTACCGGACAGAGACAACAGCACACCTAACCACGTCGTACCTGAAAGAAAAGTATGATTAGTTACGACCTACGTCTCCACTCATAGAACAGAAACATTTTATCAGCAGAGCGCGCAGTTAGGTCGAATGCACTGGACAGAGTCAACATTGCACCCTTTCTTGTCGTATTCCTGCGAATAGGTATGACCTGCGTTTCAACTCATAGGACAGAATAAGGGGGGACAACATCCTATAAGCCGACAAGGGTTAAGTTTTCAATATCGCTGTCTTCGTCATATTGTATATCTTCTGCGATAAAGCGTGGCTCACTGATATGTCGAGGTTTACTATTTTACTTCAACATTAATCAAGTCGATCAAAGCGTGATGGACGAGATTGTAGTACGGTAGGTAAGACGTAGCTTGACGTTGGTTGTGTCAACTCTTACAATTGCAATGTTAACACATGATCCAGCTAAGGAACGGTGGGGTCCCAAATCTAATATAAGATTTGTCTGTCTCAGCTTTATCGCAACGTGCTCCATGATCTTATCATTAAACAGGAATGTTTCAATTGAATGGGAGAATCTTTCAAAGTTCACTCCCAAGCTTTTCAATTGATTGAATTCTTTAGGCTGAAGTTCTTTAGCCGGAATCCAACCCAAGAGATTGGGTGTTGGATGGTTAGCCACAACCCCTCGGTCGTTACTGCCTGATTCGTTATCGATCACCTCGTCGCTCGATCCCGCTGGTAGCGGTACAGCATTGTGTTCTTCGGTTGAAAGCAGGATCAGTTGTTGAATCGTACGCTAGGTCATCAAACAAATCCCAGTTGCTTGGATTACTTGGGGATGCTCATAATGACCGACACACGTCCGTAAGGACTGAACGATTATAGCAGGTGATGGTATGGACTCATACTGATTGTGGGTAACATGGTCTACTTTACCATAGCTCCCATCTTTCAATGGATAACTCGGTAGGTTTGTGTGAAACCACGTACCATTAACATCAGTCACGTCGCCAATGCAACGCAAATAATCCGATATCAGTGCTGGAATAGGATATTGCTTATTCGAAAACGCTCTTTCCAATCTTTTAGCATCAAGGTAAGGTTACCTTTGTGCTTTTGTACACACTATCCGTGCCCAGAAGTGCTGGGTCAATAATTGTGAACATTTGTTTGGAACATTGTCTCCGAAAATCAACATTCACGTCGCAGATACGTTCGTAAACAGTATCAACCAATATACCAAACCCGTGAAAGTTTGGTCTAAATCGGTCTTTACGAGGCAAAGGCTGTATCCAAAAAGTCCGTGAAATCTTTTGCGACCATAGGATCCTCTTTTAGCGCAGCTAATTTCCTAGAGTACCATTCGTTAGAATTATTGTTTGAATTCTTATTCTCAGAGTTTTTATCCTTTGGTTTTGTCTTCTTTTTATTCATTTCTACATAAGGCTAGATGTCTCTAATCCCTCGTCTTTAATTAGATATTGAACATTCTTGACGTTAAGCATCTTGTAATGTAAACCGTTTGGTTAAGATTTCCAAAAAATGGGACGATGTCAAAGAGGGACTTGTTCAAGGGATATATATGTAGAGGCGGTAGAGATCTCGGGGCAGAAGCAGTATTGTACTAGGATGTCCTCCATCGTAGTGCCAGGTGATAAACTTTATTTGCTCTGCTCGGTGCCTCGAGTGTTTCACATCCAGATATCAGTACATCGAATCGCACGGAACAAAGCTGGAGGATATCTTACAACTGCGATTCTTGTCAGCTACCTCTCGATCTTTTGAAACAGAAACAGACTGCTGCGTAGTGTACAATAGTGTTAAATAGTGTACGTGTTTTATGGCTGATTTACATTTTAATAATAATAATAATAATAATAATAATAATCTTTATTGCCCAACAGATAACATCCATTTATAGGACAAATTGTTTACAGAAAAGTTAAATGCTTAACACGTATAGACATAAGACACATCGAATGAAGTACGCAGAAGGCTAGTAATATTGTATGTGCATACAATACCCAAAAAAAGAACATATAATATTCTTATATAGAATTAAACCTAAATCAAATCACCATATCTTATACCAACAGTTTCAACTATCTGATTGAGGCTGCTAAAATTAAGATCACACAAATCTGATATTTTATTGAAATTTCGGCACATAATATGTACTGGGGACATCATGAGACACTGCGACCTTGCTCTAGCACAAATAAATGTATAGTTCTGACGAGAGTTTATACGAGGAATACAAAAACAAAACTGGCACAATAGGGATGGACATTCTAGATTATTGTGAAATAAATTATATAAAACTTTTATACTTGCTAGAACTCTACGAAACTCCAGAGAAGGAATATTGAATCTGTTAAGTAGAGTAGATTGGTTATAGCCTCTCTCCGGATAAAAGCCATCTATTTTGAGTGACATAAATTTCAAAAATTTCCTTTGTACATTTTCCAATGACAGCTTCAGATAGTTGTAACGTGGGTACCATACCAATGAACAATATTCAAGCTTAGATCTTACGTATGAGTTATACAGAGACTTAAATGCAATTTCATTTGAAAATAACTGACAGTTGCGCACGATACAGCCTAACATTTTTAAAGCAGATGAAGTAATATCATTTATATGTTTAGAGAAAGTAAGTTGTGAGTCAAACAAGACACCCAAGTCTTTTATGGAGTCCACCCTGTTAAGTACCTCAGAATTAATTTTGTAATGATATGTTACTGGATGCAATTTACGAGTGTAAGTTACGACCTTGCATTTCATTATATTTAATTCCAGACAATTACTAGTGCACCAGTCGTTTAATAAATCTAATTGGTCTTGTAACTT
>NW_019416511.1:445801-494009 GCF_000390285.2 Anoplophora glabripennis
ATATATATATATATATATATCGGTTTTTGCTGCTGATTCAAACTACGTAACAAAAGTTTAATTTTCATCTTCAGTTTTGTGGCAACTAATTTCCAAAGGCGATTTTAAAGTTAAACTAAAAGTGGGGTTACTTTAAACAGTTCATTTATTTTAATGTATTTGAGAAAGTAACCCCTCAAAAGGCTTAAAATAACTTTAAAAAGCTAATTAAAGTCACAGCCTTAATTAAAAAAAAATTTTTAGCCAGAAAATCGATAAAAACTATTAAAAATATAAAATAATGTGTATATTTCTCAAAAATGTGCTTACATAGAACAGTTCTTATCTTAACAAATAATAATAAATAAAACAACACTCTGTTAACAAGAATTAGACATATTTATCAAAAATAGAACATAAACTCTAAAAAATCCTTAGATAGGAACGGTAACACTAGTATAAAAATAGTTTAAATAACATTTTGTCCAAACTCATGTCGGCCCCTATTTACAACTGGTTGGGACAACATATATGTTATATTATTTAACGTGACGTCGAAAACGTCATCAACATTAGGAAATACAAATACACTCTTTTTTTTCATATACGGCCTCATGCACTTAACAGCAAACACTTCACTAGTGGTGTTAACGTTATCCATTATTTGTGCAACAAACTTCTTGTTGTTTTCTTTTTTTGAATGTTCGTCATAGGTAAGTTCAACCAAAACAAAAGCACCCTTATGTAAATTTTCCAGAGATGGGGCGTTGAATATGGACATAGATGGCCTACTACGTGATCGTGAAGGTCCCGCGGTGTTACTGTCAGAATCAGAGGGAAGATTGTCTGATTCCACTTCGCTTTCCTTAGAATTTGTGCTCTGCACTGAATCGTTTTCGGATTCTGGTGTGGAAATACTTTTTTCTGGGTCCACCCTTAGCCTTTTTTTTCTAGGCCTTCTTTCTTCAGGTGTATTAGTGCCAAATCTTTTCTCTCGTAAATATGTGGTTAAGGCACTTTCTATATTTTGTGTTGGTTCCTCATCTTCGGTATGATCAGGCAATTTTTTTAGAACTTCCTCTTTATTCAGAGGATATATTCCTGTAGCAACAAAACTATTTTTTAAGATTCTGCTTATTGCTGATCGATCTGCACCTCCTGGTAACTCCAGTTTATCTTTAATAGGTTTTGGTTTTGCTGCGTCCATATGGTTAAGACATTTTTTTAGTAGGCGTGGAAAGCAGTCTTTTGGAATGGTGGTTAATCTTAAATTCTGCACTTTCCACTCTGTTAAAATAATCCTCCATGCGGTCTTCCTTGCCCTAAAGAAACCTACATCTAGAGGTTAACACAGATGTGTCGAGTTAAGAATCAAACAAACGAAACTTATGTTATATTCATTGCACTGTTGCAGAACATATTCATCTATATGGGATGACAGATTATCTCCGATTAAGACTTTACGTCCATCTAGCCGTTTTGCATGGGGCAAAAATAATGTAATGAACCAGTCCCGGAATGTTACAGTGTCAATCCAGCCAGATGCTGTTCTATTATATCGAGTGCCTGCTATACAACATGGTTTATTACAGCAAGGGCTTCCTACAGGACCCTGTTCTTTCCATGTGTCATATAAATGTAAACTTTTGTATATTACATATGGCGGCAACAAAGTCCCGTCGGCTGCACCACAAACCATGATGGTTGTTGCGCTTTTTGAGTGGTTGCAAACCCTTTCTGGATATTTCACACCTCTTTTGTAAACACCCCATCTTTTTCCAGGATCGTCTGACACATTCGATTCATCGTAGTTAAATATGTTGCTTGGAGGCAAGTCTTGCAAAGTTTCTTCTAAATTCCTAAAATAATCTTCAACCGTTTTCTTTGAAACGGTAGCTCGTGCTTGTTTAATATTAGTTGAAAGCCGTTGACCATAAGAATTTTTGTGGCGTTTTAAAACGCCCAGTCCTTCCCTGGTAAGTTGTTGGCAAATCTTGGAACCATTCTGCCTTGTTGCTCCAAGTAGCACCTTGCCATCATCCTAATATCAAACAAATTTAAAGGAAAACCCCACTCGGCGCATTTAGCAGCTGCTGCAAGAATTGATTCTTCTTCACGTTCAGAAAAAACTGACTGNAGACTAATAAAAATAATAATGTCTTCCTTTTCTACCACTTCACTTAATTCACCATCATCATCATTACCTCCACCGCTACAAAAAATTAAGGAGGGCACTAATTACTGTACAATGTGTAAAATTATGTTTTGTTTTTGTCCAGCATCGGTCAACTTTCATACACGATTGTACAGTAGTAGTAGTAGTAGTAGTAGTAGAAAACGAAAATTTTCAATAGATTTAAAATGTTATGAAAATTTTCCTTCTAAATCATAATTGTAATAATTTATGTATATTAAGAAATAAAACAATTTAATTGTAACATCTGATTTATTATTTAACACTTACAACATTCTAAATATATATAAAACATATCTTTTCTCTACTTGAAAGTTCTATAAAGTTTTGTTTGAAATCGTAAAGATTAAATTCTAAATTATGAAAAATAATGTATGTGCTATTTCCAAGTAATGTTTCTAAATTATATCCTCCACAATACAATATAGAATTTTTCCTCGGTGCTATAGGATAATAATACATATCATGGCCAACTACAAATCCAATGGTTTGATTATTTAAATTTCTTATTGTTGTATTAACGGCAAATTCTTTCCATCCGTTTTCTTGAGTAGCAGGGAAATAGACTGCAGGATACTCCATCAAGACTAAATTGTTTTTAGATTTCTCAAACAAATAAAAGGTTCCATCTTCTATCAAAATAGTATAATTCTCAATTTTTACAGCATTTCGTAAATAAATTGGATTTTCGATAGTCAAATTTAATTCAATGGGAAAATTATAATTCTCAATATTTATATCATCTCGTATGTACAGTGTTCTACAAACACTGCAACTTATTGCATACGAAACGAAAATGAGTAGTAAAAACATTTTTAATTTTAGAGTTGTTTATCAAACTAATGTTTGTCTACGTATATGAGTACATCAAGAAAACATATCACTTTTATACATTTTTTAGATCCCTCCTCTTTAAATTTTTTTAAAATAAAACAGAACATTTTTAAAGTACTTTTTATTCATATTTTTATATCATATATTTAATATAACATTTTCATTTTTAAAATAAAACAATACATTTTTAAAATAAAACATTACATTTAAAACTACTTTTTATAAATATTTTTTTATACCATATACTTAATATAATAGCATTTTCATAACCACAAGCTATATCACTAAAAAGATGATTTTTACAATGATAATGGTAGGGTTTAATATTACTCAATTACAAGACAAGTCTCCATAAAGGACCCCTCACAAATCAAACGGAAATTGGCTTTCTGTGAAATCGGCCGAATTTTGGATATGTTCCTTTCGATTTTAATTTTGTTTGTTTTTAATAATCATCATTGAGGTTTTATATGTTTTTATTGTGTGTAATGAAGCCTCTTTTTAAACTAATCTCATGTTAGTAAGTATTTTACAACAATATCAATCTATTATACATGTCTTGAAAAAGGAAATAAACATTTCCGAAAGCTCGACGATATAAAGAAGTGTTTATTTTTATTGTTGACCATTTCACATTTTTCCGACTGCAACCCTAAAATACTTTTTCAACGTTTGTATCAACTAGTCAGTCGTTTGCTTATATATATCTTCATATACAGGTTCGGAAAGTCCCTATGGTTCATCGGCCATTACGTGAAAAGGATAAAGTAAGTCATAGAAATCCGTGCGATAGACAAGGATGGTTACATTGAAGACGTTTCATAATCTGAATAGTCACGGCCCGTTTCGGGTTATATCCATCTTTGTCTATCGCTTGGATTTCTTTACTTTACTTTGTCGCTCTCATGTAAAGGCAGATGAACCATGTGGATTTTCCAGCCCTGTATATCCCGAAAATCCAAGGGTGGAGGTAAAATCAGCGAAAATCGGGGAATACCGGTCTCTAACCTTCCAAGCTGGGTACTGCTCGCAGGGAAGATTTTCGAGCTTCGTGACCGTGGAGACTTTTGATCTGGACACCGAATGGAACAACATATCCGATTTCGGCCGATTTCACCGAAAGCCAATTTCCGTTTGATTTGTGAGGGTTCCTTTGTTTTTTTAATCTAAAATTTGGACATTTGAGTTCGTCTACATTAACTATTTTGTTGGAAATGAATTTACTTAAAACTTTTTTTTGCTCAGTCTTTTAACGATTACATATGCTTCACCTACTATGTTTTTTATAGTGACTTAGATCTTCTAAATGCAGATCAGAATCCACTTGAAATCGATTATCCCAACTTAGTCCATGTATTTTTCTAGTTTTCCAATCAGCACATTTTTGAAATTCACCATCAAAGAAGGAAATACATGGTAGTCGTACAATTTTATGATCCATGCACCCATTTTCCATATTTAAAATGGCTATTTCTCTAATATAAAATTCACTAGTTTTATTTTGAAATCCTTGAAAGTCGACCACAGACAGTTTTTTTAAACGATTCTAATAACACTAGTTAGAGGATTATACTTCACCAAACGATCGTGTAGTAGTAAGCAGTAAGCGGATGTGTTGGCATCAATATTTTTATTCGTCTCAAATTCAATCCTTTTATTACATCATCATTTTGACGACTGCAATCGATAACAACAAGAGGAGCTTGTAGATAATTTTCTAGTGATAAACAAGGTTGGTGGTCCATGTTTGTTATCGAAGTTGAGGTGTAAGTTATCATAAGGATAAATTTCAGAATTAAGATAAAGTTTAATATTCGTTAAATTACAGTGATCAAACTGACTCATAAATCTTCACCTGATGGTGCTTCGGCAGCGGCTGCGTAGCTCTTACAAGAGGAACATGTAAAATTCTCACTTGCTTGCGACGACGGTGACGTGTTTGCTGGCTGGAGTAGTCCATTGAAATGAAGGCTGAACCTCCATTTTTCCTCTGTCGATCAAACCTAGGCGCAAATATGTATTAGACCCTCAGGAATCCCAAACCGCAATAATTTTTTACCTAGGTGGTCAGGAAAGGGGTCAAAAGGTCAAAAAACCGTAACAAATAAGGTTTTTCGCAAATATCTCGTAAACTACGGCAAATAGCAAAAAAATAATTGCACCATCGTGTTCCCAGGGAAATTTTACATCGATTTTATGCTATTGCTTATTAAAATTAAATAAATTTATGTTATGTTTAGGACAATTACCAAGCAAGAGAGGGGAAGGCATTTGGGTAGTAGGAGTAGCGCACGCTACATGTATCGGCTGACTCGCAGCCGACAGCTTTAGCAGGTGCGCCTCGAATATAATGCGATTTCAAATATAATTAGTCGGCAGGTTCAATTGCCAGGTACACTAATTTTTTTTGCTTCTTTAACCTTTTAATGGAAAATCAAAAATATTACAGATGAATAAACAGAAAAAAAACTTTTTTAGAACGAAATACTTATTGCAAAAATGAAATATAGTTCTCTGAAAAATCGACTAGTAAGCTTATTCTACAAATACTTGTTCTTAAAAAAAGTCAAAATTTTTATAAATTGATTTTGAAGACAGTAAACTTTTGAGGAATTGAATAGTTAATAAAATAAGCCTAGCTAAATTAAAATTGGATGCGATTTAAAACAATTACATGGATTTAACTGGTACATTTTTCAGAGCTCGATATTTTTTTTTGCAATAAAGTTTTGTTTTAAAAAACTTTTCTGCTCTTGATTACTGTACTAGAGTTGTCTTAGGATAATAAATCAGGTTTTTTCATCAAAATTGATGACCAATATAACATTTTTATAAGTAAAATCTGGGATGCTAAATAGTAAACCGGGTGTCTCACCACGAACTCCATCGATGGATATCTGGGAAACCGCTCAAAGTTTTGAAACTCTGATGGTGTGATACGGACCGTGGAGCCTACCAAGCTAAAATATTTTCAAGGTCATCGTACTTCCGGTTATACCGGAAGTCGATTAATTTTCTTATTTTAAATGGAACCCACTGTATATTATTGCATTTTTGGAAAGAACATCCATTTTTAAGTTGAAAACATATTGCACACTCCATACTTAGGATTGACCGTTTCCGAATTATTTTGATTTTTAAGCAAAAATTTAGTTTTCCCGGAAACAGGTTTATTTTTTGTGCAAATAGGACATTTTGTAGAGGAAGACCTAATTTATCGAATTTGACATGAAAATTTTCCAGTTTTTATACAGGGTGCTCAAAAAAATTATCGAATATGAAGTTCAGAAAATGTGGAAAACTCGAAATTTTTAAATGGAAACCCCTAATTTTTGTAACGTATTCGCATTCTGCACTAAAATTAAGTGTAATTGTTAAAGTTTCCCTATACCTAAACCTAGTGGATTTTATTTACGAATAAACATTTCCCTTTTCTTATCCTTCAAGCGATGTCCCACATATCCATCATGGAGTTCGTGGTGGGACACCCTGTATACGTAAATAAGCTATTATTGTATAATTACCTAATGCACAAAAAAATTAAGCAAAGTATATAATATAAAAAGTCTCTGACTACAATATTAGTAAATAGACATTCACGCCGGATTGATACGTTATTTCGCATTATTATTACCTGATTTAAACTTTCAATTAAGACGATAAAAAATATAAATTATTATAAATTAAAATACCTCATTTTTAAACAATTTGTTTGGAATTTTGAAATACTTGTACCTACACTCTTAAAAGGATGCCAAAATTAATTTCTCAAATATATGTATATAAATTACATATAAAATACTTTTGCCAGGTTTTTAGCTAATTCTCAGCAAAACCAAAAAACTCCCTTAGCGGATTATTACCTAAAATTTTAGCGATTTTTAACCTAAGAGAAAAATAGCTAATAATTAACTGAAAAATCGATTAATGTTCTACCAGGGTTTAAAATTAAATTTTTTTATAAAAAAATAATTTCTTTTTCAAATTGCGGCACTTTCATATTTTTAATAATTAATTATTATATTTAAAAATTAAAAGAAGTTATTGTAAGAATAAAATATAATATTGTACGATGTATTTTTATACAGGGCGGAGAGTAAAAAATCTTCAGCTTTATCAAAATAAATGTTTATTTCAATATAAAATAATTAACATTAACTTTTTAGAGCGTCTGAATCTATGATTGAAATTGATAGTAAACCCGTTTCACATGTTGTAAAGCAGATTTAGTCGGAGGAAGAGTCGCGAATTGTAAATTTTTTTTGGCAGTTGTTATTGATGCCATATACAATTTATAACGAAGTTCTGAAAGAGTAATTGTTTCCTTCTTATTGCCGTAAAGACGTAAAATAATTTGCTCTGCAGCCAAATATAGTGACTCTTCATTTTGTCCTGCTTGGTAGAATACCTGAATTACTCTTTTTAAGTTTTCGTCTTTTTTAAGTATTTTGAATGCACTTTTTTTGCCGATTTTGAAAAGGGCACTCGTGATATCACACCCCACAAATGCATGTGCAAACAAAATATACGGCTGATGGAATTTATTATCTTTTGTGGAATATAACTCCTTCTTTTTTGGTGTTTCTTTCAAAAAATAAAGATTGCAATTTGGAGGTGTCAATCCAATGCTTAAAATAAACAAATCAGCATCATTACCGACAATGCAAACAGACTCATGTATTTCTTTCAAATTCAATGCAGCCTGTACAATGAGCGTATCTGCATCTTCAGTAGCAATCTTCGTATCAACATTTCGCACTTGTAGAAACTGTGACAGTAATTGTACGAATTTAAATTTATTGGCCAGATTTGACAAAAATTTTGCCTGTCTTAAAGTCACTGCTCGGTCTTCAGTAATATCGACATCAGGAGCAACTATTTGTTCCTTTCTCCTATATCTTTCGTATGATTTTGTGCCTATGATTTCACTGTTGTAACCATCGAAAACTATTGTCACGTTTTGTCCATAATGATTGGAAATAAATTTTAAATACGTCTCGCATATACCTCCGTACGTTGTCGCATAATCCCAAATGCATTTGTGTAAAAGCTGTCCACCATCAATGACGTAATAAAAATTGTCTAATACTGCTGATGACATCAAATCTGTTTTAAATGAAATAATTTAAATAAATTTAATTTTGTTTTTGCAATCACTTGTATTCGATATGAAACAATTATTACTAGAAAACCTGTTTACCTGTCTTAAATAGCTTATATAGCTCAGCTTTTGGGCTTTTCCTCATGTACCCATTTTGATCAAATATACTAAGCGGAAAGGGGGAAAGTTCATATCCAAAAGCATCGCGAGTGAGTTCCTCATTGCCTAAAAAAACATAAAATATTGAACTATGTCTATTTATATTTAATAATTTTTATTACCTTTGAAAGTCATCGCGATTCGTTGGAACAGTAGTTGAGAATCTATTTTTAGTGTGTTCTCTTCGGGTATGTGTACGCCACCAATCGCCAATGACAATGGTTTCACTTTGTATAAGACTGACAAAGATATTTCATCAGCATTTTTGTTAATCATAGTAGTCATACTCTTCAGTCCCGTTTCGAATGCCATGTGGCAATTAATGTCTGAACCGCCGATAAGACCGGTTGACAATGACATTAACCCGCAATGACTTTGGAATGGGTGATGCTGCGTGAACCAGAATTCTAATTTCTCTAAATCATCGTTGTCTCTTTTCATCCTATTGCCGGAAAGGTCTACGTGTTGCTCACTAGAATGTGACTGTATATTTAAATATCGCTCTATACTTTCCATTATGTAAAATGCAGCTGGCATTGATAGTAGGTAGCGATTAATGACACTAGGAGTAACACCCCTTCCGTGTTTTAAATCAGTTCCGAAAAATCGATTTAATGTTTGTTCGATTGTCATGTCGGTCCACACACCACACCACGGTTTTTCCTATCTTCGTACAGTGAAAAATCCTTCTTTGGCAAATTTATCGTATTCCTCATCATCCATTTCATAGTGGTATCACTCATTTTTTTCAGTTTCATAATTTGTTCTTGAATTAAATTAGTTAAATGTTCTACGACATTGTCAGAATTGATGGTATCTGTTGAAATGAATTTATTTACTTAATAATACAATATGTGTATGTATGAACATATAAGTTTATAGTTACAAATAAAAAAAATCTATTAGTAAAAGGGAGTTAAAGTTAATGTTAAATTATATTTAAAGCCTAGTATACCTGTATATAACGTATCAGAAGTAAGAAGATTTTTTATGTGCTCATCTGCACCAGGAGGAGCATCGATATTTCTGCAAATTATTGATCCTAATGCAGTATACGTTAAAATATGAGCTCTAATTGATCTTGCGTAAGAGTGACCTGATATCATCTTTGGAATAGAGTCAGCTGNACGCATGAAGCCATGCTGATCCCATGATATTAGAGTTTTTGTAGCAGGATAGATGCGATTATAAATCGCTATCTCGAATATTTTTGAGAAATTGCAAAGAATTGAAACCGGTCGATAATTCTTAACTTCGGTGTTATTACCACTCTTAAAGATCGGACATACTCTCGACAATTTCCATATTTCAGGAAACGTAGATGATTTTAATATTAAATTGTAAATAATAGAAAGTGGCTGTAAGAGAGCTCTTGCACAATCTTTCACAAGAAAAGCCGGTATCTTATCGTGACCCGATGTCATTTTGTCTTTTAAACTATTTATTGCCTCTAATATTTCTTCATCAGTTAAGCTCGTTATATACAAAGGCATTACATCATGGCTACATAATTGCTGAAAAGGATAATCCACGTTACTATTTGTCCCAGAGTAAACATTTTGTTAAGTAGCAAGTGCAGGTGTTAAATGATGAGTAAAATCAAAGTGTAAACGCTCACGCTGTTAAGTGATTAGTGCAAATGCGAAGTGCGTGCGCAAAGTAAAGTGAATTGAAGCACGGTCTATTTTCTCTGTTAAGTAGCTAACCCCGCCACCCGCGTACTCCCGGCAAACGTAGCGCCGCCCAAACGTGGCCCGCCCGAGCTACACTATTTAACTGTTTGACTAGCCGTTATTTTTGACAAGTACATAAGTACGGACGATATTCCTATCATGAAATGGACTGAAGAACTATATATAGCATCACAGATTTTAGGAATCATCAACGATATAGCTGCTTTGGATAGTCTAAATAGATGCGAAAGAGTGCGTAAGCTGCATCCAGTATTAATTATATACAGAAATATTTGTAGTTTAAATTTTGAAGATAATGCACTTCTCATAAATGTATCCGATTTTGCTATAGTTGGTCCAACAATAGTCAGTAACTCATTAAATTTATCTTCCGTCATTCGCATTGAATTACAAAATTCAGTTGGATCCTCATACTTCTTCTAATTCTGGATAAAATATTTTTTCACAAATAAGTTAATAATAAGCTTTTCCAGGAACTGATTCGGATCAACGGCCTAAATTGTTACAGGAAAATAAAATTAGTAGTACCACTGGATCCACCAGCTTTGAATGGACCTAATTTTTATAGGTGTGTTAGATGCCCTCGACGATTTCAAAGTTTTACGCCAACTAATTTATGTAGGAATTACATGTCTCCACAACAATTACAAAGATTTTACAGGCAACAGTTACAAGGATTCAGCAGCATATATCGATAATTATATTTTTTATATAGAGACTGCTAAAAAATAATAAAGTCTTTTTTTTCTACAGTCAAATCTACCATTTCACTTAATTCACCATCACCTCCACCGCAACAAAAAATTACTGTGCAATGTGTAAAATGATGGTTTGTTTTTGTACAGCATCGTACTACTATACATGATTGTATAGTAGTAGAAGAAAGTATCTTCAATAGATTTAAAATGTTATGAAAGTTTACCTTCTAAATCACCATTGTAATAATTTATGTATATTAAGATATAAAATAAAACAATTTAACTGTAAAACCTAGTTTATTATTTTTATTTAACACTCACAACATTCTAAATACCGTGGAAGGGGCTACTTTGATCAAAATAAAATTTCAACATCCGATAAAACATTGTAAAAAACGTTTAAATGTCTTCCAAAAAAGTATATATATATATAATTGGGAATTATTTTTCTTAGGTATCAGGTTCTAGTTTGACTGCTGGTCAGATTGATAAAAAACACACAGCAATAATTTTTTATTAAATTCTAACGTTTCGCTCCCGATCGGGAACTTTCTCAAAGATTATTTTTCAAATAAAACACATTATTTTGTACCCGTCACACTAAAAACCTGAAAATATAAAACAACTTAATGATTTACAATTTTAACATGCATTAAATTTTAATTTTTACAATAATTTTTTTGTTAATACATACCTAAGAGCAACCAACTCCATGTATAATATAAAAGAAAAGAAAAACCAAANGCTCATTAGCACCAGGAGGAGCATCGATATTTCTGCAAATTATTGATCCTAATGCAGTATACGTTAAAATATGAGCTCTAATTGATCTTGCGTAAGAGTGACCTGATATCATCTTTGGAATAGAGTCAGCTGCATAAATCGTACCCCACAGTTCCTCCAGTCCACTTCCACTCATAGTGTATCCTACCGCTCCAAAATACGACATCAAAAGATGAAAACCACCTAATCGAATTTTCGTGTTTTTCAGTTGCTCATTTCCTGATACTATCATTTTCGCTTTGTAATATAAAGGTTGATCGAAGCTTACGAAACACATCTTTTGATTCAATTCATCACATTGTTTTCTAGTAAAAAGAAGGGCTGTATTGAGGGTTGTTAATGACGATGGTGGCGCATTAATGAAGGGTAAACAATTTATGTATGACCTTTCATACGACTCATCAGCTGTTATAGTTTCGAGAAACCCTTTCCAAGTTGCCAAATTCTGAACATTAAAGGCTTTTCCCCAAATGTATGCTGCATAGGTGGACGGAATAAGTGACGGTTTTGTGGATAAAAGTGTGCTTACATCAACATATGTAATACCTAAAAAACAAACGAAATGGTTCTTTAGTTACCCAAAAATTAATATATATATTTCTTTCATATACCTTTTAAAGAATTTTCAGTGGGATTCTGAAATGGCTTGAGTAAAATTTGCCTTTGTTGTGCCAGGTGAGAAGGTGTAGGCATTTTTTTACATCTTCTGCTACCGCCTTCGTAATTGACATCATAATCAGGGGTATAAATAGTTAATCCTCCTAGACAATGGAAAGTGTCTTTCCCATCTAATGTTTTGACATTGTGGTCTGTGTTGTCAAAAACGTGTTGTATGAAAGTTCCCTTTTCTATGCGTATTTTAGGAGGATTCATTATGGTAGAAGCCTCATGTAGTCTGATATTATAATAGCTTGCACACACTCCAATTTTTGAGAGAAGCTCTATCACTAAGTGTGATCCTGTTTTTCGGTAGATGTACGTACCAACTGCTAATTGAAGCATTGACAAAAAATTAACTGGTCGAAGAATTGAGATGATTGCATGTGCGATATTTTCGTGTTTCGCATTTCTCTCTGCAATGCATGCCTCAGCTTTCTCTCGATCTTTATTTTTAAGATCTTTTATGTCATTTTCTGAAGTATCTAGACATTGATCTAGAAAGTAATCCAAAGTTGATGGTATACATGATTTAACATTATTCAAAAATTTTGACGGTGGTGGGTATGAATCAAATTTAGGAGAATTACTTTTGATATCGGATTTTATAATATTGGCTGCTACGTGTAAAACCGTTTTCTTTTACATATCAAGTAATGAACTTGGATCACTAAACCATTTCGAACATATTTCGGCCAAGTTAAATGTTTTGTAATAAACAATTGGCTCTTTTCCACTTCCTTGAACTACACAAATATCTTTTCCAAAACGTCGAGTTAAGTTTTTGAACAAACTTTCATTTTTAACAGTATCATCACCAAAGAATGTTTTAAGTTCCCTCAATGAAAATTTAAACTTTCCGCTTTCTTCAATGTGATCAAAAATCTGTTCATATATTGCGTTTTTCTGTATTAATTTTTCGGAGCGGTTTGATACTTTACTTGCCTTAAAAAAAGAAATATTATACAATAGATTCGAATCATTCAAGAACTCTTCTCTGAGTTAATTGATATTTTTTCATGTTATGATATAAGCTGACATAGAGAGTAGCAGGTAGAAAGTAAAAGTGATAGGAAGAAGAAACAATAAATAGATAGATAGATAGATAGATGGATAGATGGATAGATGGATAGATGGATGGATGGATGGATGGATGGACGGACGGACGGACGGACGGACGGACGGACGGACGGACGGACGGACGGATGGATGGATAGATGGATAGATAGAGAGACAGGCAGGCAGGCAGGCAGGCAGGCAGACAGACAGACAGACAGACAGACAGACAGACAGATAGAAAGATAGACTGGTTAATAGATAGATAGATGGTCTTTATTTAATCTTATACCTTATAAACAATTAAGTACGTGAGAAAAATATGAACAATCAATGATATTCATAAATACCATAATTATATTATTACAGAGAATTAAATTATGAGAAGTTAAGGCAATTTATTGATCGATTAAACCTTTATTAAAACTTTGGGTAAATTCCATCTGACCCTTAAGAGAGAAAGAAAAGAACAGCGCGCAAAAGAGAGAATCAGTAAACAGTAGTTAACCCTTAAAATGAAAAATATAAAATTATATTTAATAATATAAATAAACAAAAAGTAAAATTACGTACAAGCCTGATTGTGCCGTAACATTTCACATGATACGAAAATTTTTCCTTCATACAAAATATTCTTTCAATCCTTTCAAGTATTTCTTTAGTATTATCATGTTCTTCCAAATATCGTAATAATCTGTCTTTAGATAGTTTCCCATATGAAGTACGAATTTTTTTGTTTTTTGGATCTAAGGGAAAATCGAACATTTGACGAAGATGGTGCAGAAGGTGGTGCAGGGATGTTTTCATCCGTCATTGAGGATGATGCAGGGTGGTCCGCATCCGTCAACAAAGAGGGTGCAGGGATGTCCGCATCCATCGAAGAAGATGGTCCAGAGATGTCCGCATCCATTAACGAAGACGTTGAAAAGATATTAGCATTGCTAACCTCCGAATTATCAATTCCACTTGATTCAGCAATTATTTCTGATGAAATATTAACTGAATCATCTGAAGAATCTCGCATTCTTTTTGGTGCTTTACAATACTTGTAATAGCTTTTCCTGCACGCACTATGAACTACAATATTACTTTTCCCTTCCCAACATTTCCACTTATCGTCCCATACAACTTTGCTCGCAGCAATTAGGGAATTTAAGCCTTTTCTTTTCACCGTATCCACCTGATCTTGCAACGGTTGGTTGCAGATTGAGCAAATTTCAGTGTTATCCATTGAAGCAGTCTATAAAAAAGTGCATACAATTAACAAATTTTCTTTTGTTTTGATAATTGCCTCCTCAGAATAAAACCTAGTAAAAATGCAATATCATATGGCATCAAAGTTGGTGTCAAATAAAGGGTAGTGCTAGTTTGTCACCTCAAAAATAATGACGATTTACCAAATATTAGCCTCTAATATTGATATATGTAAACCCTTTTGCGAATTTTTCAATTTTCGGTAAATTTACCGATTATTAATACTTGTAACAATTTAAAAATTTACAGAGACCGCTGCCTTAAAGATTAAGAGATGAAACTTCAGAAATCACATATTATAGTATAGAATAATTATGTACCCTTTTAGCCAAATCGGAAGATATTACCTGCAATACATTTGACGCAAAAGTATATCTGTAGAATTCGCATAAAATCGCATAAAAAATTCAAAGCCATATAGGCCAGTCACTGAAGGCGAAAAAAAGGTAAAAGCTCCCAATTTTTTTCGGATAGCATGGATTTTCCAGATTTACGTATTTTAGAGATTCAGTTCATGTTCAAATATGTTGGATAAAGTTCCTTTCATCTTTTTTAATATAATTTGTGAAATTTAATTACTTTTCAACGCTAAGAAATCCTTAAAAACTACCCTTCCATGGCCAAAAAAATAGAAAAAACAGTTTTTAACAGTTTAAAATATTCTTTTGGTGCATTCACAATGTATTGCATTCCTTTTGTTATTCATTAGAAAGCTTACGATTCATTACAAAGTTGCAAACCTTAAAAACCATCCCTTATAATAAAATAAACAAAAAAATATTATTGAAAGCTTGAGATGTTTTAATGGTACGCATATGTTGAATTATAAACTTTTTATTGGTTTTCAAATGATCTATGATGTATTGCAACTTTTCAGCCACCCAAAAAACCCTTATGGAAGACTTACCCCTCATAAAAAACCCTACCACTTATAGAAAAATTTCCTAAAAATTATATGTGAGTATGATGATATAATTATTTTTTTTTAATTTTATTGAATTTATTCTTAATATTTTTTTATTAAATTAATATTAAATAAAAAAAATTATATACATTATAACTGGATATATTGTACAAACTGTTTTAAAAATGGTGTGTTATTTTTTACATGCGTATATAATAAAATATTTAATTTTCATCACTATCATCACTATCTTCAGCCTCGCCTTGGTCCAAAATTGGAGGACAATTGTTATAATTATCGCCAGAACATGAACCAGACGTGGAATTGCAACTTTTTTGCAACCACAAGTTGCGCTGCATCCATTTTTGCAATTGCAAAATATCATCCTAAGTAGTTCATCTGGTGCAGGCTCTTTTGCATTTTTATTTCGAGGCGTCGGCCAATTTCCGGATGTACACATATATATGTGAACTCGGATACGTGTGTGTATGTGTATTATTAAAATACTTACTCAAATCAGTTCACAAGTGCTCCAAAATGCATAAAGATGATGAATTTACCCGCTCCGAAAATTTTACCTTTTACCATAACTCGTAATTTTATAAAATTATAAATTTACTCAAAAACCCATTTTATTGGGAACTTAAAGCACTTTAAGTTTAAGTTCTGTGATTGGCAGTTTTTTTGAGCCCTTCGCTTTTTAGATTTGTAAGCTAAAAGGACCCAGGAAAGGCACTCTTGGAGCTTAGTTTTGAGCTTCTAACGGTCATAACTCAGTCAAATTTTGTCCTACAAAAATTAAAAAAAGCAAATTGTTCAGTAATAAAAAACCTACAATTTCTCGTTCTATCATTTTTTTTATAACTTTGTTAGTTTTTGAAATATTTTGGAAAAAGGCGATTTTTTAAGATTGAAAAATTTTATTCAAAAGTAAATGAAAATTTTTTTAAATTTAGGCTTCTAAAATCGTTCAAATTCCCAAAATCTACTGTTAATACATAAATAAAGTAAATTGCAGAAGGAAATACGTTTAATTTTTTTTTCCGTCAAGTCATTAATTTTAATACCGATTTTTTTTCTGAAATATCAAGACATAATTTTTATTTTGATTGTAACTTCATTAGTTTTTATGCTAACGACTTTTACCACCGCTCAATTTAAAGGTCTTTTCAAAAATTTTAATAAGTGTTATATAAGTTTTCCTCGAAAAACCTTTAATTGTTCCCCTACAGGACGTTGAACGTTTCGATTATAGCTATCTTCGAAATTGACTTCAACTTCTGGGAGTGCTATTTAATTACCTTTCAATTTTCTGCATTTTCTATCTTTACGTCAATTATGCGATCGTATTCGGATTCCGCGTGAAATTTTACATCGAAAATGATTTGGATTTTTTTTTGGACCATATAGAAATTCGAATAAATATTAAAACACGTGCAGGGAGTTGATGAACACACCGTGAGTCAGCCCGATACATATAGCGTGCGCTCGCCCCACATGTCTTTCACCGCCGGAGTATACCTATATATACACTTCCCCTCTCTTGCTTGGTAATTGTCCAAAACATGACATAAATTTATTTAATTTTAATAAGCAATAGCATAAAATCTATGTAAAATTTCCCTGGGAACACGATGGTGCAATTATTTTTTTGCTACTTGCCGCAGTTTACGAGATATTTGCGAAAAACCTGATTTTTTACGTTTTTTTGATCTTTTTGACCCCTTTCCTGACCACCTAGGTCAAAAATTTTTGCGGATTCGGTTTCTTGAGGGTCGAATACACATTTGTGCCCAGGTTTGATCGACAGGAAAAAATGGAGGTTCAGCCTTCATTTCAATGGACTAGAGGTGCTGATGGGTTCCACTTGTTGCTGCAATGGCTGTCAGGCCATCAATTCCGCGCTAACGCAGTTTCGGGTTGATTCAGGCGGCGTGAAAAATGCAAATGTCGGTGCGGTAATCTACATTTTATTAAAAATAAATCAAAACGAACACAAATGCGGGGTGTCGAAAAATCGCTTTGTTAACAATGGGAATTGGTTGATTTTGATAATATTGTTTAGGATGATTTTGAAAAAGTTGTCTATGTTTTTGAAGGGGTTGTCTATATAATTTTTGATATTGATAATTATTTTGAGATGAATAATTATTCCTTTGAGGTTGTGAATGTTAATTATGATTTTTATTGACTTTATTATTAGTTTTATTTCAATAGACCTTCCATATCCCCAAAATTGTTCTTCTTTAGAAATAAAAGTTACTGCGTCTACTAAGCTTTTGATTTCTTTAGTTCTGATCATCTGTTGAAAATTAAATGGCACATTTCAAACATATGTATCCAGACTAATTTTTTGAAATACTTTGCTCAAGGCTCTTTTTTCACTTGATTATTTTAGTTTAGACATTAAGAGCAACTGGCTCTGTATAAACTCGGTTACTGAAATTCGTTAAAGTTTCCTGTTTTGGATCATAATTGAAATGAAATCTTGTAATGCCTCTATGTCGCGAGGGTCCCGGAATGATCGAATCAAAGTTCGTTTAATTTCGAGCCAAGATTCTACTTCGAATCTTGTCGAAATATTTATTTGTGCTTGACCATGTAGTTTATTTTTTATGGTCACATGTTCAACTTTCCTGTAGGACAATTTGAAATGGCGCTTCATGTAAGAATGCGTCCATTCAATTCCTGCCATCTATGTATCATCCTAAAGAACTGGATAGGTTTTTTCAATTTTTTGCATATTGATATGCTAATGCTCTAGCGTGTTTGTATGTTAGTCCAAAATTCATCGCCGATGCCTTCTGCAAATATTTTTTGTAAATCTGCCTCTTCTGTAGCAGAAAAAACTTGTCGGGATGCATATTTCGAAACAGAGGGAGTTCTTAGTCTCCAAATCATGACCACTGTCATTGCCAGAGTTCGACACATTTGCAGTTGTTCTTTTGACATGAAAGTGGAGCGTAGATTTTTTTATGTTCAATATTACCCTGCATCCCTAATTTTTCTTTTATGTTGTATTACTTCGTTATGGCATTATTTAGGTTCTCAGTGGAAATGTTTGCTGTGTTTGTTTTTCTCTTACAGGGTCAAGTGAGGTAAAAATAAGACAAATATTAAATCTTTTCAAAAATGAATGGCAAATATTTATCAGAAAAACTATAGAATCCTATATATGCAAAAAACAGTTTACAATCTGTTGGCACAATAATCTTTACAGGAAAATAATTACCAAAAATTTTATAAGAATTCTCAAAATCTTTTGCCACGTTCTCATTAACAATATCGACAAGGGTTTCAATATCACTGTCTTCGTCATATTGTATGTCTTCTGCAAACTCGGAAGTATCGCTGTCAATGTAATTTTTCTTTTTTACTCTTTATCTTTTCCTTTTCTTTTTCTACAATCAACATCTTATATTCGTCACTTGTTGGGATGTAGTTTCCGCTGTTTACTTTTCTTCTTGTCTGAGTAGATAGGGTAGATTTATTAACTTTATTTAAGATTTGTTCGAAGCTAGTGGTTTGAAGGGGAGTCCTTGCATATTCTGATGTGGATTCAGAAGTTAGCTCAGGATTGTTATTTTGAAAGTTACTGATTGATGACTGTCCTTGCTCAATTTGTGATTTTGAATAATCGAGTCTAATATGTTCAAAGGTTCCTCTACATTATTTAGCAATCGTTGCTCCTCGCATTTTTTAATTTTATTGGGTCGAATCGCTACTTCGGATACTTTTCTTTCGAATACGGAAAAATAACTGTTGCAACAAAAGCAGACAGAATATTCTTTTTCAAAATGCCATTGTGCCAGACTGCACAGAGCGCATCAGCAAACTCGCTTTTTGTCATTTTTCGATTGTTTTTGCGTTGCCGATCGATTAATTTTCCTTTCAACTTCAAGGGACCAAAACAGCCTTTATCCAGGGGTTGTAGAACGTCAGTTGTATGGGCAGTAATTTCAGCAAAGTAATATTTTGTCTAAGTGCCAATTCTATCGTGTCTTTGTCCAAGTGAGTAATATGACCATCTAAATTAGCTAAAAGAGGTCTCTCCTCTACCATTGCACAAAATTTAAAAAATCATTAATTAAATATGTATCTATTAATCCATCCCTTATCGGAGACAGCATACAAAGTACTCTATAAATGATTCTGGTCTTTCCAAGTTGACCAAAGATTCTGGCCTTGAAAAATTATAAATGGTGATAATAAATTTCCAGCTGCTGAGGTACAAACCATAACGGTAATATTTTATTTACCACTACCTTCGATATTGCGGTGTACCTTTTGTCCCTTTTGTCCCTTTGCAGCCACACCTCTGATTCGAGTAAGATCCATCGACAAACTAGTTTCATCCAGATTATAAATATGTGCTAGTCTATCTTTTAAAGTTAAGTCTGAATAACAGGTCTCCAGTTTATCATAGAAAGAGTATATTATAAATGGATCACTAGTTGCTGAACGCCGGCATTTCTCTAATTGTTCCATTTTCTTTTGGTTTAAATGATTTCTTTTGCAAGCGTTGGGCGAAATTTCTTCACTAAAATTTTACTGCGTAGTTAGGGTAGTTCTACAATCAGGGGGCTGCGCTGCCTCGCGCACCCCCGCTTGTGATAGACGAATCCTCCCATATAAATATACTGCCTCGTACTTAAACGCGCGTTTTGGATTTCGATTGTTCATTTTTAGGGATGGCAGCCTTCACGACTACAACAGATGGTTTCTACCCTACCTCAGTTCCGTTTCCGTCTCGAATTTTCAAGAAGACAGCGACGAAGAGAATGACGTGGTAAGTACTATACTACTTGTATTTAATTTTTTGTTTTAATTGCACGTAACTTACGTACGTACGTAATTTGCGTTCATGTACGTCGACCCCATAACGTTGCGGCTTTATCAATAAGACGGTTTGGTTGAGACGGGACTCGATGTGGTCGGCGAGAGCGTTGACGAGAGTGTGGAAGCTGACGACACGGACGATATCAAAGAGAGATTTGTTCAAGGGATATATGTAGAGGCGGTAGAGATCTCGGGCAGAAGCAGTATTGTACTACGATATCCTATATCGTAGTGCCAGGTGATAAGCTTTATTTGCTCTGTTCGAGTGTTCCATCATCAATTCTACCCCCACATCCAGATATCAGTACATCGAATCGCACAGAACAAAGCTGGAGGATATCTTATGACTGCGATTCTTGTCGGCTTGAAACAGAAACAGACTGCTGCGTAGTGTACAATAGTGTTAAGTAGTGTAAGTGAAGTAGTGTAAGTTATGTAAATTGTAAAGGAATTAGTGTATGTCCAACATATTGTATATTTAGTAAGTACCTTCATAAATTATATTTTTATGTTTTTTTATACAATAAATATACTTTTTTTACCCTATTCGTCTTTTATTATTGTATTTGTATAAAATAAATTTAATAATTTCAAATAAATAATAGTAGACCGATTTTTTCGAAAATTGGTATTAGATACTGCCTTTTACTTTTGAACAACTTTTCCTAGTAACTTATTTCCACATCTTCACAGGTAAGTGCACTTTACTCTTGAACCATTTAAAGTTTTTTCAATTTTTTTATTGCACTCCCCCACCGATTTCGAAAAATTGGCATTTTCCATTATAAAATACTTCTGGCGAGCCGCGCGCTGTTTCTGACTATGAAGCCATACGACTTGCATGTTTCAGATGTTATTTTTTCAATGTGTAAATTGAAAAATAACATCGTCAGAAATACACCGAGATCACAAAAAGTGTTAGGTCGAGTTGAAATAACACTGCTAAAATAGTAATATTATTTTTGGTGATTTTAAAGTGTAAGATATTATGTTGCACTTCTCAGCTTTTATAGGAAGTCTATTCAATTGGCACCAGCTATCAATTTGAATCAAATTATTTTCAAGACGTATACAATCGTCAGTGTTCTCAATGGTTGAGAATATTTTCAGGTCATCAGTATATGTAGAGAATGTAATTAATATCTAAGTACTGGGTTATACATTGATAAAAATGTAAAAAAATAGGGGCCCAAAAACAGATCCCTGTCGGAGTCCAGACCAGACGTGGCTAAGTAATCTACCTACAGTCTTACACCCTTTAAGTAGGACACACTGAAATCTATATGACAAGATTCAAATAATTTTAATAGGGAATTCGAGAAACCAAATTTATTAAGCTTCCACAGTAGTATTTCATCAAATAGTCTATCGAATGCCTTGGAAAATTCTGTGTAAATAATATATATTTGCAATTGTTTATCAATGGATTCAGCTACAAATTGTGTGATTGTTATTAGGTTAGCAGTTCATTTACCTTTCTTAAATCCATGCTGATGAAGTAAAGTTTCATCACTGACACTATAGTAAATGCAACTGTGAAGTAAATACACAAAGATTTTTATTATGTTATATATTATTAAACCAATAAATTCAAAATAATGGGTTTAGATTTAAGTTTCACATTAATGCGACCCACCGTCCTTCCTGTGTGGAATAAAGGGTATTTCGGTGGAAGCTTTTCCGTGTTTATCTAGGTAAATTTTCGTTTTTCTCCGCAAATGGTAAGTTTTTCGTTGTGGGAGAGAGACGAAACCCGACGAGGACGCCCACCGCCGAAACTCCGAAAGTCGACTGAATGCCAGGCAAACGTTACTGCGGTAGGTTATTATTTTACCGTTTGAGGCCTCTGGGGACGATATTATAGCGATAAAACTTAATTTGAAGATTTTAAATTTTGTATTTACCCCACGGAGGCCCAAACGTTCAAATAGCCCGTACAGACTCCACCGACCGATAGACTGTCGTAGCTCAGTTGGTAAGTGGTATAATTTCTGCGGCTCCTGGGCGTTTATTACAATTGTCAAGAGAACTACCAGAATGTGGTTTTTGACAAACCGTTTCTGTAATAGAATCNATAATAGCAGACCGATTTTTTCGAAAATTGGTATTAGATACTGCCTTTTACTTTTGAACAACTTTTCCTAGTAACTTATTTCCACATCTTTACAGGTAAGTGCACTTTACTCTTGAACCATTTAAAGTTTTTTTCAATTTTTTTATTGCCCCCACTGATTTCGAAAAATTGGCATTTTCCGCGCGCTGTTTCTGACTATGAAGCCATACGACTTGCATGTTTTAGATGTTATTTTTTAAATATGTAAATTGAAAGATAACTTATCGTCAGAAATATCACCAGATCGCAAAAAGTTGGTCAAATTGAAATAACACCGCTAGAATAGTAAAATCATTGTTTAACTCTGTAATTAATATCTAAGCATTGGGATACGGTTATAACATTGAGAAAAATGTTAAAAAATAGGGGCCCAAGAACAAATCCCTGTGGGAGTCCAGACCAGACGTGGCTAAGGAATCTACCTACAGTCTTACACCCTTTAAGTAGAACACACTGAAATCTATATGACAAATAAGATTCAAATAATTTTAATATGGAATTCGAGAAACGAAATTTTTTAAGCTTCGACAGTAGTATTTCATCGAATAGGCCATCGAATGCCTTCGAAAAGTCTGTGTAAATAATATATGTTTGCAATTGTTTATCAGTGGATTCAGCTACAAATTGTGTGATTGTTATTAGGTTAGAAGTACTTCGCTGTGGGAGAGAGACGAAACCCGACGGGAACGCCCACCGCCGAAACTCCGAAAGTCGATTGAATGTCAGGCAAACGTTACTGCAGTAGGTTGTTATTTTACCGTTTGAGGCCTTTGGGGACGATATTATAGCGATAAAATTTAATTTGAACATTTTAAATTTTGTATTTACCTCACGGAGGCCCAAACGTTCAAATAGCCCGTACAGACTCCACCGACCGATAGACTGTCGTAGCTCAGTTGGTAAGTGGTATAATTTCTGCGGCTCCTGGGCGTTTATTACAATTGTCAAGAGAACTACCAGAATGTGGTTTTTGACAAACCGTTTCTGTAATAGAATCCTTATAGTCCGATAGTGGGATGTTTGTATTTTTAGTCAACTGTTTAATGAATTATAGCATCTAACATAAGTTTCACATTTTCTACACAATGTGTACCAGATGCTCCGGGAAGGGAAGTATTTCGATCTCACAGATGCAAATTTTCTTCTCTTTTGCCTTATTCATTTTTACGGAAACAACATCTTTCACTGATGGCATCATTCGACTATTCGTATCAATATTGTAAAGCTCTTCAACTATAGAAACAGTTTCCTGTGGCAAATTTTTCCCTCTCTTCGCAATAGTTTCTCCCAACACTCCATTGATAGACTTCAGTTTTTTAGATTTTTGAGCTAAATACCTTGACGTATTGAACTACTTCTTCTTGCACTCTAAGATGAAGGAGGTATATTAAGAATTTTAAGCTTCAAAGGATCATTATTCTTTGAACTTGAAAATTTACCTTTCGTCTCATCCAACATTTCTTCTAAATCTGTTTCTTTTTGAGAACGATCTTTTATTTCGTGTAAAGCACTGGAATAAAGCTTCGTCATCGGTCATAACAGTAATATTTCATTGGTCAAATTATCAAAATTGCTTTCATTGGGTTTTAGAATATCACCTGCTGTGCTTTTTTCCTTGGGGACGCGAGATAGAGGGTGTTAAAAGTTACAAAAAAATATATTTTCTGTCAGGGCTCGAAGAATATCTGAAAATGTTTTTGGTACAGTGCCGGCCCTTTGAAAGTGGACGACTCTTATAAGCAAATTATCTATAATTGGCCTTTGTGAAGTTGACTTGAAAATGTGAGGTTCAAATCGGCTGTCATTATATAAAATTTAATGTGTGTCTATCTTACTAGTTCTAGTGAGCATTCCATTTTTCTTTGAGTTTAAATATGCTGTTCTTACATACATGCAGATCATCCGCAATGACCAACCATTCTGAAGTTGTAGCTCTCACTTTCCCTGGTTCCGTTAAACGCGGTATGTTGAATTACCAAGCAAACTACTAATTTACACACATAAAAACTTCATAACGTCATAATAAGGAAAGTAGACCACATCAAATTAGAAAAATAAATCGTCCACTTTCATAGGGCCGCACAGTGTCTCGACTAGTACAAGCTAGCGGGACAATATTATTTCTTCACTTATTTCAATTGTTTATGTATATTCCAGGTATCTTAAGCTATTTTATGAAAAAAAAAGTTGAAAAAAGATCTGTATTTTTGGCAATACGTGACCGCTTCCTGGTGTGCCGTTCACGAAATCTACGAGTCTTTATTTCTTGCCCCTTGGGCTTCTTCGGAGAGTCCATTGGAAGAAGAAGAGACTTTATAACTTCCGCGCTGTGTACAAGAATTTTATGCACAGTAAATGGACATGGAATATCACGAATACAGATCAAGGTATAATTTTCTAGTATCAACACAAAACTTTTCGAATTCTGTATAATTTATGTCATATCCCGATGACAAAATTCTTAAAATTACATGAAATCTACGAATAAAGTTGCGTCTAATCCTGTAATTTCGCTGCTCAATTCAGTTTTGGAAAAAAATCTACGTGCTGTGTTTCCATCATTTGTGTTACCATACCCAGGTTTTGGTTTATCTACAATGAGACCCATACGATCTTTAAACACTTTTTGTATCTCTTGTGAGCGTTGCTTCACAGTAGCTTTGTCGTTATCTCCCTTGACTTGCCACTTTTTTATTTTTAAACGATAGCTGATGTGAAGCAAACATTCAAACGTGCGGATCCATGCATGTAAAGTAGATAAACCAAATGCAAGGCGTTCTTCGTTGCTGGGATATTTCTTTGACTCCTCGTTCATAGTAGACGGGGTGGCACCGCAAATATAACACTTTTGTGTTGAACTTGTGTCCGTTAAGGCATTGCACACTTTGCCATCAGTCATTGTCAACAACAAATCGTGTTTAATATTGATTTGAGATCCAGCAACGTTACATAATGTTGGATGAAGCTGACTTACTTCATCTAAAATTTTAGAAGTTTCTTCTTTCGTAAACTCTTTTGTCTCCTTGGCAAAAATAAACTTAATAGGACGGCAATATAAAGTAGAGGAAGGTCTTGGATTTTGCCAGATCACAGTTTCGCCATCAAGCAGTCTCAAAGGGACAAATTAGTATACGAACAAAAAATTCGTCTGTAGCGTTAGTGTTCTTAAATTTCTGCTTATACGTGCTATGCCCCGAACTCCCATCACAGCCCCATTTGCTTTCCAACGTATAGTTTGAACGAGGTAACACACTTCTAATGACTTCCGTCTGAGCTTTAACTAATCGTTCAGCCGTTTTATCCAAAATCGCCTGAAGTTTAATTTCAGCTCGAGATTCAGTCACAGAAATATATTAGTCAGAAGGACAACAAGAAGCTTTGGACTTACCCAAACTATAAAACGATGGATACACTTGATATCCCGCTTTCATTGACCACTTTCTTGTTTGTTTATATGAGTGAGAAGTCGATTTCGAGTCCACATAATAAGCTAAAGCTTCGTCTGGTGTTAACTGCCCACTTTGTGTAGAATATCTTTGTTTGATTAGTATTAGTGGTGGTTTAAAATACACCTGACACCAAAATTGTAATGTGTGGTGCAAAACACCTGACACCAAAATATATATGCAAAACCACAACACGGTACAAGCTTGCACTAAAAGAAAAACTATTTTTACCAGAAACATGCACCTTTTTGGTTTTTTTCTAACTCTCCACCTTGTGACCAAATTTCTACATTCCAATCTACAACCGTCGGACAGCTGCTTACCCAAGGACTAATCCCCCTCGGGCACCAATAAGGTCGCGGCTCCCGATTTTCGACTACTGTGCGTATCTTCGCCCCGGCTTCCTCCTGGTTGGTTGTCGAGCGGCTGACAGACACCCGGATTCGGCTCTGGCTAAAGTCGAAGCAGAAAACTTCTCGCAGAGACTTCTAACTAGCGGGAATGAGTCAGACGGTTGTGAGAAATCAAACCTCGCATTGATTTACTACTAACTATATATTGAATAATAATGTTCAGAGACAGTCTAATTACTGCCGCTCGGTCTAGAAAAATATTACAAGCAAAACAAAGAACAACCAAAAAAAATACTATATGGTACACTTACCAAAATTTCCGAAACAGAATTGGTGTTAATCCACTGAGAAAACAGGACACTAAATGGCACCTACCGTGCACTGTACGCTCCGTTGCGGTTACCACAATTTTGCTAACATCAATTAGTCCTAAAAATCAATCCCCGTTGACTTGTAACGACTCTGGAAAAATATTGCCCAAATCAAGACCTAGTGCCCGGCACTAGAAAATAAACTTCCAATTCCGCGAGCCCCGTAACGACTGTCTCTAGTAAAATATGGCCCAAACAAAACCTAGTGCCCGGCACTAGAAAATAAACTTCCAATTCCGCGAGCCCCGTAACGACTCTGGACTCCCAGTGTCTTAAACAACTTTTTGGTTCCCAGATCCACGCAATAATCCCTCAATTCCCGGAGCTTAAACAACTTTTTGGTTCCCAGATCCACGCAATAATCCCTCAATTCCCGGAGCCCCGCAACGACTGACTCTAGTCCTCCTTCAAAGTCTTAAGCTCCCGATTTTCCAATGTTTTAACCCCGCCCTGTATGCTAAAGCTCTCTTAATTAAAACATGGCCGAATCGATCCCACCAATCAATTATTTCATTTTTCAATCAATTATTCCCACTTAAGAGTGTTGCCTTTTATCATAAAAAGAGGGTGTAAACTATACGTCGACCATTACTAAAAAGGCGTAATGGCTCCTTTCTGCAACCGTAGCTTTTTCCCCGCGGACCGAAAGTTCCCATGAACAGTTATCTTTCAAAAAAAAGTGTTAAATTGACAGTTTTCGAAGGAGTCATGTTAGAGATAAAATTTAGCACCTTCATATCCGGCGAGATCCCGCAACTTTGGAGATTTGTTTATTTTAAATCACATCGAACTACTTTACGATGCCGCGCCTTTCATCCAAGTCCGTGGGAACGGCTTCTTTCTCAGCGAACTACACCATCGCCTGTTTCTAGCCCTTGGTTTAACTTAACTAGGTACCTACTATACAGTATGTCTAGATCTACTAGATTTGCGATTTACTACATTTGTTCAGAACACTTATTTTTTTCTGAAAAAAATTAAATAATTTTACTTTCGGGCCTTTTCAGGGTCTATGAATCTGTGCCTGAATGTTGTAGGTATTACATATAGAAAAATGTAGGTGGATATATGTGGATAAAAAAAGTTGCTACTCTTTAAAGTTTACAATTAATGTAAAATTTGCTGGATTTATCTATACATTTACAAATTGATATTACACCAAAAGTATACATATTTTTTATAAAAAATATGTCATAATAGAGTACATACCTTCAACAGAATATTCCATCACAAAAAAACTCGTTTCACTTTGCTACCAATTTTAAAATATGTTATCACAAGTGTGCATAAAATGCAACTGATTTGCAAATGAAAAAGACCTCTCTTATAAGGGTTACTTTGACCCGCTGATAAGATACCTTAATGAGGTGATAAATAAATTAATTCATGGAATTCGTTACCTGGGGGGGGGGGTGGTGGTTGTTTACAAGTCGTTATCCGTGGTTCCTGGAAATTACGTCATTAATATTGTCCCGCTACCATGTTCTAGCCGAATCACTGCGCGTCGTTTAGTCTTTGCCTCATTGATTGGACAAGTGAAGCACAGTATTGTCTAGGGACGTTGCCCCATCTGCCTCAACATGTCCCTATTATTGAGGTTGTTTGCCAAACAAACTGTACAGGTTGTCCGTCATTTGCAGCTCCAACGGCAATAAATGATTTTCCAAAATATTTATATAACCCCTGGAAGTCGATTTATTGTCAATTACTATTAATACTAAATCCCCTGTACCATAGAAAAACAAGTCCCCAGTAAGAAGTCGCAATGCGTCCACTGTTCTCTGTCTTGACAACATTTTCTTTTTGATACCTTGCATTTGCCGTTGTGTAAGCAAGTTTGTGTTCATTTTCATTGGATCGAAATGATTTTTCATCCGAAAAAATTATTGGTCCAATGGACATATACATCGTCGGTGGATATAGAACAAAATTTTCAGTGTTTTTGAAAAGGCGTTGCCACTCTCCTACGACAGTATGACATAATGAACAACAGGTGAGACTACCCAACAATTTGTAATTTTTACATGTAACTACAAATAATGTTTTTTCAATAATCCCAACCGTCAAATCAAATTATAAAAAAAAAATAATGAAAATATATCTATTACAAATAATTGAGTAGTGTACCTGAAATACTTAATGGTTGACATATATGGCAATCACAATCCAGGATGTCTTCGTATCGGTGCTTCATTGGCTTCTTTCCAATTCCAGGATAGGCTCTCTTGATGTCTTCCAAAAATTTTCGAAGTTGTTCTTTCACCGTTCCATATTCATTCATAATATTTCTTCTGTACATCCAATCTCCAATATATTGACTGGCATATTCTATGATGTTGTTTGATCTCATGTAGTCCTTTAAATCTCTCCACGCTCTCTCTATGTGCTGCGTATGGTTTCTAAATGGTTGCTGTCCTGGCACGGGTGGTGGTCCATTCCATAACGTGTCTAAACATTCCTCATTAAACGTATCAACTGTCATCCATATGGGTTCCTCTTCTCTGGGTGGATTAATACAATTTTCTGAATGATTAATCATTCCACGACCATTAAAAATTACGTCGCATTCCCCATATGCTCGCCAACAATCCGTGCAAATGTAGCTTTCTTCATCTATACATTGCTGCAGAATTGGTACCATTGTCTCGGCATCGCGTCTTTCCACTATTACTGCAAATCTCTTCTTTGTCGTTTGGCTTATTCCACCTAATACCCAAATATGCCTCCATGTGTTTATTCTCCCAACGTTATACTTCCGTTTGAAGAGGTGAGTTTCATCCACTTCAACGACGTCTCCAGCACCTCCTATAGGCACATAGTCATGCCAGGCATTGGCACAAGCTACATCCCTACAGAAACCGTACCAGTAGCAAGCCGTCTCAGGAGATACAGACAAAATTGTCTAAACACGTATAAGTGGCTCCCGCCACATAAATACAATACTGACAATTTTATCTGCAGTCAACTCACATTTCAAACGAGTTCTCGCAAGGAAAGTATTCTCCAGTGGACCAAATCTCTTCTTCGTAGGGTGGTTATTACAGCAGTATCTCCAACCATGTCTTGCCGAATCGGTTATTGTTCTAAGGATTCTGCCACAATCTGGGCAATTAACTTCATCACGTCTATTCGGAATTATTCGAAAATATTCTAAAAATCTTATTCCTTGTCGATGTTGTGCTGCCTTCTTTTCGGGCGTTTCAATGCCTCCCAAACCTAAATAGGATCCTACAGTAAAATATTTAACTTGACCCTGCATAAAGTCCACAGAATCCATTATTATTAATTACTAAAAACTAAAAACCTAATACTATTAATATTATTAACTATTAATACAAAATACCATTAATACTCCTAATACTCTTACTATATTAATACTTATAAATACAAATAAGGATACAACACTAATAAGTCGCTAGTCGCCAGTCACCAATGAAAAGTCTACAGATTTAATTTTCGTTTTGTTTAGAGAATATATTACGCTCTCTACTTCAACGAAATTAAAAGTAGACTGATTTCTACAAATGGATATATTCCCGAAAACAATAACAGTAACGGGGTAGGAGAACCTTTGACCAATAAGGGCGTTTAGATTTGGCGGATATGAGCACCGTGACGTAACATATGACAACTATACTGTAAACAATATGTTTGAATAGGGAATAGGACAATCTCTTGTTGTATGAACCCAAAAGTTTTCAATTGGGTTCTAATCAGGATTCTTTCGATTTCAGGATATGCGTCGGACCATCTGAACTATTCTTGATGTGTTGGACCGAAGAATTATCCTGAACAAACTGTACAGGTTGCCCGTCATTTGCAGCTACCAACGGCAATAAATGATTTTCCAAAATATTTATATATCCCCTGGAAGTCAATTTATTGGCAATTAATACCAGATCCCTTTACCATTCGAAAACATAAACCCCAGTAAGAAGTCGAAATTCGTTCACTGTTCTTTGTCTTGACAACATTTTCTTTTTGATATCTCGTATTTGCCGTTCTTTAAGCAAAGTATTCATTCTCGAAAATGTTTTTTCTCCGAAAAAATTACATTTTTTCAATCTACATATAAATCGTGAAGGGGAGTTTAGAGAAATCTCGACCGGGTAATGAAAATGATGTAATTTTTTGATATGTGGCAAATTTTGCCAATGTTTCACAATCACCAATTGGATGAGGCATGACAAACTAAACATAGTTCTGTGGCAAACTCTTGAATTTTCAACACTTTATTACGTCTACTCTGTTGTTTTTTCCATTTTCTTCATTTTCCGTTTTTTCTGCCTTTGCTTTCAGCTTCACTCTCTTTGACGTTTTTCTTTTCTTTTATACCTTTCTGGAGCCTGGTTAAATTCCTTTGAGACAAACTTGTTTTTCTGAATTTCTCTTTTTGTTTAAATTCCAGATCTTCTCTTACAGGAGTGATGATGACAATTTGATAATGCTTTTTTTCATTTCTGTTTAGATTGAGTAAACTTTCGTGTTGGAAGAGAAAGTATCTCTTCAAATGAAACATTTGCTTTAACAGTTTTGTCTTCGTGATCTGTAATTAACTCGAGTTCGTCGTACTCAGAATCTTCCAATGTGTCACTATGATAGCTTCTTTTTTTTCTGGTGCGCCTAGTGTAAAATCCAGAAGGGCACCAGGTGTGGGATCTGTATTTAAGCTTGGTGCCTTATTTTCAATTTCCTTGGATTTTGCCCCTTTCCTTCTATAAGAGCGTTCTGAACAGTTTCGGTCTCTTCCAAATATTTGTCTATGTTTTCTTAGCCTTCGCGTGATGCCAGCTCCTCAAGTTTATAACGTTTTGGTTATATGGAAAAGTTCCTGCAGACTCGAAATCTTTTGCAGCTTTTTCAAGAGTAGCAATTCTGTTATATGCCTTTTTAAAAATCTCCTCTGGTAGTTGTTACATTTCATAAAATTTGACACTCCTGATTATAAACGACATTGAGTGGTTCATAAAAGCTTATGTCACGAGGCTGTAGGCAGTGCGACGTGTGAGGTGGTAGAATAAGAACCACTATTCCATTTTCTTTGCACAAGTCATAAGTTTTTAAGGTTTAGTGGCTGCAGTGGTTATCTATAATAAGGAGAACTTTATCAAGTGAGCATTTCGAAGCACCACTCATAGAAAAACTCTTCGTTAACCATTCTTGCTCTTCCAAAAATTAACATTGGGGGAATATAATCACCCGAAGCACTTACTGAACAAATACGGTAGTTTGTTTGCCTCTTTCACCACTCGTTAATGCCCCCACCTGTTTTCGTCCTTTGGTGGCTAATATTCGACCAGGAACATGTACATTAGTTCATTAGTCACACCAGTCTCATCGACATTCTATTGACACTTTTATGTTTATCGTCAATGGTTGACAAATTGTCAAAAATTATATTCAGCTGCATTAAATGCCAGAACTTTGTTTAAAGAAGTAGCTTCTGGCTTTCTTAAAGCAATTTTAGGATTTTATTTTTCTTTTAATCAAAATAGAGGCGTAGAATTCCTCCTCCTCTTCTGGCATTTGCGGTAACATTTCAAGCAAATGCTGTTTTTTCTGATCAGGTATAGCAGTCTGTTTTATATTCATTCGGGGAACAGATTCTGGCAATTGCACTTCTTTTTGAAGATTAATTCTTTTTGTATACCTCAATTTGAAACTGTCCCATCAAAATAGGTTTTATATTTTATGTTTAGTGACGAGTTCATAAATTAAGTGTTTAACTTTCTTATATGAAAATAACATAAATCTAAATAGTCTTTGGCTTGCATTTGAATTATCCTAAACTATAATTTCCATGAAGTAGGTATGTTAAGAGTAGTGTTATTAGAGTTAATGGGGACCACACTTCCATATTTCGTTGAGGGGTTGTCTATTTCTTGTACATTTCCATGACAGGGTTCTCCAAATATAAAAATTTGAGTTTGTCATTTGAAAGAGCATATAAAAACACTAATTTTCACAATGGTAAAAGTATTTTTGGGTGTCTCTTTGTAATACTGGATGCTCTGGTAGTTCAATTACGGGAAATTGGACAAATTTCCATAGTCTGCCTTTTCCCTTCCTTTTAAATACATACATAGTATCAATTGGATTGAGCATACACGGAAAAAAGTTTTCATATAAATGTAAGTGAAATATCTACAACTTGTAGCAAGGTATTACTGCAACACGATTATAGCGAAGTTTACAACAGTTGTAGTGGTGAGAGGAACAAGAATAGCTGACTGTTCCGTATAAACATAATACTTGATGGTACAGAATTGTAGTAAAAAGTTACATTTGCATAGTAACTCTTGCGATCCAATAAGGTCTTATTACTACATCATTATAGGAAATCTTACAACAGTTGTAGTGGTGAGAGGAACGGATGTAGCTGAATGTAGCACCTGTGTAGTAAAATAAAAAAATAAGCAAAAACTTCTATATTAGATTGTATTTGTATGAAAATATAATAAAGATATATGTATCTAAATGATGTGTAGTTGTAGAAGAAAAAATAGTATGTATTTTACATCTCTTCAAGAAGTAAACTTTTATAAACTAAAAAATGATTATAAACACTAGAACTACGTATATAATATTATATTATTTGTTTATAAGAGATGTTTGATTGTAATTTTTCTTTATTTTTTTTATTTTTCTTCTCGGGTGTGGGTTCCTTTCGTTCGTACTGTATATTATGTTTTATTATAAAAGATTATGTTGTTATGCAAATGAAAGATGGAAATTATTTCACAAATGTCATATATTATGTATCGAGAAAATTATCTTTTAACAATGAACAATTTGTTGTAATCCTTAAAACTAAATTCATATAGTGGTATATCCCCCCTTTATGTCTACTTTGTTAGGTACCTTTATTTAAAATTATGGAAAATTTTTACGTTATGGTTTGTATAGCGCTTTTTTTTATAAATTTATACAGATAAGCCTTTTATGTGTGTCGACACTTACTTTTGATAATTCGTATTCCCAACACGTCGTAGTCGAGCTGCATTCCTCGCTTTGTAAACAGGATCTCCAGCTGTTTTCGTACTTCTAACAATTGTCGGCGTATCCTCTGGAATCGACGTTTTTCACTCACTACACTTATTTTTTATTTACACTGCTTTTAATTACCCTTTATTATTTGTCACTTTTATTAAGAATCAATTTGTTGTTGGGCTACTTCGGAACTTTGTTGATTTCTAAATTTTGTTGTATTCGGGTTTATGCACATTCGAGAATTGTCACTTTCGAAGTTATGACAGCACCATCGCCTTTGACGTTTCACTTCCAGTTAACTACGTAAGTACTTGAATATTTTGTTAATTCGTTGTTATAAACATTATTCATTTGTTTTTAGGAGCACTACTGTCGATGTGAGTTCTCTCGCTGCTAAAGATGAACTGGACTACTCAATCCCACGCAGAGATTAAATAGCAAAACAAAAACAAACGAATATTGCCATGGCAACAATAAATTGTAATTTTGGAAAATTTTATTTTTGAAATTCTAGCTTTTACTTAATATTTGACTGCATGTATTGTTTATATTTGAATTATATTTCCTTTCCGGAATATTTTGATACCACTTTCACCTTGCTAGGTTATGTTGTAATTCATATTGCAATGTGACACATTTTACCAAATTACACTTATATTTTAATATATGGATTAAATTTCTGCATGCCTGTCTTTTCTATAACCCTATTACTGTCTATACACCACTTTTTACACAGCCTTTATGCATTTTTTTTAGGTAGAAATGGACAAAAGTTTTCAACATTCCGTTCCGAGAAACATTTATACAGTCTAAACAACAAATTGACCTTTGCTTTGGGTACTACTTATCTTAACTGGATTAACAAGGGTCTCTTACACACTATATAAATGATTTTCTACTACAGGAACATTTCGACACAAAGAAATTTTCAAATTTTTAACGGAGCTATGCATGTCAACACAATTTCGTCACATAACTGCTTTTAATAGTACTGTCAAAATTGTACAATATTTTTCAAATATCCTCATGTCAGAACTTTTATTGAATTATTAGCATTTTGGGATTGTTCTTTATTGTTCTGTGCTACTACTTGTAGAACATGAGCTTATTTGCATAATTTCTGGAGTATGCAAACTCAAATTATGTTTTGAATTTGACAGTTCTGTCGTTTCGTTATAACGCTTTCATACAGTTACAGATTTTTTTTATTTAAAACTCATAAATACATCATTCATTTATATAAAACATAACAATAAATACTCTTAACTTATGTGTAGCATAATTTAGGTTTGAAGTTACTTATTTTATATACAGTTTGATTGATCAGTGGACCTGATGCATATGTGCACATATATATGACTTGTCACATTTTATTGCAACCCTACTAAAAGCAAGACAGATGCAAATTATCGAATTATTGTATAGCTAACTATTTTAAACAATACTAGAAAGGTAGGCAAACTTCGCTGACGCGAAGTTTGACCTTTCTCTCGGGCCTTCGGCCCTCGAGCCGCGCTGCGCGCAGCCCGAGCACCGCTCCGCGGTGCTCCTCGCTGGTTAGTAAATATAACATTTTTTGAAACACCCTGTCCTTTAGTTTTTAAACACCCTGTATATAAAAGTTTAATGAGAACGTTTTTCAAAAAAGAGTAGGCCCCGCTCGGGGAAAGACTAAGAAAAGTTTCTTCCAAACTTCCAAAAAAGGCATCTGGTGAAATGAAAAAGGAAAAACNTGTAGTATTTTTCTAATAAGTGTAGAGTTGTTCTTGTATTACATCGTTGTGTTGGGTATGCTTTGATAAATTTAGAAAAGTGATCCGTGATTACTAATATGTGTTTGTGTCGTGTGTGTGATTTTATTAAATTGCAAAGATAATCTACTGATATTAATTCTAACGGTTTTGTTGTGTGGTGTGATAATGCTGTGTTGTGGTTCGTGTAATTTTTTATCTTGCCTAGGCAACAGTCATGGCAGTCTTGTATGATAGTCTTCGTCATTTGTAAGTCATGTGTACAAAAAAAATTCTCTCGAAAAATAAGCCATGTCTTTCTTATTCCGATGTGTTGGTACCGTATGTGTATGTCTGCAAGTATTTTTTTTGTAGCGTCAATGTCTAAAACGTAAAGTTCATCGTCACGTATTCTTTTAATAATAAAGTCTTGTTTAATCTCATACCCTTTGTATGTCGCATCGTCTTGTAATTTCCGTCTTAAGTCAGTAAGTTTTTGTTGACTGTTTAAAATATCTCGACTGGAGTATAAGTGTTCAGTGTCCTTTAATATGTTAAGTGATATTATGTAAGTGTTTTCTGGTTGTGTGTTTTGTTTGTTTCGAGTGAGTGCATCTGCGGTGATATTTAATTTGCCAGCCCTATGTTTAACTGTGAATGAGAATTCTTGTATTAATAATGTCCATCGATAAATTCGGTTATTTCCAAAACGATTTTTCATTAGAAAAGTTAAAGCTGAATGGTCGGTCTCTAATGTAAAGTGAGCTGCAGTTAAATAGTATTTTAATTTTGTTATGGCAAAAACGATAGCGAGCATTTCTTTCTCACTGATTGAATATCGTGTTTCGTAAGGTTTTAACGTCTTTGATATAAAACAAATGGGTACTTCTGTGTTATTTTGAATCTGTGTAAGTTCAGCAGCTACAGTGTGATATGAAGCATCGGTTCTTACTGTGAAAGGTAACATGAAATCGGGATTGTAAAGCAATAGGTTTTCATGGAACATTATTTTTAAATTTTGAAAAGCTTGTTCTCTCCTGTCGTCCCATACCCATTTCGTTTCTTTTCGTAATAGTTCTATCAGAGGAACTTCCTTTTCCGACAGTTGAGGAACAAATTTTTTATAATAATTAAGTATACCTAAAAATCCCCTTAACATTTTTAAGTTTTTTGGAGTAGGATAATTTTTTATCTCCTGTATTCTACCTTTTTCGATCCCTATTCCTTTTATCCCAATTTTGTAGCCTAAAAATTTTACTTCTTGTTTGTAAAATTCACATTTTTCCAGGTTCAATTTTAACCCTGCTTCATTCAATGCTGAGAATACTGTGCGAAGATGTGTTTCGTGTACTGATGTGTTTTCGGAGAAAATTAAGATGTCGTCTATATAATGAGAGCAAAAATCTTCAAATTTTTCTAAGATGTGTTGCATTGCCCGAACCAAAGCCGAGGAAGCTGATTGCAACCCGAAAGGTACGACTTTGAACCTGTAAATATGGCCATCGACACTGAACCCTGTATATTTTCTACACTCTGGTGCGAGTGGAATTAACCAAAAAGAGTTCTTCAAGTCTAATTTAGAAAAAACTGTGTTTTGACCTATCCTACTGAGCATTGCGTCTATCATTTGTGGCGCATCATATTGTGGTTTTGAAATTTGATTTAACATTCTAGCGTCTAAACACAGTCTAATCGAATCGTCTTTTTTTTTAACAACAACCAATGGATTGATATAATTGGATCCACCCCGTTCAATGATCCCTGACTCTAACATGTTCTGTAATTCTGCTTTTACAGTTTGTCTACAATTATGTGGAATTGGATAAGTTTTACACTTAAATGTTTTTGACTCATCTACTTCAATTTTGTGTACATAGCCCGTAGCTACTCTAGGTTCATAATTTACTAGATTAATGTTGTTTTGTATAATATTGTGTACTATGTTTTTGTAATTTTCAGGGCAATTAAACGTTATATTATTATAATTTGTATTTTTATTTGTTTGGCGCTTAGCCATAGATAATTTATCACCCTGTACATTATTAATTTTATAATTACTTACAATATTATTTGGCTTGCATGTAGCATGTGTCATTTCATTTACTTTATCAACATTAATGTTTAAAATATCAACCTTTTCCCCATTTATTTCAAAAATTTTATTTTCTAAGTCCAACTTAGCTCCATATTTAGTTAATATATCTTCCCCTATTATTATATCAAATTCCATATTGTTTAAAATTAAAAATTCAGCTTGTATTGGTTTTTCGAGAAGTTTAAACATTGTAGCCACTATGCGATTACTTTCTGACAATTTTTTTCCCGTAGCATTTACCAATTTTACCTTATTTATTTTTAAAATATTATTTTTCATTGAATTTAACTTATTATTTATTATTTTTTCACTTATTAGGCTTATCTCTGCCCCCGTGTCTACTAATGCCTTACATTCTTTGTTTTCAATTTTTATAATAACAAAAGGTAAATTATTCTGTACAGTACTCGTGTCAGTGTCATTGCATTCATCTAACGTTATAAATTCTCGCATATGTTGGTAGGTAGTGTTTAAACTTCTCTTTACTGAAAATTTGTATTTTCAGCAGAGTGAACTTGAGCTATTGTGGATATTGTATTTACGTCTGACTGAGAGTTTGTCTTTGTCGTAGGTGTCTCGTTCGTTAGAATTGTGTTGTGGTAAGTATTAGTGTGTCTATATGGAGTGTTTCGTGTTTGGTTGTCAGTTTGTCTTTGATATGTGTTGTAAGGATTTGTATTGTTCATGTTACCCTGGTGATTTTGTTGTACGTACTGTCGATTTTCCCCTTGTCTTTGGCCTTGATAGTTCCTATATGTTTGCTGTCGTCTATCTTCGTACCCTCTTTGTCCTTGTTGTCTTCTATCGTAGTTGCTGTTTCCGTTCCTGGTACTATTTCTTGGTTCAAATTCAGTTTTCCTCCAATTCGTCAAATATTCGTCCATACTTCTAACATAGTCAATTAACCCATCAATAGTAACTATTCTTTGAGTGATTACTACCTTATATACTTCATCACTAAAATGTCTTGCTAGCATCCTCACCATTTCCATTTCCGTAAATTTTGGTTCCAAGTACTTGATATTATAAATTTTCTTCATTAGGTATTTTTCTCTTGACGTTCCATATCTGTCGCTATACCTTCCATTAAATAAATTCATCCTCACCTTTTGTTGGTGGAATTCCCCCCAGTATTTATTTAAAAATAATCGTTCAAACTCTTCTAGCGTTTCATATTGGTCTTCGATCAACTCGTACCAAATGTCGGCATCTCCTTTCATGGTGTTACTGATGAAATTTTTTAAATTTGTCGTAGGTATCGTCTGTCCATGTAATTTAAGTTTTTTAATAAAAATGGCAGGGTGTATTCGTGTGTCTCCGTAAAATAATAAATCTTGTGTGTTTGTGTTTGTCATGTCAAGTCGTGTATTGCAAAACATGCCCTGTGTCTCCATCCTGATCCTTTGTTCCATCTTTCTCTCCTGTTCTTTTAGTAGCGTTTGCCATGCTTCATCTTGTCCTTGTCTCTGTAATTTGTCTTGTGTCAGTGTTTCCTCCAATTTTTTTGTCTCCTCCTCTATTCGGTCAATTTTTGTGTCACATGTGATTTTGTTTTGTTCGATTTTCTGCTCCAATTTGTCGTTCGTCTGTTTTATCTCCTGTCTCAATTCTGTCTCCATTACAATAATTTCTTTTCTTATATCCATACTTATCTTCCCCATTTCATTCTTCAGTTCTTGATTAGCTCGTTCGATCTTCTTTTCTACTTCTTTATTTGTGTCTTCGATCTTCTTTTCTATTTCTTTATTTGTGTCTTCGATCTTCTTTTCTATTTCTTTATTTGTGTCTTCGATCTTCTTTTCTATTTCTTTGTTTGTGTCTTCGATCTTCTTTTCTATTCCTTTGTTAGTGTTTTTTATATCACACAGCATCGCCATAATTGCGTCCATTTGTGTATTTGTGGGGTTTTGTGTCGTGTCGGTCTGCGAATTTGTGTCAGTTTCTGTCATTATGTCAGTGTCCTGTCGTTCCCCCTCAGTATGCATATCCTGTTCAGAGTCAGATATCATTTTGATATTTCCTGATCTCAATTCCATTAAATATTCACCTAATGTCACGCTTATGTGTACACCGGTTGTGTTTGTGAAATACTTAGAGTTGCCCAAATATACCAATTGATCTATATATAAACCTAAGTGTCAAAAGCAAACACAATTTTTCAAAATGCCAAAATCAAGTAAAATTTTTAAGGTGCCAATATTAAAAAAAAAATGTAAAATGCCAATATCAAGAAAAATTTTTAAAATGCCAATATCAAGAAAAATTTTTTTAAAGTGCCAATATCAAGAAAAATTTTTTTAAAGTGCCAATATCAAGAAAAAATTTTTTAAAGTGCCCCACGTTGGCGACGTCAACTTTTTATTATTTTTTTTGTTTATAAGATATGTTTGATTGTAATTTTTTTTTTTTATATTTTTATTTTTGTTCTCGGGTGTGGGTTCCTTTCGTTCGTTCTGTATATTATGTTTTATTGTAAAAGATTATGTTATTATGCAAATGAAAGATGGAAATTATTTCACAAATGTCATATATTATAAATTGAACAAATTATCTTTTAACACTGTACAATCTGTTGTAATCCTTAAAAAACTAAATTCATATAGTGGTATATCCTCCCTTTATGTCTACTTTGTTATGTACCTTTATTTAACATTATGGAAAATTTTTACGTGATAATTTGTATAGCGCTTTTTCTTTTATAAATTTATACAGATAGGCCTTTACATGTGTCGACACTTACTTTCGAAAATTTGTTTTCCCAACACGTCGTAGTCGAGCTGCATTCCTCGTTTTGTAGACAGGATCTTCAGCTGTTTCGTACTTCTAACAATTGTCGGCGTATCCTCTGGAATCGACGTTTTTCACTCACTACACTTATTTTTTATTTACACTGCTTTTAATTACCCTTTATTATTTGTCACTTTTATTAAGAATCAATTTGTTGTTGGGCTACTTCGGAACTTTGTTGATTTCTAAATTTTGTTGTATTCGGGTTTATGCACATTCGAGAATTGTCACTTTCGAAGTTATGACAGCACCATCGCCTTTGACGTTTCACTTCCAGTTAACTACGTAAGTACTTGAATATTTTGTTAATTCGTTGTTATAAACATTATTCATTTGTTTTTAGGAGCACTACTGTCGATGTGAGTTCTCTCGCTGCTAAAGATGAACTGGACTACTCAATCCCACGCAGAGATTAAATAGCAAAACAAAAACAAACGAATTTTGCCATGGCAACAATAAATTGTAATTTTGGAAAATTTTATTTTTGAAATTCTAGCTTTTACTTAAATTTTGACTGCATGTACTGTTTATCTTTGAATTCTATTGCCTTTCCGGAATATTTTGATACCACTTTCACCTTGCTAGGTTATGTTGTAGTTCATAATGCAATGTGACACATTTTACCAAATTACACTTATATTTTAATGTATGGATTAAATTTCTGCATGCCTGTCTTTTCTATAACCCTATTACTGTCTATACACCACTTTTTACACAGCCTTTATGCATTTTTTTAGGTAGAAATGGACAAAAGTTTTCAACATTCCGTTCCGAGTAACATTTATACAGTCTAAACAACAAATTGACCTTTGCTTTGGGTACTACTTATCTTAAATGGATTAACAAAGGTCTCTTACACACTATATACATGATTTTATACTACTAGAACATTTCAACACAAAGAAATTTTCAAATTTATGACGGAGCTACGAATGTCAGCACAATTTCGTCACATAACTGCTTTTAATAACGTATGAGTTTGATTCCACATATACATTCTACATTAAGGTATTCTATATTTTATTTATTTATTGGTTTGATAGCATGTTTCGAACCTATATGTGAAAAAACTTTTCTTTCCGATACAGTACTGTCAAAATTGTACAATATTTTTCAAATATCCTCATGTCAGAACTTTTATTGAATTATTAGCATTTTAGAATTGTTCTTTATTGTTCTGTGCTACTACTTGTAGAACATGAGCTTATTTGCATAATTTCTAGAGTATGCAAACTCAAATTATGTTTTGAATTTGACAGTTCTGTCGTTTCGTCATAACGCTTTCATACAGTTACAGATTTTTTTTATTTAAAAACTCATAAATACATCCTTCATTTATATAAAACATAACAATATATATATATTTGTGGTAATAAACATGACATCAAGAGAGAATCCAGTGGCATGTTCGCTTCGGCCAGAACGTACCATTGAAGAGGACCGCCTGAGCGAATCTTTAACTTCCACCGAGTCCCTGGAAGGGGCATTTAACGCTCAGGTGGGAACGGAGACGGAAGGGGCGATGGCGTCCTACAGAAATTTAGGTGGGATGCGTCCCGGGGTAGCCTGTCCGGACTCTGTACACCGGGAAAACTCTAATACTTACCTGGATAGCGTCTCCAGAGGGTCCGTCGGCCCTTCAGGCGCATGCGCACAACAAAGCGCAGCAATTGGGTAGCGCGATCTGGAACAGGCATCTATATTTATCCGTTCCGGCGAGGTAGAGCTAGGCTCCGCCCTCCGCTTCGTTCACGAACGCGCGCTTTCTATTGGTTCAACCTTTCAGTTAAAAGCAAACGACGGGATTTCTGACTCTTATTTTAATTCAGGCACGCTCGAATGAACTCCTGTTAACACTGCCGACAGCCTCTTTGGGTCGGTAGTCCACCGCGTTCCGTATCAGCGGGTTGCTGTGGATCTCGGCGCGCTCGAAAAGCTTTCTCGCGCGCTCTCTGATCGCTTCCAAAGCTGAGGTAAATCCCAGATCCCGGCGAATATCGCTGTTGCGGACGAACCAAGGAGCCACCGTCGCGCAACGGAGGGCGATATTTTCGACGGCTTGCACCTGGGCTAGGTGCGTCTTCGCTGCGTGTCCCCACGCGGTTCCAGCGTATGTCAGCTGTGGCTGCAGTACTGCTCTGATGAGGGTTAGCTTATTCCGCAGGCAGAGACGGCTGTCCCTGCACAGAAGCGGATAAAGCTTCGCCCTCACCATCTTCGCTTTGCGCGTCACTGCTTCGACGTGCGGCTTCCACGTCAGCGTGCGATCCAGGGTTACCCCTAGGTACTTGACGGTGGTCGCCCACTGGATGTCTTCTCCGTTGAACTTCACGTGTCCCTGGGGGCGCGTTTGGTACCTACGAGAAAACATAATACCTGTGCTTTTCTCCGGGTTGATCGCCACCTTCCACCTGTTGCACCAGTCCTCTAGTTGGCTTACAGCTCTTTGGAGGTACCTCTTCGCCATATCGGGGTTCAGGGAACGGGCCGTTATGGCGGTGTCATCGGCATAGAGGCACACGGTAGTGCGCTCTGTCCTGGGCATGTCGGATGTATAGATGTTGAACAGGTGCGGTGATAGCACGGCTCCTTGGGGGACGCCTGCTTCGACGTCTCGATAGGTGGATAGGGCCCCTTCCACCTTCGCACGCAGCTTCCTGCCTCTGAGGAAGGACTCCACCAGTTTGACCAGTCCGACAGGGTAGCCAAAGTCGAGCATCTTAGCCAGAAGCCCATCGTGCCAGACCCTGTCGAAGGCCTTGGCGACGTCCAGGAAGACTGCCGCGGTGGATTCTCGGTTGTTGAAACCTGCGGACAGATGTTCTACTAACCTGAGTATCTGTTGCTCCGTTGAGTGTCCGCTGCGGTAGGCGAATTGTTCGTCGGGGATGACTCGCAATTCGTCCGAGCTCTCACGCAGTCTGGTCAGGATGATCCTCTCCGCTACCTTGCTCATCATCGGCAGGAGACTGATGGGCCTGTAACTGGCAGCAAAGGTTAGATTCTTACCTGGTTTCGGGAAGAAGATGACGTCGGCTTTCTTCCACCTAGCGGGGAATCTTCGCAGTCTCAGGATGGCGTTGACGATGTTGAGCAGCGCCATCACTCCCTTGTGGGGGAGCTTTCTGAGTATTCGATTTCCGATCTGGTCGCATCCGGGTGCCTTGCGGGGGTTGAGGCGCCGCAGGATGTCCCTCACCTCCTCGGGTGTCGCCGGCCTAATGTCGTCCCTGTCGGGTTGGCGTCTGTAGCGCCGTACGCGTCGTTCCACCTCGTCGGCGTGGTCCTCGTCTTCGTCGTCGAGAAGGTTTTCCCTACACTGTAATTCAAGGCTGTCGGCGAATGCCTCGGCCTTTTCATACCTGGTGTAGACGATCCCGTTCTCTCCGTGAATGGGAGGCATAGGCTTCCGGGTGGTCCTCAGCGCCCGTTGCATCGTCCACAGGCTGCGGTCTTCGGGGTTTAGTGACTCCAGATGTCGTTGCCACGAGTCCTGGTAGTGCTCCTCTAGGGCCGCTTTTACCCTCCGGTTCAGCTGGTTTAACGTCTGCTTATCCCGGGGGTGTGCTGTCCTCGTGGCTCTTCTTTTCGCCGCACGTCTTTCCCTGATTAGGTCCTGCAACATAAGAGGTAACTCACCTGCATAGTTCGCTATCCTTCTCTCCGTCGTCTCCGTGGTGCTGGCTTCCAAGGCGGTGTGGATATCCGTCTCAAGGCTCGCGATGGCAGCCTCGAGGTCCGCCGCGTCGCGGATGACCGGAATGGGTGCGCATATTCGTTGCATTTCTGCGCGGAATAGGCCCCAGTCGGTCCGCCGCTTGGCAACGGTGTCCTCGCCGCGACGCTCGTCTCCTAAGGTTAGGAGAATGGGGGCATGGTTCGTCGCCCCCTCGTAGTGCGTCGTCAGATCGGCGTCCATCGGTATTGCCCTGAGCAAAGCGATATCCAACACGTCTGGTCTTCCAACTGCACCGTAGTACGTCGGTCCATCGGGTCCATACGCTGCAACGTCCTCGTGGTTCTGCAAGAATTGCAGAAGCACCCTGCCACGCGTGGTGGTGGTCGTGCTGTGCCATTCGGGCGATTTCGCGTTAAAGTCCCCGATGGCTACGGTTTGGGGCCACGTCTCCAGGACCGCGCGTAAATCGTGATCGGTGAGCGGGAGATGAGGGGGCTGATAACAGGTCACCACGGCGATGTCTCCGTACCTGCGAGTACGAATCGATACGGCGGCGGCTTCCATGTTTTCTAGCTGAGGAACCTGCAACATATGGTGATCTATACCTCTTTTTACGAGCAGGGCCACGCCTCCTCCGTGTCTGTTTCGGTCCCTGCGATACACTAGGTAGCCAGGAATCCTAACAGTGTGTGCGTCCTCTACTTTGGTCTCTTGTATCGCCATCACGTCCACGTCTAGACGGGGCAAGAGCTCCTTGAGTTCGATTTTTCGCCCCCGGAATCCGTCGACATTCCAGGAAGCAATTCTGAGGGACTGCACACTAGTCGGAGGGTCCATTTACTCTTGTAATAGGGATGGCATTTTGCTGAAAAAAGCCGACATCGCGGAGTACATCTCCCGCATCTGTGCCAGCATGCTGGCCACATTTGCGGGTTCCGCACCCCTGTCGGTTTTGGGGCCCCCCTTGTGTGCAGCGGCAGGGGCCTGCTTCGGCCTGGCGGCGTCGGCGAAGCTTTTCGCCGCCGTCACCTTCGGGGGGTGTGCCGACTTGGCCTGTTGTTTGTCGGCTTGGGGGTCTTCTTTGCGCTGTTGCTGCTTCCCTGTCGTCTTTTTAGGGAAGCTTGGGCATCCGCGGTAGCTGGCAGGATGTTCGCCACCGCAATTGGCGCACCTTGCTGGTGTCTCACGTTTTTTGGTGCAGTCTGCCGAGTGGTGACCCTCGCCGCACTTCACGCACTTGACAGCTGCGGTGCACCGGCTCTGCGCGTGACCGAAGCGTTGGCAGCGATGGCACTGCGTCGGCTCGGTTCTCGCCCTCTGCGGTTCCACCCTGACGACTAGGTGGCAGCATCTTGTCACCTTGAGCAGGTCGTCTTGCTCCTGGGGGACTTGTACGAGTACTAGAGGCATGGGGGCCTTGTTCCTCCGGCTCTTCATTCTGAAGACAGATGCTATTTTAAAGCCCTGTTCTTCTAGGTCGGACCGGATTTCCTCGTTGGAAATTCCGTCTGGTAGCCCTCTTATCACGGCCCTTAGCAGCCGCTCGCTTGGGAGCGAGAAGGTGTGAAATTCCTTCCCCTCATCGGCGAGGACACGCGTTAGGCGTCGATAATCATCAGGCGTTTGCGGGTGAATGGCGATGCCTTCACCCGTTAACCTGGCCCTGGTGTAATTTATTTTTCTGTTGGTCAGACTCCTGCTGACCTCAGTCCACTGCTCCTTCTTGCGAAGGATGACAGGCGGTATCCTCTCGGCTTTCTCGGCAGGGGCCGCGCGCTCTGATGCCGTCGCTGGGACCTTCGCCTGTTCGGGGACAGGTGCTTCGTTCTCTTTAGCTGGCTTCTTTTTAGCCTTGCAGGGCTCCTCCTCGGAACCCGACGAGGTCCCTGGCTTACCTCGCTTTACCCCTTTTGAGGTCTGTTGTCCCTTGAGGGCGTTTAACAGCTCGGCGTGCTGTTCTCGAGACCTCTTTTCAAGGTCGTCGAACGCCTTCCTCTGTTGCCTCAGCTCATCTCTGAGGTCGTCGATCATTTGCCGTAGTCTGGCATTCTCTGCTGCCAGCTCACTCTCACGGCTAGTTGTCTCCACGACCGACCCGGGGGTGCTAGGCCTGCTATCGCCGGCTTCGCTGCCACTCGAGCGGTCGCTCTCCATGGGGGTCGGAGATCTCGACATAGTGCCCTCCTCCCCGGCACCCGAATCTGAAAAATAAATGCCGGCGGTCTCTCTGCCTAGGCTGCAATAACGTCGGTTGTTAGTAGAAATTTTGCAATATAAAATTGCCGAATTCTTTCTATAGATTGCCTTAATAAAGGCAGAATATTACTTGTCTTGTAAAAAACAGGTTTTGTGGGGCTTCCACTTCACTGTTCCTCGCACTGACACTCACTGCTGCACTGCACAAACTACATTCGCACAGTTCGGCTGCTCGCTTGGAACTCAACTGATCTGGCTTTGCGGCGCGCGCTTAAATAGACATTTCCGCTGTAGGCTACGTGCCCGCCTCCAGTCACATTCAGCGTTCTCGCGCTGCGATTGGTCCGTTGCTTGGATATAGTCAAAACGTTGTCGTGGCCATTACGGCCGCGAAACAGCCAAAAATCCATCAACAACAAGCACAAATCGCGCGAGCCAGGGGGCCCGACAGGCAAGCCAGCGCGCTCGGCGGCGACGTTCAGTCCCCCGTCCGCCTGTTCTCCATAACTAGCCCGCGTTGTCTTCTTCTCAACCCCTCCACCGAAATCGCTAAGAATGGGTCGTCAGAATCCCTCGCTGCTTCCATGTTTTCGAATTCTTTTTAAAGTTATCGAATTNAATATACAAAAAGACATGTAAGTAGTAAAGGACATTTAGTGGCTGTTGTTAAAGAAAAAAACATTTGGAAATTATCGAATTGAACATTCTTTAGATAATAATCAATTAAAATTAAGCCATAAGCTACATAATGAGTTGGAAAAAATAGAAACACGTTTAATAGACGTGACGTGTTTTCTCGCAACACACGAACAAAGCTTCAGGAGACACCAAGAAGGAAAAGATTCTTCAAATAAAGGAAATTATATGGACCTCTTAGAATTAATAGGTATTTATGATCCCGTTTTAAAAAATTATTTAACACACAGTATATAAAACGTAATTTGAGAAAACTTTAAAAATGAGGTAAAAAATCTTTTGTATCAATTATTCTAGATGAGGCAACAGATATAACTAATTGAAGTCAGCTTTCTGTTGTTTTGTGTTGACTATCCAGGAAAGATTTTTTTGTCTTCTGGATATTACTAATGATCGAAGCGCAGAAGCGATGTTTAAAATTGTTTGAGCTATAAGTTTTGAACTGCATTCTAAATTTTCCACAAGATCACAAAGTTACAACGGTGCTGCAGTAATGGCGGGACATTTAAGAGGTCTTCAAGCAAAAGTGAAAGGACAATATCAAAATGCCATTTTTACACACTAAATTTAGTTTTATCTCCATCAGTAGGAATTATCACACTGTAAAGTCTTTTTTGGACATGAGTGGTTTTGCCTTTTTTTCAAAATCTAATATATATATATATTATTATATTCTTTGTTTATAAGATATGTTTGATTGTAATTTTTCTTTATTTTTTTTTATTTTTCTTCTCGGGTGTGGGTTCCTTTCGTTCGTTCTGTATATTATGTTTTATTGTAAAAGATTATGTTATTATGCAAATGAAAGATGTAAATTATTTCACAAATGTCATATATTATGAATTGAACAAATTATCTTTTAACACTGAAAAATCTGTTGTAATCCTTAAAAACTAAATGAATATAGTGGTATATCCCCCCTTTTTGTCTACATTGTTAGGTACCTTTATTTAAGATTATGGAAAATTTTTACGTGATAATTTGTATAGCGCTTTTCTTTTTTTATAAATTTATACCGATAGGCCTTTATATGTGTCGACACTTACTTTTGAAAATTTGTTTTCCCAACACGTCGTAGTCGAGCTGCATTCCTCGTTTTGTAGACAGGATCTTCTGCTGTTTCGTACTTCTAACAATTGTCGGCGTATCCGCTGGAATCGACGTTTTTCACTCACTACACTTATTTTTAATTGCACTGCTTTTAATTACCCTTTATTATTTGTCACTTTTATTAAGAATCAATTTGTTGTTGAGCTACTTCGGAACTTTGTTGATTTCTAAATTTTGTTGTATTCGGGTTTATGCACATTCGAGAATTGTCACTTTCGAAGTTATGACAGCACCATCGCCTTTGACGTTTCACTTCCAGTTAACTACGTAAGTACTTGAATATTTTGTTAATTCGTTGTTATAAACATTATTCATTTGTTTTTAGGAGCACTACGGTCGATGTGAGTTCTCTCGCTGCTAAAGATGAACTGGACTACTCAATCCCACGCAGAGATTAAATAGCAAAACAAAAACAAACGAATTTTGCTATGGCAACAATAAATTGTAATTTTGGAAAATTTTATTTTAGAAATTCTAGCTTTTACTTAAA